>NW_028123449.1:0-387970 GCF_965194805.1 Balaenoptera borealis
AACACACTATGGCTGCTTCACGGGAAAGGTGAGGTGGGGTGATACATAAAACAAGGGTTTCAAATTAGCTCAGATACCGTTCCATAAACCCAATATATAATAGACAAGACCTACTCCTTGCTCAGAGAACTGGACTCAACACGCCCTATTCACCGCACAAGAATATATCTGATTAGTAATAATCTTAAAACCTATGTATTGATATCTCTCTGTTAGTGTGTCAAGTGGGTAAAAAGCGGCATAAACACAGCAGTGAAAAGCAGCTAAACCCCATTATAAAAATAAATTACTTTGAAAAACCCATGAAACAAAGACAGTGAAAGAGAGCGAAATTCTTACACAATGCGTTCAGGGGCTGTGATGCAACCTGGATTGACCATATCTAGACCCACAGGTGGATGAGACATAAGGGTGGACAGTGTTGCGGCTGAGAGGTTTGGTGAGGTTGGGTGAGCAAACGCAGACCCTTTAAAGTAATACTGCGTGGTACCCATCGCATGGGTCCCAAATCTCCAGGTTCAAGGGCATCTTCCTACATCGAAAACATGCATGAGATACCCAGAAGATGGTACACCGTGTGATGGGGAAAGGTTTCTAAAACGCACCTCATTTCTCATCTGCTTGTGCCCGGGTTCGCCATTCCAGCCACTTTACTAGCAATCTCCCTCCTTGGAGCATCAGCACCTTTAACCTCCTGTTCCGTACAGGTTGCAATTTGTACTGAGGATGAACGGGAAGACGTGGAACCAATGAAAGACTAGCTCTTGGTGTTGGGACAGGCACAGGTCACTCTATTTTCCCAACAAGAAGAAGAATTAACCACAGGCTCAGCCTGCCCCCCGGAACCAGAACAGGGCCTGAAGCCATCCTGCGCTTTTGCGGCCAGCTCCCTAAAAAGCGAGTTGTAAAATGGAGGGTCAGGGCACTGCAATTCACAAACCTGCAGACTTATAAATGATAACTCTCATCCACAAATATATTGAGGGAAGGCAAAGAAGAGGATTTGAAATCAAGGCAGAATTGCAGGAAACAGATTTCAGGAGGTAGATTCGAATCGCCTTTAAAGCACATGAAAAGCGGCAAAACGTTGACAATGATGCCCTTGGCCAAAAAGGGCGTATGCGTTTTTTCCTGAATATATTCAGGAAAAAACGCATACGCCCTTTTTGGCCAACCAAGCAACCTGGAAAGGCAAATCAGCGCTACAAAGATGTCTCACTTCCCATCGGTCAAAAGGGCCATGCTGAAAAAAGTGTCAAAACCAGAAATGCAGGACAGGCCATGGAGAAATGGGAGCCTTGCTACGCTGATGGGCGGGATGTAAATTGCCAACAGCCACTCTGGAGAAGCGTACGGTGAGTCCTAAAACATCTAAAAAACAAAGCTTAGAGAGCATAGGGCACTTCCACTCATGGGGTTATAAATTGGGAAAATTAAAAATCAGCAAGACACAAGCACCCCAAAGTTTAGGGCTGCTCTGTTGACAAGGACCTCCACTTCATTCCACCTTAAATATCCCAGGAAAGAGAAAAATGGATAAAGAAGTTGTGGTCCATATGTACAATGGAATATCACTCAGCCATGAAATCAATGTCATAAGGCTAGTAGCAGCATGATGAGTGGATTTAGGTACGACGATTCTAAGTGAAATAAGTCACACAGAAAAGGACACTTCTCATAAGGTATCACTTATAGAGGGAATGTAAAAACCGTTACACTTGAACTGAATTACAAAACAGAACAGAGTCACACATGCAGAAAACACACTATGGCTGCTTCACGGGAAAGGTGAGGTGGGGTGATACATAAAACAAGGGTTTCAAATTAGCTCAGATACCGTTCCATAAACCCAATATGTAATAGACAAGACCTACTCCTTGCTCAGAGAACTGGACTCAACACGCCCTATTCACCGCACAAGAATATATCTGACTAGTAATAATCTTAAAAGCTATGTATTGATATCTCTCTGTTAGTGTGTCAAGTGGGTGTAAAGCGGCATAAACACAGCAGTGAAAAGCAGCTAAACCCCATTATAAAAATAAATTACTTGGAAAAACCCATGAAACAAAGACAGTGAAAGAGAGCGAAATTCTTACACAATGCGTTCAGGGGCTGTGATGCAACCTGGATTGACCATATCTAGACCCACAGCTGGATGAGACATAAGGGTGGACACTGTTGCGGCTGAGAGGTTTGGTGAGGTTGGGTGAGCAAACGCAGACCCTTTAAAGTAATACTGCGTGGTACCCATCGCTTGGGTCCCAAATCTCCAGGTTCAAGGGCATCTTCCTACATCGAAAACATGCATGAGAAACCCAGAAGATGGTACACCGTGTGATGGGGAAAGGTTTCTAAAACGCACCTCATTTCTCATCTCCTTGTGCTCGGGTTCGCCATTCCAGCCACTTTACTAGCAATCTCCCTCCTTGGAGCATCATCACCTTTAACCTCCTGTTCCGTACAGGTTGCAATTTGTCCTGAGGATGAACGGGAAGACGTGAAACCAATGAGAGACTATATCTTGGTGTTGGGACAGGCACAGGTCACTCTATTTTCCCATCAGGAAGAAGAATTAACCACAGGCTCAGCCTGCCCCCCGGAACAAGAACAGGGCCTGAAGCCATCCTGCGCTTTTGCGGCCATCTCCCAAAAACGCGAGTTGTAAAATGGAGGTTCAGGGCACTGCAATTCACAAACCTGCAGACTTATAAATGATAACTCTCGTCCACAAATATATTGAGGGAAGGCAACGAAGAGGATTTGAAATCAAGGCAGAATTGCAGGAAACAGATTTCAGGAGGTAGATTCGAATCGCCTTTAAAGCACATGAAAAGCGGCAAAACGTTGACAATGATGCCCTTGGCCAAAAAGGGCGTATGCGTTTTTTCCTGAATATATTCAGGAAAAAACGCATACGCCCTTTTTGGCCAACCAAGCAACCTGGAAAGGCAAATCAGCGCTACAAAGATGTCTCGCTTCCCATCGGTCAAAAGGGCCATGCTGAAAAAAGTGTCAAAACCACAAATGCAGGACAGGCCATGGAGAAATGGGAGCCTTGCTACACTGATGGGCGGGATGTAAATTGTCAACAGCCACTCTGGAGAAGCGTACGGTGAGTCCTGAAACGTCTAAAAAGCAAAGCTTAGAGAGCATAGGGCACTTCCACTCATGGGGGTATAAATTGGGAAAATTAAAAATCAGCAAGACACAAGCACCCCAAAGTTTAGGGCTGCTCTGTTGACAAGGACCTCCACTTCATTCCACCTTCAATATCCCAGGAAAGAGAAAAATGGATAAAGAAGTTGTGGTCCTTATGTACAATGGAATATCACTCAGCCATGAAATCAATGTCATAAGGCTAGTAGCAGCATGATGAGTGGATTTAGGTACGACGATTCTAAGTGAAATAAGTCACACAGAAAAGGACACTTCTCATAAGGTATCACTGATAGAGGGAATGTAAAAACCGTTACACTTGAACTGAATTACAAAACAGAACAGAGTCACACATGCAGAAAACACACTATGGCTGCTTCACGGGAAAGGTGAGGTGGGGTGATACATAAAACAAGGGTTTCAAATTAGCTCAGATACCGTTCCATAAACCCAATATGTAATAGACAAGACCTACTCCTTGCTCAGAGAACTGGACTCAACACGCCCTATTCACCGCACAAGAATATATCTGACTGGTAATAATCTTAAAACCTATGTATAGATATCTCTCTGTTAGTGTGTCAAGTGGGTGTAAAGCGGCATAAACACAGAAGTGAAAAGCAGCTAAACCCCATTATAAAAATAAATTACTTTGAATAACCCATGAAACAAAGACAGTGAAAGAGAGCGAAATTCTTACACAATTCGTTCAGGGGCTGTGATGCAACCTGGATTGACCATATCTAGACCCACAGCTGGATGAGACATAAGGGTGGACACTCTTGGGGCTGAGAGGTTTGGTGAGGTTGGGTGAGCAAACGCAGACCCTTTACAGTAATACTGCATGGTACCCATTGCATGGGTCCCAAATCTCCAGGTTCAAGGGCATCTTCCTACATCGAAAACATGCATGAGAAACCCAGAAGATGGTACACCGTGTGATGTGGAAAAGTTTCTAAAACGCACCTCATTTCTCATCTCCTTGTGGCCGGGTTCGCTATTCCAGCCGCTTTACTAGCAATCTCCCTACTTGGAGCATCAGCACCTTTAACCTCCTGTTCCGTACAGGTTGCAATTTGTCCTGAGGATGAACTGGAAGACGTGGAACCAATGAGAGACTAGCTCTTGGTGTTGGGACAGGCACAGGTCACTCTATTTTCCCATCAGGAAGAAGAATTAACCACAGGCTCAGCCTGCCCCCGGAACCAGAACAGGGCCTGAAGGCATCCTGCGCTTTTGCGGCCAGCTCCCTAAAAAGCGAGTTGTAAAATGGAGGTTCAGGGCACTGCAATTCACAAACCTGCAGAGTTATAAATGATAACTCTCGTCCACAAATATATTGAGGGAAGGCAAAGAAGAGGATTTGAAATCAAGGCAGAATTGCAGGAAACAGATTTCAGGAGGTAGATTCGAATCGCCTTTAAAGCACATGAAAAGCGGCAAAACGTTGACAATGATGCCCTTGGCCAAAAAGGGCGTATGCGTTTTTTCCTGAATATATTCAGGAAAAAACGCATACGCCCTTTTTGGCCAACCAAGCAACCTGGAAAGGCAAATCAGCGCTACAAAGATGTCTCGCTTCCCATCGGTCAAAAGGGCCATGCTGAAAAAAGTCTCAAAACCAAAAATGCAGGACAGGCCATGGAGAAATGGGAGCCTTGCTACACTGATGGGCGGGATGTAAATTGTCAACAGCCACTCTGGAGAAGTGTACGGTGAGTCCTGAAACGTCTAAAAAGCAAAGCTTAGAGAGCATAGGGCACTTCCACTCATGGGGGTATAAATTGGGAAAATTAAAAATCAGCAAGACACAAGCACCCCAAAGTTTAGGGCTGCTCTGTTGACCAGGACCTCCACTTCATTCCACCTTCAATATCGCAGGAAAGAGAAAAATGGATAAAGAAGTTGTGGTCCTTATGTACAATGGAATATCACTCAGCCATGAAATCAATGTCATAAGGCTAGTAGCAGCATGATGAGTGGATTTAGGTACGACGATTCTAAGTGAAATAAGTCACACAGAAAAGGACACTTCTCATAAGGTATCACTGATAGAGGGAATGTAAAAACCGTTACACTTGAACAGAATTACAAAACAGAACAGAGTCACACATGCAGAAAACACACTATGGCTGCTTAACGGGAAAGGTGAGGTGGGGTGATACATAAAACAAGGGTTTCAAATTAGCTCAGATACCGTTCCATAAAACCAATATGTAATAGACAAGACCTACTCCTTGCTCAGAGAACTGGACTCAACACGCCCTATTCACCGCACAAGAATATATCTGACTAGTAATAATCTTAAAACCTATGTATTGATATCTCTCTGTTAGTGTGTCAAGTGGGTAAAAAGCGGCATAAACACAGCAGTGAAAAGCAGCTAAACCCCATTATAAAAATAAATTACTTTGAAAAACCCATGAAACAAAGACAGTGAAAGAGAGAGAAATTCTTACACAATGCGTTCAGGGGCTGTGATGCAACCTGGATTGACCATATCTAGACCCACAGCTGGATGAGACATAAGGGTGGACAGTGTTGCGGCTGAGAGGTTTGGTGAGGTTGGGTGAGCAAACGCAGACCCTTTAAAGTAATACTGCGTGGTACCCATCGCATGGGTCCCAAATCTCCAGGTTCAAGGGCATCTTCCTACATCGAAAACATGCATGAGATACCCAGAAGATGGTACACCGTGTGATGGGGAAAGGTTTCTAAAACGCACCTCATTTCTCATCTGCTTGTGCCCGGGTTCGCCATTCCAGCCACTTTACTAGCAATCTCCCTCCTTGGAGCATCAGCACCTTTAACCTCCTGTTCCGTACAGCTTGCAATTTGTACTGAGGATGAACGGGAAGACGTGGAACCAATGAAAGACTAGCTCTTGGAGTTGGGACAGGCACAGGTCACTCTATTTTCCCATCAGGAAGAAGAATTAACCACAGGCTCAGCCTGCCCCCCGGAACCAGAACAGGGCCTGAAGCCATCCTGCGCTTTTGCAGCCAGCTCCCTAAAAAGCGAGTTGTAAAATGGAGGTTCAGGGCACTGCAATTCACAAACCTGCAGACTTATAAATGATAACTCTCATCCACAAATATATTGAGGGAAGGCAAAGAAGAGGATTTGAAATCAAGGCAGAATTGCAGGAAACAGATTTCAGGAGGTAGATTCGAATCGCCTTTAAAGCACATGAAAAGCGGCAAAACGTTGACAATGATGCCCTTGGCCAAAAAGGGCGTATGCGTTTTTTCCTGAATATATTCAGGAAAAAACGCATACGCCCTTTTTGGCCAACCAAGCAACCTGGAAAGGCAAATCAGCGCTACAAAGATGTCTCGCTTCCCATCGGTCAAAAGGGCCATGCTGAAAAAAGTGTCAAAACCAGAAATGCAGGACAGGCCATGGAGAAATGGGAGCCTTGCTACACTGATGGGCGGGATGTAAATTGTCAACAGCCACTCTGGAGAAGTGTACGGTGAGTCCTGAAACGTCTAAAAAGCAAAGCTTAGAGAGCATAGGGCACTTCCACTCATGGGGGTATAAATTGGGAAAATTAAAAATCAGCAAGACACAAGCACCCCAAAGTTTAGGGCTGCTCTGTTGACAAGGACCTCCACTTCATTCCACCTTAAATATCCCAGGAAAGAGAAAAATGGATAAAGAAGTTGTGGTCCTTATGTACAATGGAATATCACTCAGCCGTGAAATCAATGTCATAAGGCTAGTAGCAGCATGATGAGTGGATTTAGGTATGACGATTCTAAGTGAAATAAGTCACACAGAAAAGGACACTTCTCATAAGGTATCACTGATAGAGGGAATGTAAAAACCGTTACAGTTGAACTGAATTACAAAACAGAACAGAGTCACACATGCAGAAAACACACTATGGCTGCTTCACGGGAAAGGTGAGGTGGGGTGATACATAAAACAAGGGTTTCAAATTAGCTCAGATACCGTTCCATAAACCCAATATATAATAGACAAGACCTACTCCTTGCTCAGAGAACTGGACTCAACACGCCCTATTCACCGCACAAGAATATATCTGATTAGTAATAATCTTAAAACCTATGTATTGATATCTCTCTGTTAGTGTGTCAAGTGGGTAAAAAGCGGCATAAACACAGCAGTGAAAAGCAGCTAAACCCCATTATAAAAATAAATTACTTTGAAAAACCCATGAAACAAAGACAGTGAAAGAGAGCGAAATTCTTACACAATGCGTTCAGGGGCTGTGATGCAACCTGGATTGACCATATCTAGACCCACAGGTGGATGAGACATAAGGGTGGACAGTGTTGCGGCTGAGAGGTTTGGTGAGGTTGGGTGAGCAAACGCAGACCCTTTAAAGTAATACTGCGTGGTACCCATCGCATGGGTCCCAAATCTCCAGGTTCAAGGGCATCTTCCTACATCGAAAACATGCATGAGATACCCAGAAGATGGTACACCGTGTGATGGGGAAAGGTTTCTAAAACGCACCTCATTTCTCATCTGCTTGTGCCCGGGTTCGCCATTCCAGCCACTTTACTAGCAATCTCCCTCCTTGGAGCATCAGCACCTTTAACCTCCTGTTCCGTACAGGTTGCAATTTGTACTGAGGATGAACGGGAAGACGTGGAACCAATGAAAGACTAGCTCTTGGTGTTGGGACAGGCACAGGTCACTCTATTTTCCCAACAAGAAGAAGAATTAACCACAGGCTCAGCCTGCCCCCCGGAACCAGAACAGGGCCTGAAGCCATCCTGCGCTTTTGCGGCCAGCTCCCTAAAAAGCGAGTTGTAAAATGGAGGGTCAGGGCACTGCAATTCACAAACCTGCAGACTTATAAATGATAACTCTCATCCACAAATATATTGAGGGAAGGCAAAGAAGAGGATTTGAAATCAAGGCAGAATTGCAGGAAACAGATTTCAGGAGGTAGATTCGAATCGCCTTTAAAGCACATGAAAAGCGGCAAAACGTTGACAATGATGCCCTTGGCCAAAAAGGGCGTATGCGTTTTTTCCTGAATATATTCAGGAAAAAACGCATACGCCCTTTTTGGCCAACCAAGCAACCTGGAAAGGCAAATCAGCGCTACAAAGATGTCTCACTTCCCATCGGTCAAAAGGGCCATGCTGAAAAAAGTGTCAAAACCAGAAATGCAGGACAGGCCATGGAGAAATGGGAGCCTTGCTACGCTGATGGGCGGGATGTAAATTGCCAACAGCCACTCTGGAGAAGCGTACGGTGAGTCCTAAAACATCTAAAAAACAAAGCTTAGAGAGCATAGGGCACTTCCACTCATGGGGTTATAAATTGGGAAAATTAAAAATCAGCAAGACACAAGCACCCCAAAGTTTAGGGCTGCTCTGTTGACAAGGACCTCCACTTCATTCCACCTTAAATATCCCAGGAAAGAGAAAAATGGATAAAGAAGTTGTGGTCCATATGTACAATGGAATATCACTCAGCCATGAAATCAATGTCATAAGGCTAGTAGCAGCATGATGAGTGGATTTAGGTACGACGATTCTAAGTGAAATAAGTCACACAGAAAAGGACACTTCTCATAAGGTATCACTTATAGAGGGAATGTAAAAACCGTTACACTTGAACTGAATTACAAAACAGAACAGAGTCACACATGCAGAAAACACACTATGGCTGCTTCACGGGAAAGGTGAGGTGGGGTGATACATAAAACAAGGGTTTCAAATTAGCTCAGATACCGTTCCATAAACCCAATATGTAATAGACAAGACCTACTCCTTGCTCAGAGAACTGGACTCAACACGCCCTATTCACCGCACAAGAATATATCTGACTAGTAATAATCTTAAAAGCTATGTATTGATATCTCTCTGTTAGTGTGTCAAGTGGGTGTAAAGCGGCATAAACACAGCAGTGAAAAGCAGCTAAACCCCATTATAAAAATAAATTACTTTGAAAAACCCATGAAACAAAGACAGTGAAAGAGAGCGAAATTCTTACACAATGCGTTCAGGGGCTGTGATGCAACCTGGATTGACCATATCTAGACCCACAGCTGGATGAGACATAAGGGTGGACACTGTTGCGGCTGAGAGGTTTGGTGAGGTTGGGTGAGCAAACGCAGACCCTTTAAAGTAATACTGCGTGGTACCCATCGCATGGGTCCCAAATCTCCAGGTTCAAGGGCATCTTCCTACATCGAAAACATGCATGAGAAACCCAGAAGATGGTACACCGTGTGATGGGGAAAGGTTTCTAAAACGCACCTCATTTCTCATCTCCTTGTGCTCGGGTTCGCCATTCCAGCCACTTTACTAGCAATCTCCCTCCTTGGAGCATCATCACCTTTAACCTCCTGTTCCGTACAGGTTGCAATTTGTCCTGAGGATGAACGGGAAGACGTGAAACCAATGAGAGACTATATCTTGGTGTTGGGACAGGCACAGGTCACTCTATTTTCCCATCAGGAAGAAGAATTAACCACAGGCTCAGCCTGCCCCCCGGAACAAGAACAGGGCCTGAAGCCATCCTGCGCTTTTGCGGCCATCTCCCAAAAACGCGAGTTGTAAAATGGAGGTTCAGGGCACTGCAATTCACAAACCTGCAGACTTATAAATGATAACTCTCGTCCACAAATATATTGAGGGAAGGCAACGAAGAGGATTTGAAATCAAGGCAGAATTGCAGGAAACAGATTTCAGGAGGTAGATTCGAATCGCCTTTAAAGCACATGAAAAGCGGCAAAACGTTGACAATGATGCCCTTGGCCAAAAAGGGCGTATGCGTTTTTTCCTGAATATATTCAGGAAAAAACGCATACGCCCTTTTTGGCCAACCAAGCAACCTGGAAAGGCAAATCAGCGCTACAAAGATGTCTCGCTTCCCATCGGTCAAAAGGGCCATGCTGAAAAAAGTGTCAAAACCACAAATGCAGGACAGGCCATGGAGAAATGGGAGCCTTGCTACACTGATGGGCGGGATGTAAATTGTCAACAGCCACTCTGGAGAAGCGTACGGTGAGTCCTGAAACGTCTAAAAAGCAAAGCTTAGAGAGCATAGGGCACTTCCACTCATGGGGGTATAAATTGGGAAAATTAAAAATCAGCAAGACACAAGCACCCCAAAGTTTAGGGCTGCTCTGTTGACAAGGACCTCCACTTCATTCCACCTTCAATATCCCAGGAAAGAGAAAAATGGATAAAGAAGTTGTGGTCCTTATGTACAATGGAATATCACTCAGCCATGAAATCAATGTCATAAGGCTAGTAGCAGCATGATGAGTGGATTTAGGTACGACGATTCTAAGTGAAATAAGTCACACAGAAAAGGACACTTCTCATAAGGTATCACTGATAGAGGGAATGTAAAAACCGTTACACTTGAACTGAATTACAAAACAGAACAGAGTCACACATGCAGAAAACACACTATGGCTGCTTCACGGGAAAGGTGAGGTGGGGTGATACATAAAACAAGGGTTTCAAATTAGCTCAGATACCGTTCCATAAACCCAATATGTAATAGACAAGACCTACTCCTTGCTCAGAGAACTGGACTCAACACGCCCTATTCACCGCACAAGAATATATCTGACTGGTAATAATCTTAAAACCTATGTATAGATATCTCTCTGTTAGTGTGTCAAGTGGGTGTAAAGCGGCATAAACACAGAAGTGAAAAGCAGCTAAACCCCATTATAAAAATAAATTACTTTGAATAACCCATGAAACAAAGACAGTGAAAGAGAGCGAAATTCTTACACAATTCGTTCAGGGGCTGTGATGCAACCTGGATTGACCATATCTAGACCCACAGCTGGATGAGACATAAGGGTGGACACTCTTGGGGCTGAGAGGTTTGGTGAGGTTGGGTGAGCAAACGCAGACCCTTTACAGTAATACTGCATGGTACCCATTGCATGGGTCCCAAATCTCCAGGTTCAAGGGCATCTTCCTACATCGAAAACATGCATGAGAAACCCAGAAGATGGTACACCGTGTGATGTGGAAAAGTTTCTAAAACGCACCTCATTTCTCATCTCCTTGTGGCCGGGTTCGCTATTCCAGCCGCTTTACTAGCAATCTCCCTACTTGGAGCATCAGCACCTTTAACCTCCTGTTCCGTACAGGTTGCAATTTGTCCTGAGGATGAACTGGAAGACGTGGAACCAATGAGAGACTAGCTCTTGGTGTTGGGACAGGCACAGGTCACTCTATTTTCCCATCAGGAAGAAGAATTAACCACAGGCTCAGCCTGCCCCCGGAACCAGAACAGGGCCTGAAGGCATCCTGCGCTTTTGCGGCCAGCTCCCTAAAAAGCGAGTTGTAAAATGGAGGTTCAGGGCATTGCAATTCACAAACCTGCAGAGTTATAAATGATAACTCTCGTCCACAAATATATTGAGGGAAGGCAAAGAAGAGGATTTGAAATCAAGGCAGAATTGCAGGAAACAGATTTCAGGAGGTAGATTCGAATCGCCTTTAAAGCACATGAAAAGCGGCAAAACGTTGACAATGATGCCCTTGGCCAAAAAGGGCGTATGCGTTTTTTCCTGAATATATTCAGGAAAAAACGCATACGCCCTTTTTGGCCAACCAAGCAACCTGGAAAGGCAAATCAGCGCTACAAAGATGTCTCGCTTCCCATCGGTCAAAAGGGCCATGCTGAAAAAAGTCTCAAAACCAAAAATGCAGGACAGGCCATGGAGAAATGGGAGCCTTGCTACACTGATGGGCGGGATGTAAATTGTCAACAGCCACTCTGGAGAAGTGTACGGTGAGTCCTGAAACGTCTAAAAAGCAAAGCTTAGAGAGCATAGGGCACTTCCACTCATGGGGGTATAAATTGGGAAAATTAAAAATCAGCAAGACACAAGCACCCCAAAGTTTAGGGCTGCTCTGTTGACAAGGACCTCCACTTCATTCCACCTTCAATATCCCAGGAAAGAGAAAAATGGATAAAGAAGTTGTGGTCCTTATGTACAATGGAATATCACTCAGCCGTGAAATCAATGTCATAAGGCTAGTAGCAGCATGATGAGTGGATTTAGGTACGACGATTCTAAGTGAAATAAGTCACACAGAAAAGGACACTTCTCATAAGGTATCACTGATAGAGGGAATGTAAAAACCGTTACACTTGAACTGAATTACAAAACAGAACAGAGTCACACATGCAGAAAACACACTATGGCTGCTTAACGGGAAAGGTGAGGTGGGGTGATACATAAAACAAGGGTTTCAAATTAGCTCAGATACCGTTCCATAAAACCAATATGTAATAGACAAGACCTACTCCTTGCTCAGAGAACTGGACTCAACACGCCCTATTCACCGCACAAGAATATATCTGACTAGTAATAATCTTAAAAGCTATGTATTGATATCTCTCTGTTAGTGTGTCAAGTGGGTGTAAAGCAGCATAAACACAGCAGTGAAAAGCAGCTAAACCCCATTATAAAAATAAATTACTTTGAAAAACCCATGAAACAAAGACAGTGAAAGAGAGCGAAATTCTTACACAATGCGTTCAGGGGCTGTGATGCAACCTGGATTGACCATATCTAGACCCACAGCTGGATGAGACATAAGGGTGGACACTGTTGCGGCTGAGAGGTTTGGTGAGGTTGGGTGAGCAAACGCAGACCCTTTAAAGTAATACTGCGTGGTACCCATCGCATGGGTCCCAAATCTCCAGGTTCAAGGGCATCTTCCTACATCGAAAACATGCATGAGAAACCCAGAAGATGGTACACCGTGTGATGGGGAAAGGTTTCTAAAACGCACCTCATTTCTCATCTCCTTGTGCTCGGGTTCGCCATTCCAGCCACTTTACTAGCAATCTCCCTCCTTGGAGCATCATCACCTTTAACCTCCTGTTCCGTACAGGTTGCAATTTGTCCTGAGGATGAACGGGAAGACGTGAAACCAATGAGAGACTATATCTTGGTGTTGGGACAGGCACAGGTCACTCTATTTTCCCATCAGGAAGAAGAATTAACCACAGGCTCAGCCTGCCCCCCGGAACAAGAACAGGGCCTGAAGCCATCCTGCGCTTTTGCGGCCATCTCCCAAAAACGCGAGTTGTAAAATGGAGGTTCAGGGCACTGCAATTCACAAACCTGCAGAGTTATAAATGATAACTCTCGTCCACAAATATATTGAGGGAAGGCAACGAAGAGGATTTGAAATCAAGGCAGAATTGCAGGAAACAGATTTCAGGAGGTAGATTCGAATCGCCTTTAAAGCACATGAAAAGCGGCAAAACGTTGACAATGATGCCCTTGGCCAAAAAGGGCGTATGCGTTTTTTCCTGAATATATTCAGGAAAAAACGCATACGCCCTTTTTGGCCAACCAAGCAACCTGGAAAGGCAAATCAGCGCTACAGAGAAGTCTCGCTTCCCATCGGTCAAAAGGGCCATGCTGAAAAAAGTGTCAAAACCAGAAATGCAGGACAGGCCATGGAGAAATGGGAGCCTTGCTACACTGATGGGCAGGATGTAAATTGCCAACAGCCGCTCTGGAGAAGTGTACGGTGTGTCCTGAAACATCTGAAAAACACAGCTTAGAGAGCATAGGGCACTTCCACTCATGGGGGTATAAATTGGGAAAATGAAAAATCAGCAAGACACAAGCACCCCAAAGTTGAGGGCTGCTCTGTTGACAAGGACCTCCACTTCATTCCACCTTAAATATCCCAGGAAAGAGAAAAATGGATAAAGAAGTTGTGGTCCTTATGTACAATGGAATATCACTCAGCCATGAAATCAATGTCATAAGGTTAGTAGCAGCATGATGAGTGGATTTAGGTACAACGATTCTAAGTGAAATAAGTCACACAGAAAAGGACACTTCTCATAAGGTATCACTTATAGAGGGAATGTAAAAAGCGTTACACTTGAACTGAATTACAAAACAGAACAGAGTCACACATGCAGAAAACACACTATGGCTGCTTAACGGGAAAGGTGAGGTGGGGTGATACATAAAACAAGGGTATCAAATTAGCTCAGATACCGTTCCATAAACCCAATATGTAGTAGACAAGACCTACTCCTTGCTCAGAGAACTGGACTCAACACGCCCTATTCACCGCACAAGAATATATCTGACTAGTAATAATCTTAAAACCTATGTATTGATATCTCTCTGTTAGTGTGTCAAGTGGGTGTAAAGCGGCATAAACACAGCCGTGAAAAGCAGCTAAACCCCATTATGAAAATAAATTACTTTGAAAAACCCATGAAACAACGACAGTGAAAGAGATAGAAATTCTTACACAATGAGTTCAGGGGCTGTGATGCAACCTGGATTGACTATATCTAGACCCACAGCTGGATGAGACATAAGGGTGGACACTCTTGGGGCTGAGAGGTTTGGTGAGGTTGGGTGAGCAAATGCAGACCCTTTAAAGTAATACTGCGTGGTACCCATCGCATGGGTCCCAAATCTCCAGGTTCAAGGGCATCTTCCTACATCGAAAACATGCATGAGAAACCCAGAAGATGGTACACCGTGTGATGGGGAAAGGTTTCTAAAACGCACCTCATTTCTCATCTCCTTGTGCCCGGGTTCGCCATTCCAGCCACTTTACTAGCAATCTCCCTACTTGGAGCATCAGCACCTTTAACCTCCTGTTCCGTACAGGTTGCAATTTGTCCTGAGGATGAACGGGAAGACGGGGAACCAACGAGAGACTAGCTCTTGGTGTTGGGACAGGCACAGGTCACTCTATTTTCCCATCAGGAAGAAGAATTAACCACAGGCTCAGCCTGCCCCCCGGAACCAGAACAGGGCCTGAAGCCATCCTGCGCTTTTGCGGCCAGCTCCCAAAAAAGCGAGTTGTAAAATGGAGGTTCAGGGCACTGCAACTCACAAACCTGCAGAGTTATAAATGATAACTCTCGTCCACAAATATATTGAGGGAAGGCAAAGAAGAGGATTTGAAATCAAGGCAGAATTGCACGAAACAGATTTCAGGAGGTAGATACGAATCGCCTTTAAAGCACATGAAAAGCAGCAAAAGGTGACAATGATGCCCTTGGCCAAAAAGGGCATATGCGTTTTTTTCTGAATATATTCAGGAAAAAACGCATACGCCCTTTTTGGCCAACCAAGCAACCTGGAAAGGCAAATCAGCGCTACAGAGAAGTCTCGCTTCCCATCGGTCAAAAGGGCCATGCTGAAAAAAGTGTCAAAACCAGAAATGCAGGACAGGCCATGGAGAAATGGGAGCCTTGCTACACTGATGGGCGGGATGTAAATTGCCAACAGCCACTCTGGAGAAGTGTACGGTGTGTCCTGAAACATCTGAAAAACACAGCTTAGAGAGCATAGGGCACTTCCACTCATGGGGGTATAAATTGGGAAAATGAAAAATCAGCAAGACACAAGCACCCCAAAGTTGAGGGCTGCTCTGTTGACAAGGACCTCCACTTCATTCCACCTTAAATATCCCAGGAAAGAGAAAAATGGATAAAGAAGTTGTGGTCCTTATGTACAATGGAATATCACTCAGCCATGAAATCAATGTCATAAGGTTAGTAGCAGCATGATGAGTGGATTTAGGTACGACGATTCTAAGTGAAATAAGTCACACAGAAAAGGACACTTCTCATAAGGTATCACTTATAGAGGGAATGTAAAAAGCGTTACACTTGAACTGAATTACAAAACAGAACAGAGTCACACATGCAGAAAACACACTATGGCTGCTTAATGGGAAAGGTGAGGTGGGGTGATACATAAAACAAGGGTATCAAATTAGCTCAGATACCGTTCCATAAACCCAATATGTAGTAGACAAGACCTACTCCTTGCTCAGAGAACTGGACTCAACACGCCCTATTCACGGCACAAGAATATATCTGACTAGTAATAATCTTAAAACCTATGTATTGATATCTCTCTGTTAGTGTGTCAAGTGGGTGTAAAGTGGCATAAACACAGCCGTGAAAAGCAGCTAAACCCCATTATGAAAATAAATTACTTTGAAAAACCCATGAAACAACGACAGTGAAAGAGATAGAAATTCTTACACAATGAGTTCAGGGGCTGTGATGCAACCTGGATTGACCATATCTAGACCCACAGCTGGATGAGACATAAGGGTGGACACTCTTGGGGCTGAGAGGTTTGGTGAGGTTGGGTGAGCAAACGCAGACCCTTTAAAGTAATACTGCGTGGTACCCATCGCATGGGTCCCAAATCTCCAGGTTCAAGGGCATCTTCCTACATCGAAAACATGCATGAGAAACCCAGAAGATGGTACACCGTGTGATGGGGAAAGGTTTCTAAAACGCACCTCATTTCTCATCTCCTTGTGCCCGGGTTCGCCATTCCAGCCGCTTTACTAGCAATCTCCCTACTTGGAGCATCAGCACCTTTAACCTCCTGTTCCGTACAGGTTGCAATTTGTCCTGAGGATGAACGGGAAGACGGGGAACCAACGAGAGACTAGCTCTTGGTGTTGGGACAGGCACAGGTCACTCTATTTTCCCATCAGGAAGAAGAATTAACCACAGGCTCAGCCTGCCCCCCGGAACCAGAACAGGGCCTGAAGCCATCCTGCGCTTTTGCGGCCAGCTCCCAAAAAAGCGAGTTGTAAAATGGAGGTTCAGGGCACTGCAACTCACAAACCTGCAGAGTTATAAATGATAACTCTCGTCCACAAATATATTGAGGGAAGGCAAAGAAGAGGATTTGAAATCAAGGCAGAATTGCACGAAACAGATTTCAGGAGGTAGATACGAATCGCCTTTAAAGCACATGAAAAGCGGCAAAACGTTGACAATGATGCCCTTGGCCAAAAAGGGCGTATGCGTTTTTTCCTGAATATATTCAGGAAAAAACGCATACGCCCTTTTTGGCCAACCAAGCAACCTGGAAAGGCAAATCAGCGCTACAGAGAAGTCTCGCTTCCCATCGGTCAAAAGGGCCATGCTGAAAAAAGTGTCAAAACCAGAAATGCAGGACAGGCCATGGAGAAATGGGAGCCTTGCTACACTGATGGGCGGGATGTAAATTGCCAACAGCCACTCTGGAGAAGTGTACGGTGTGTCCTGAAACATCTGAAAAACACAGCTTAGAGAGCATAGGGCACTTCCACTCATGGGGGTATAAATTGGGAAAATGAAAAATCAGCAAGACACAAGCACCCCAAAGTTGAGGGCTGCTCTGTTGACAAGGACCTCCACTTCATTCCACCTTAAATATCCCAGGAAAGAGAAAAATGGATAAAGAAGTTGTGGTCCTTATGTACAATGGAATATCACTCAGCCATGAAATCAATGTCATAAGGTTAGTAGCAGCATGATGAGTGGATTTAGGTACGACGATTCTAAGTGAAATAAGTCACACAGAAAAGGACACTTCTCATAAGGTATCACTTATAGAGGGAATGTAAAAACCGTTACACTTGAACTGAATTACAAAACAGAACAGAGTCACACATGCAGAAAACACACTATGGCTGCTTAACGGGAAAGGTAAGGTGGGGTGATACATAAAACAAGGGTATCAAATTAGCTCAGATACCGTTCCATAAACCCAATATGTAGTAGACAAGACCTACTCCTTGCTCAGAGAACTGTACTCAACACGCCCTATTCACCGCACAAGAATATATCTGACTAGTAATAATCTTAAAACCTATGTATTGATATCTCTCTGTTAGTGTGTCAAGTGGGTGTAAAGCGGCATAAACACAGCCGTGAAAAGCAGCTAAACCCCATTATGAAAATAAATTACTTTGAAAAACCCATGAAACAACGACAGTGAAAGAGATAGAAATTCTTACACAATGAGTTCAGGGGCTGTGATGCAACCTGGATAGACCATATCTAGACCCACAGCTGGATGAGACATAAGGGTGGACACTCTTGGGGCTGAGAGGTTTGGTGAGGTTGGGTGAGCAAACGCAGACCCTTTAAAGTAATACTGCGTGGTACCCATCGCATGGGTCCCAAATCTCCAGGTTCAAGGGCATCTTCCTACATCGAAAACATGCATGAGAAACCCAGAAGATGGTACACCGTGTGATGGGGAAAGGTTTCTAAAACGCACCTCATTTCTCATCTCCTTGTGCCCGGGTTCGCCATTCCAGCCACTTTACTAGCAATCTCCCTACTTGGAGCATCAGCACCTTTAACCTCCTGTTCCGTACAGGTTGCAATTTGTCCTGAGGATGAACGGGAAGACGGGGAACCAACGAGAGACTAGCTCTTGGTGTTGGGACAGGCACAGGTCACTCTATTTTCCCATCAGGAAGAAGAATTAACCACAGGCTCAGCCTGCCCCCCGGAACCAGAACAGGGCCTGAAGCCATCCTGCGCTTTTGCGGCCAGCTCCCAAAAAAGCGAGTTGTAAAATGGAGGTTCAGGGCACTGCAACTCACAAACCTGCAGAGTTATAAATGATAACTCTCGTCCACAAATATATTGAGGGAAGGCAAAGAAGAGGATTTGAAATCAAGGCAGAATTGCACGAAACAGATTTCAGGAGGTAGATACGAATCGCCTTTAAAGCACATGAAAAGCGGCAAAACGTTGACAATGATGCCCTTGGCCAAAAAGGGCGTATGCGTTTTTTCCTGAATATATTCAGGAAAAAACGCATACGCCCTTTTTGGCCAACCAAGCAACCTGGAAAGGCAAATCAGCGCTACAGAGAAGTCTCGCTTCCCATCGGTCAAAAGGGCCATGCTGAAAAAAGTGTCAAAACCAGAAATGCAGGACAGGCCATGGAGAAATGGGAGCCTTGCTACACTGATGGGCGGGATGTAAATTGCCAACAGCCACTCTGGAGAAGTGTACGGTGTGTCCTGAAACATCTGAAAAACACAGCTTAGAGAGCATAGGGCACTTCCACTCATGGGGGTATAAATTGGGAAAATGAAAAATCAGCAAGACACAAGCACCCCAAAGTTGAGGGCTGCTCTGTTGACAAGGACCTCCACTTCATTCCACCTTAAATATCCCAGGAAAGAGAAAAATGGATAAAGAAGTTGTGGTCCTTATGTACAATGGAATATCACTCAGCCATGAAATCAATGTCATAAGGTTAGTAGCAGCATGATGAGTGGATTTAGGTACGACGATTCTAAGTGAAATAAGTCACACAGAAAGGACACTTCTCATAAGGTATCACTTATAGAGGGAATGTAAAAACCGTTACACTTGAACTGAATTACAAAACAGAACAGAGTCACACATGCAGAAAACACACTATGGCTGCTTAACGGGAAAGGTGAGGTGGGGTGATACATAAAACAAGGGTATCAAATTAGCTCAGATACCGTTCCATAAACCCAATATGTAGTAGACAAGACCTACTCCTTGCTCAGAGAACTGGACTCAACACGCCCTATTCACCGCACAAGAATATATCTGACTAGTAATAATCTTAAAACCTATGTATTGATATCTCTCTGTTAGTGTGTCAAGTGGGTGTAAAGCGGCATAAACACAGCCGTGAAAAGCAGCTAAACCCCATTATGAAAATAAATTACTTTGAAAAACCCATGAAACAACGACAGTGAAAGAGATAGAAATTCTTACACAATGAGTTCAGGGGCTGTGATGCAACCTGGATTGACCATATCTAGACGCACAGCTGGATGAGACATAAGGGTGGACACTCTTGGGGCTGAGAGGTTTGGTGAGGTTGGGTGAGCAAACGCAGACCCTTTAAAGTAATACTGCGTGGTACCCATCGCATGGGTCCCAAATCTCCAGGTTCAAGGGCATCTTCCTACATCGAAAACATGCATGAGAAACCCAGAAGATGGTACACCGTGTGATGGGGAAAGGTTTCTAAAACGCACCTCATTTCTCATCTCCTTGTGCCCGGGTTCGCCATTCCAGCCGCTTTACTAGCAATCTCCCTACTTGGAGCATCAGCACCTTTAACCTCCTGTTCCGTACAGGTTGCAATTTGTCCTGAGGATGAACGGGAAGACGGGGAACCAACGAGAGACTAGCTCTTGGTGTTGGGACAGGCACAGGTCACTCTATTTTCCCATCAGGAAGAAGAATTAACCACAGGCTCAGCCTGCCCCCCGGAACAAGAACAGGGCCTGAAACCATCCTGCGCTTTTGCGGCCAGCTCCCAAAAAAGCGAGTTGTAAAATGGAGGTTCAGGGCACTGCAACTCACAAACCTGCAGAGTTATAAATGATAACTCTCGTCCACAAATATATTGAGGGAAGGCAAAGAAGAGGATTTGAAATCAAGGCAGAATTGCACGAAACAGATTTCAGGAGGTAGATACGAATCGCCTTTAAAGCACATGAAAAGCGGCAAAACGTTGACAATGATGCCCTTGGCCAAAAAGGGCGTATGCGTTTTTTCCTGAATATATTCAGGAAAAAACGCATACGCCCTTTTTGGCCAACCAAGCAACCTGGAAAGGCAAATCAGCGCTACAGAGAAGTCTCGCTTCCCATCGGTCAAAAGGGCCATGCTGAAAACAGTGTCAAAACCAGAAATGCAGGACAGGCCATGGAGAAATGGGAGCCTTGCTACACTGATGGGCGGGATGTAAATTGCCAACAGCCACTCTGGAGAAGTGTACGGTGTGTCCTGAAACATCTGAAAAACACAGCTTAGAGAGCATAGGGCACTTCCACTCATGGGGGTATAAATTGGGAAAATGAAAAATCAGCAAGACACAAGCACCCCAAAGTTGAGGGCTGCTCTGTTGACAAGGACCTCCACTTCATTCCACCTTAAATATCCCAGGAAAGAGAAAAATGGATAAAGAAGTTGTGGTCCTTATGTACAATGGAATATCACTCAGCCATGAAATCAATGTCATAAGGTTAGTAGCAGCATGATGAGTGGATTTAGGTACGACGATTCTAAGTGAAATAAGTCACACAGAAAGGACACTTCTCATAAGGTATCACTTATAGAGGGAATGTAAAAAGCGTTACACTTGAACTGAATTACAAAACAGAACAGAGTCACACATGCAGAAAACACACTATGGCTGCTTAACGGGAAAGGTGAGGTGGGGTGATACATAAAACAAGGGTATCAAATTAGCTCAGATACCGTTCCATAAACCCAATATGTAGTAGACAAGACCTACTCCTTGCTCAGAGAACTGGACTCAACACGCCCTATTCACCGCACAAGAATATATCTGACTAGTAATAATCTTAAAACCTATGTATTGATATCTCTCTGTTAGTGTGTCAAGTGGGTGTAAAGCGGCATAAACACAGCCGTGAAAAGCAGCTAAACCCCATTATGAAAATAAATTACTTTGAAAAACCCATGAAACAATGACAGTGAAAGAGATAGAAATTCTTACACAATGAGTTCAGGGGCTGTGATGCAACCTGGATTGACCATATCTAGACCCACAGCTGGATGAGACATAAGGGTGGACACTCTTGGGGCTGAGAGGTTTGGTGAGGTTGGGTGAGCAAACGCAGACCCTTTAAAGTAATACTGCGTGGTACCCATCGCATGGGTCCCAAATCTCCAGGTTCAAGGGCATCTTCCTACATCGAAAACATGCATGAGAAACCCAGAAGATGGTACACCGTGTGATGGGGAAAGGTTTCTAAAACGCACCTCATTTCTCATCTCCTTGTGCCCGGGTTCGCCATTCCAGCCGCTTTACTAGCAATCTCCCTACTTGGAGCATCAGCACCTTTAACCTCCTGTTCCGTACAGGTTGCAATTTGTCCTGAGGATGAACGGGAAGACGGGGAACCAACGAGAGACTAGCTCTTGGTGTTGGGACAGGCACAGGTCACTCTATTTTCCCATCAGGAAGAAGAATTAACCACAGGCTCAGCCTGCCCCCCGGAACCAGAACAGGGCCTGAAGCCATCCTGCGCTTTTGCGGCCAGCTCCCAAAAAAGCGAGTTGTAAAATGGAGGTTCAGGGCACTGCAACTCACAAACCTGCAGAGTTATAAATGATAACTCTCGTCCACAAATATATTGAGGGAAGGCAAAGAAGAGGATTTGAAATCAAGGCAGAATTGCACGAAACAGATTTCAGGAGGTAGATACGAATCGCCTTTAAAGCACATGAAAAGTGGCAAAACGTTGACAATGATGTCCTTGGCCAAAAAGGGCGTATGCGTTTTTTCCTGAATATATTCAGGAAAAAACGCATACGCCCTTTTTGGCCAACCAAGCAACCTGGAAAGGCAAATCAGCGCTACAGAGAAGTCTCGCTTCCCATCGGTCAAAAGGGCCATGCTGAAAAAAGTGTCAAAACCAGAAATGCAGGACAGGCCATGGAGAAATGGGAGCCTTGCTACACTGATGGGCGGGATGTAAATTGCCAAGAGCCACTCTGGAGAAGTGTACGGTGTGTCCTGAAACATCTGAAAAACACAGCTTAGAGAGCATAGGGCACTTCCACTCATGGGGGTATAAATTGGGAAAATGAAAAATCAGCAAGACACAAGCACCCCAAAGTTGAGGGCTGCTCTGTTGACAAGGACCTCCACTTCATTCCACCTTAAATATCCCAGGAAAGAGAAAAATGGATAAAGAAGTTGTGGTCCTTATGTACAATGGAATATCACTCAGCCATGAAATCAATGTCATAAGGTTAGTAGCAGCATGATGAGTGGATTTAGGTACGACGATTCTAAGTGAAATAAGTCACACAGAAAGGACACTTCTCATAAGGTATCACTTATAGAGGGAATGTAAAAACCGTTACACTTGAACTGAATTACAAAACAGAACAGAGTCACACATGCAGAAAACACACTATGGCTGCTTAACGGGAAAGGTGAGGTGGGGTGATACATAAAACAAGGGTATCAAATTAGCTCAGATACCGTTCCATAAACCCAATATGTAGTAGACAAGACCTACTCCTTGCTCAGAGAACTGGACTCAACACGCCCTATTCACCGCACAAGAATATATCTGACTAGTAATAATCTTAAAACCTATGTATTGATATCTCTCTGTTAGTGTGTCAAGTGGGTGTAAAGCGGCATAAACACAGCCGTGAAAAGCAGCTAAACCCCATTATGAAAATAAATTACTTTGAAAAACCCATGAAACAACGACAGTGAAAGAGATAGAAATTCTTACACAATGAGTTCAGGGGCTGTGATGCAACCTGGATAGACCATATCTAGACCCACAGCTGGATGAGACATAAGGGTGGACACTCTTGGGGCTGAGAGGTTTGGTGAGGTTGGGTGAGCAAACGCAGACCCTTTAAAGTAATACTGCGTGGTACCCATCGCATGGGTCCCAAATCTCCAGGTTCAAGGGCATCTTCCTACATCGAAAACATGCATGAGAAACCCAGAAGATGGTACACCGTGTGATGGGGAAAGGTTTCTAAAACGCACCTCATTTCTCATCTCCTTGTGCCCGGGTTCGCCATTCCAGCCACTTTACTAGCAATCTCCCTACTTGGAGCATCAGCACCTTTAACCTCCTGTTCCGTACAGGTTGCAATTTGTCCTGAGGATGAACGGGAAGACGGGGAACCAACGAGAGACTAGCTCTTGGTGTTGGGACAGGCACAGGTCACTCTATTTTCCCATCAGGAAGAAGAATTAACCACAGGCTCAGCCTGCCCCCCGGAACCAGAACAGGGCCTGAAGCCATCCTGCGCTTTTGCGGCCAGCTCCCAAAAAAGCGAGTTGTAAAATGGAGGTTCAGGGCACTGCAACTCACAAACCTGCAGAGTTATAAATGATAACTCTCGTCCACAAATATATTGAGGGAAGGCAAAGAAGAGGATTTGAAATCAAGGCAGAATTGCACGAAACAGATTTCAGGAGGTAGATACGAATCGCCTTTAAAGCACATGAAAAGCGGCAAAACGTTGACAATGATGCCCTTGGCCAAAAAGGGCGTATGCGTTTTTTCCTGAATATATTCAGGAAAAAACGCATACGCCCTTTTTGGCCAACCAAGCAACCTGGAAAGGCAAATCAGCGCTACAGAGAAGTCTCGCTTCCCATCGGTCAAAAGGGCCATGCTGAAAAAAGTGTCAAAACCAGAAATGCAGGACAGGCCATGGAGAAATGGGAGCCTTGCTACACTGATGGGCGGGATGTAAATTGCCAACAGCCACTCTGGAGAAGTGTACGGTGTGTCCTGAAACATCTGAAAAACACAGCTTAGAGAGCATAGGGCACTTCCACTCATGGGGGTATAAATTGGGAAAATGAAAAATCAGCAAGACACAAGCACCCCAAAGTTGAGGGCTGCTCTGTTGACAAGGACCTCCACTTCATTCCACCTTAAATATCCCAGGAAAGAGAAAAATGGATAAAGAAGTTGTGGTCCTTATGTACAATGGAATATCACTCAGCCATGAAATCAATGTCATAAGGTTAGTAGCAGCATGATGAGTGGATTTAGGTACGACGATTCTAAGTGAAATAAGTCACACAGAAAGGACACTTCTCATAAGGTATCACTTATAGAGGGAATGTAAAAACCGTTACACTTGAACTGAATTACAAAACAGAACAGAGTCACACATGCAGAAAACACACTATGGCTGCTTAACGGGAAAGGTGAGGTGGGGTGATACATAAAACAAGGGTATCAAATTAGCTCAGATACCGTTCCATAAACCCAATATGTAGTAGACAAGACCTACTCCTTGCTCAGAGAACTGGACTCAACACGCCCTATTCACCGCACAAGAATATATCTGACTAGTAATAATCTTAAAACCTATGTATTGATATCTCTCTGTTAGTGTGTCAAGTGGGTGTAAAGCGGCATAAACACAGCCGTGAAAAGCAGCTAAACCCCATTATGAAAATAAATTACTTTGAAAAACCCATGAAACAACGACAGTGAAAGAGATAGAAATTCTTACACAATGAGTTCAGGGGCTGTGATGCAACCTGGATTGACCATATCTAGACGCACAGCTGGATGAGACATAAGGGTGGACACTCTTGGGGCTGAGAGGTTTGGTGAGGTTGGGTGAGCAAACGCAGACCCTTTAAAGTAATACTGCGTGGTACCCATCGCATGGGTCCCAAATCTCCAGGTTCAAGGGCATCTTCCTACATCGAAAACATGCATGAGAAACCCAGAAGATGGTACACCGTGTGATGGGGAAAGGTTTCTAAAACGCACCTCATTTCTCATCTCCTTGTGCCCGGGTTCGCCATTCCAGCCGCTTTACTAGCAATCTCCCTACTTGGAGCATCAGCACCTTTAACCTCCTGTTCCGTACAGGTTGCAATTTGTCCTGAGGATGAACGGGAAGACGGGGAACCAACGAGAGACTAGCTCTTGGTGTTGGGACAGGCACAGGTCACTCTATTTTCCCATCAGGAAGAAGAATTAACCACAGGCTCAGCCTGCCCCCCGGAACCAGAACAGGGCCTGAAGCCATCCTGCGCTTTTGCGGCCAGCTCCCAAAAAAGCGAGTTGTAAAATGGAGGTTCAGGGCACTGCAACTCACAAACCTGCAGAGTTATAAATGATAACTCTCGTCCACAAATATATTGAGGGAAGGCAAAGAAGAGGATTTGAAATCAAGGCAGAATTGCACGAAACAGATTTCAGGAGGTAGATACGAATCGCCTTTAAAGCACATGAAAAGCGGCAAAACGTTGACAATGATGCCCTTGGCCAAAAAGGGCGTATGCGTTTTTTCCTGAATATATTCAGGAAAAAACGCATACGCCCTTTTTGGCCAACCAAGCAACCTGGAAAGGCAAATCAGCGCTACAGAGAAGTCTCGCTTCCCATCGGTCAAAAGGGCCATGCTGAAAACAGTGTCAAAACCAGAAATGCAGGACAGGCCATGGAGAAATGGGAGCCTTGCTACACTGATGGGCGGGATGTAAATTGCCAACAGCCACTCTGGAGAAGTGTACGGTGTGTCCTGAAACATCTGAAAAACACAGCTTAGAGAGCATAGGGCACTTCCACTCATGGGGGTATAAATTGGGAAAATGAAAAATCAGCAAGACACAAGCACCCCAAAGTTGAGGGCTGCTCTGTTGACAAGGACCTCCACTTCATTCCACCTTAAATATCCCAGGAAAGAGAAAAATGGATAAAGAAGTTGTGGTCCTTATGTACAATGGAATATCACTCAGCCATGAAATCAATGTCATAAGGTTAGTAGCAGCATGATGAGTGGATTTAGGTACGACGATTCTAAGTGAAATAAGTCACACAGAAAGGACACTTCTCATAAGGTATCACTTATAGAGGGAATGTAAAAACCGTTACACTTGAACTGAATTACAAAACAGAACAGAGTCACACATGCAGAAAACACACTATGGCTGCTTAACGGGAAAGGTGAGGTGGGGTGATACATAAAACAAGGGTATCAAATTAGCTCAGATACCGTTCCATAAACCCAATATGTAGTAGACAAGACCTACTCCTTGCTCAGAGAACTGGACTCAACACGCCCTATTCACCGCACAAGAATATATCTGACTAGTAATAATCTTAAAACCTATGTATTGATATCTCTCTGTTAGTGTGTCAAGTGGGTGTAAAGCGGCATAAACACAGCCGTGAAAAGCAGCTAAACCCCATTATGAAAATAAATTACTTTGAAAAACCCATGAAACAACGACAGTGAAAGAGATAGAAATTCTTACACAATGAGTTCAGGGGCTGTGATGCAACCTGGATAGACCATATCTAGACCCACAGCTGGATGAGACATAAGGGTGGACACTCTTGGGGCTGAGAGGTTTGGTGAGGTTGGGTGAGCAAACGCAGACCCTTTAAAGTAATACTGCGTGGTACCCATCGCATGGGTCCCAAATCTCCAGGTTCAAGGGCATCTTCCTACATCGAAAACATGCATGAGAAACCCAGAAGATGGTACACCGTGTGATGGGGAAAGGTTTCTAAAACGCACCTCATTTCTCATCTCCTTGTGCCCGGGTTCGCCATTCCAGCCACTTTACTAGCAATCTCCCTACTTGGAGCATCAGCACCTTTAACCTCCTGTTCCGTACAGGTTGCAATTTGTCCTGAGGATGAACGGGAAGACGGGGAACCAACGAGAGACTAGCTCTTGGTGTTGGGACAGGCACAGGTCACTCTATTTTCCCATCAGGAAGAAGAATTAACCACAGGCTCAGCCTGCCCCCCGGAACCAGAACAGGGCCTGAAGCCATCCTGCGCTTTTGCGGCCAGCTCCCAAAAAAGCGAGTTGTAAAATGGAGGATCAGGGCACTGCAACTCACAAACCTGCAGAGTTATAAATGATAACTCTCGTCCACAAATATATTGAGGGAAGGCAAAGAAGAGGATTTGAAATCAAGGCAGAATTGCACGAAACAGATTTCAGGAGGTAGATAAGAATCGCCTTTAAAGCACATGAAAAGCGGCAAAACGTTGACAATGATGCCCTTGGCCAAAAAGGGCGTATGCGTTTTTTCCTGAATATATTCAGGAAAAAACGCATACGCCCTTTTTGGCCAACCAAGCAACCTGGAAAGGCAAATCAGCGCTACAGAGAAGTCTCGCTTCCCATCGGTCAAAAGGGCCATGCTGAAAAAAGTGTCAAAACCAGAAATGCAGGACAGGCCATGGAGAAATGGGAGCCTTGCTACACTGATGGGCGGGATGTAAATTGCCAACAGCCACTCTGGAGAAGTGTACGGTGTGTCCTGAAACATCTGAAAAACACAGCTTAGAGAGCATAGGGCACTTCCACTCATGGGGGTATAAATTGGGAAAATGAAAAATCAGCAAGACACAAGCACCCCAAAGTTGAGGGCTGCTCTGTTGACAAGGACCTCCACTTCATTCCACCTTAAATATCCCAGGAAAGAGAAAAATGGATAAAGAAGTTGTGGTCCTTATGTACAATGGAATATCACTCAGCCATGAAATCAATGTCATAAGGTTAGTAGCAGCATGATGAGTGGATTTAGGTACGACGATTCTAAGTGAAATAAGTCACACAGAAAGGACACTTCTCATAAGGTATCACTTATAGAGGGAATGTAAAAACCGTTACACTTGAACTGAATTACAAAACAGAACAGAGTCACACATGCAGAAAACACACTATGGCTGCTTAACGGGAAAGGTGAGGTGGGGTGATACATAAAACAAGGGTATCAAATTAGCTCAGATACCGTTCCATAAACCCAATATGTAGTAGACAAGACCTACTCCTTGCTCAGAGAACTGGACTCAACACGCCCTATTCACCGCACAAGAATATATCTGACTAGTAATAATCTTAAAACCTATGTATTGATATCTCTCTGTTAGTGTGTCAAGTGGGTGTAAAGCGGCATAAACACAGCCGTGAAAAGCAGCTAAACCCCATTATGAAAATAAATTACTTTGAAAAACCCATGAAACAACGACAGTGAAAGAGATAGAAATTCTTACACAATGAGTTCAGGGGCTGTGATGCAACCTGGATTGACCATATCTAGACGCACAGCTGGATGAGACATAAGGGTGGACACTCTTGGGGCTGAGAGGTTTGGTGAGGTTGGGTGAGCAAACGCAGACCCTTTAAAGTAATACTGCGTGGTACCCATCGCATGGGTCCCAAATCTCCAGGTTCAAGGGCATCTTCCTACATCGAAAACATGCATGAGAAACCCAGAAGATGGTACACCGTGTGATGGGGAAAGGTTTCTAAAACGCACCTCATTTCTCATCTCCTTGTGCCCGGGTTCGCCATTCCAGCCGCTTTACTAGCAATCTCCCTACTTGGAGCATCAGCACCTTTAACCTCCTGTTCCGTACAGGTTGCAATTTGTCCTGAGGATGAACGGGAAGACGGGGAACCAACGAGAGACTAGCTCTTGGTGTTGGGACAGGCACAGGTCACTCTATTTTCCCATCAGGAAGAAGAATTAACCACAGGCTCAGCCTGCCCCCCGGAACCAGAACAGGGCCTGAAGCCATCCTGCGCTTTTGCGGCCAGCTCCCAAAAAAGCGAGTTGTAAAATGGAGGTTCAGGGCACTGCAACTCACAAACCTGCAGAGTTATAAATGATAACTCTCGTCCACAAATATATTGAGGGAAGGCAAAGAAGAGGATTTGAAATCAAGGCAGAATTGCAGGAAACAGATTTCAGGAGGTAGATACGAATCGCCTTTAAAGCACATGAAAAGCGGCAAAACGTTGACAATGATGCCCTTGGCCAAAAAGGGCGTATGCGTTTTTTCCTGAATATATTCAGGAAAAAACGCATACGCCCTTTTTGGCCAACCAAGCAACCTGGAAAGGCAAATCAGCGCTACAGAGAAGTCTCGCTTCCCATCGGTCAAAAGGGCCATGCTGAAAACAGTGTCAAAACCAGAAATGCAGGACAGGCCATGGAGAAATGGGAGCCTTGCTACACTGATGGGCGGGATGTAAATTGCCAACAGCCACTCTGGAGAAGTGTACGGTGTGTCCTGAAACATCTGAAAAACACAGCTTAGAGAGCATAGGGCACTTCCACTCATGGGGGTATAAATTGGGAAAATGAAAAATCAGCAAGACACAAGCACCCCAAAGTTGAGGGCTGCTCTGTTGACAAGGACCTCCACTTCATTCCACCTTAAATATCCCAGGAAAGAGAAAAATGGATAAAGAAGTTGTGGTCCTTATGTACAATGGAATATCACTCAGCCATGAAATCAATGTCATAAGGTTAGTAGCAGCATGATGAGTGGATTTAGGTACGACGATTCTAAGTGAAATAAGTCACACAGAAAGGACACTTCTCATAAGGTATCACTTATAGAGGGAATGTAAAAAGCGTTACACTTGAACTGAATTACAAAACAGAACAGAGTCACACATGCAGAAAACACACTATGGCTGCTTAACGGGAAAGGTGAGGTGGGGTGATACATAAAACAAGGGTATCAAATTAGCTCAGATACCGTTCCATAAACCCAATATGTAGTAGACAAGACCTACTCCTTGCTCAGAGAACTGGACTCAACACGCCCTATTCACCGCACAAGAATATATCTGACTAGTAATAATCTTAAAACCTATGTATTGATATCTCTCTGTTAGTGTGTCAAGTGGGTGTAAAGCGGCATAAACACAGCCGTGAAAAGCAGCTAAACCCCATTATGAAAATAAATTACTTTGAAAAACCCATGAAACAACGACAGTGAAAGAGATAGAAATTCTTACACAATGAGTTCAGGGGCTGTGATGCAACCTGGATTGACCATATCTAGACCCACAGCTGGATGAGACATAAGGGTGGACACTCTTGGGGCTGAGAGGTTTGGTGAGGTTGGGTGAGCAAACGCAGACCCTTTAAAGTAATACTGCGTGGTACCCATCGCATGGGTCCCAAATCTCCAGGTTCAAGGGCATCTTCCTACATCGAAAACATGCATGAGAAACCCAGAAGATGGTACACCGTGTGATGGGGAAAGGTTTCTAAAACGCACCTCATTTCTCATCTCCTTGTGCCCGGGTTCGCCATTCCAGCCGCTTTACTAGCAAGCTCCCTACTTGGAGCATCAGCACCTTTAACCTCCTGTTCCGTACAGGTTGCAATTTGTCCTGAGGATGAACGGGAAGACGGGGAACCAACGAGAGACTAGCTCTTGGTGTTGGGACAGGCACAGGTCACTCTATTTTCCCATCAGGAAGAAGAATTAACCACAGGCTCAGCCTGCCCCCCGGAACCAGAACAGGGCCTGAAGCCATCCTGCGCTTTTGCGGCCAGCTCCCAAAAAAGCGAGTTGTAAAATGGAGGTTCAGGGCACTGCAACTCACAAACCTGCAGAGTTATAAATGATAACTCTCGTCCACAAATATATTGAGGGAAGGCAAAGAAGAGGATTTGAAATCAAGGCAGAATTGCACGAAACAGATTTCAGGAGGTAGATACGAATCGCCTTTAAAGCACATGAAAAGTGGCAAAACGTTGACAATGATGCCCTTGGCCAAAAAGGGCGTATGCGTTTTTTCCTGAATATATTCAGGAAAAAACGCATACGCCCTTTTTGGCCAACCAAGCAACCTGGAAAGGCAAATCAGCGCTACAGAGAAGTCTCGCTTCCCATCGGTCAAAAGGGCCATGCTGAAAAAAGTGTCAAAACCAGAAATGCAGGACAGGCCATGGAGAAATGGGAGCCTTGCTACACTGATGGGCGGGATGTAAATTGCCAAGAGCCACTCTGGAGAAGTGTACGGTGTGTCCTGAAACATCTGAAAAACACAGCTTAGAGAGCATAGGGCACTTCCACTCATGGGGGTATAAATTGGGAAAATGAAAAATCAGCAAGACACAAGCACCCCAAAGTTGAGGGCTGCTCTGTTGACAAGGACCTCCACTTCATTCCACCTTAAATATCCCAGGAAAGAGAAAAATGGATAAAGAAGTTGTGGTCCTTATGTACAATGGAATATCACTCAGCCATGAAATCAATGTCATAAGGTTAGTAGCAGCATGATGAGTGGATTTAGGTACGACGATTCTAAGTGAAATAAGTCACACAGAAAGGACACTTCTCATAAGGTATCACTTATAGAGGGAATGTAAAAAGCGTTACACTTGAACTGAATTACAAAACAGAACAGAGTCACACATGCAGAAAACACACTATGGCTGCTTAACGGGAAAGGTGAGGTGGGGTGATACATAAAACAAGGGTATCAAATTAGCTCAGATACCGTTCCATAAACCCAATATGTAGTAGACAAGACCTACTCCTTGCTCAGAGAACTGGACTCAACACGCCCTATTCACCGCACAAGAATATATCTGACTAGTAATAATCTTAAAACCTATGTATTGATATCTCTCTGTTAGTGTGTCAAGTGGGTGTAAAGCGGCATAAACACAGCCGTGAAAAGCAGCTAAACCCCATTATGAAAATAAATTACTTTGAAAAACCCATGAAACAACGACAGTGAAAGAGATAGAAATTCTTACACAATGAGTTCAGGGGCTGTGATGCAACCTGGATTGACCATATCTAGACCCACAGCTGGATGAGACATAAGGGTGGACACTCTTGGGGCTGAGAGGTTTGGTGAGGTTGGGTGAGCAAACGCAGACCCTTTAAAGTAATACTGCGTGGTACCCATCGCATGGGTCCCAAATCTCCAGGTTCAAGGGCATCTTCCTACATCGAAAACATGCATGAGAAACCCAGAAGATGGTACACCGTGTGATGGGGAAAGGTTTCTAAAACGCACCTCATTTCTCATCTCCTTGTGCCCGGGTTCGCCATTCCAGCCGCTTTACTAGCAATCTCCCTACTTGGAGCATCAGCACCTTTAACCTCCTGTTCCGTACAGGTTGCAATTTGTCCTGAGGATGAACGGGAAGACGGGGAACCAACGAGAGACTAGCTCTTGGTGTTGGGACAGGCACAGGTCACTCTATTTTCCCATCAGGAAGAAGAATTAACCACAGGCTCAGCCTGCCCCCCGGAACCAGAACAGGGCCTGAAGACATCCTGCGCTTTTGCGGCCAGCTCCCAAAAAAGCGAGTTGTAAAATGGAGGTTCAGGGCACTGCAATTCACAAACCTGCAGAGTTATAAATGATAACTCTCGTCCACAAATATATTGAGGGAAGGCAAAGAAGAGGATTTGAAATCAAGGCAGAATTGCACGAAACAGATTTCAAGAGGTAGATACGAATCGCCTTTAAAGCACATGAAAAGCGGCAAAACGTTGACAATGATGCCCTTGGCCAAAAAGGGCGTATGCGTTTTTTCCTGAATATATTCAGGAAAAAGCGCATACGCCCTTTTTGGCCAACCAAGCAACCTGGAAAGGCAAATCATCGCTACAGAGAAGTCTCGCTTCCCATCGGTCAAAAGGGCCATGCTGAAAAAAGTGTCAAAACCAGAAATGCAGGACAGGCCATGGAGAAATGGGAGCCTTGCTACACTGATGGGCGGGATGTAAATTGCCAACAGGCACTCTGGAGAAGTGTACGGTGTGTCCTGAAACATCTGAAAAACACAGCTTAGAGAGCATAGGGCACTTCCACTCATGGGGGTATAAATTGGGAAAATGAAAAATCAGCAAGACACAAGCACCCCAAAGTTGAGGGCTGCTCTGTTGACAAGGACCTCCACTTCATTCCACCTTAAATATCCCAGGAAAGAGAAAAATGGATAAAGAAGTTGTGGTCCTTATGTACAATGGAATATCACTCAGCCATGAAATCAATGTCATAAGGTTAGTAGCAGCATGATGAGTGGATTTAGGTACGACGATTCTAAGTGAAATAAGTCACACAGAAAAGGACACTTCTCGTAAGGTATCACTTATAGAGGGAATGTAAAAAGCGTTACACTTGAACTGAATTACAAAACAGAACAGAGTCACACATGCAGAAAACACACTATGGCTGCTTAATGGGAAAGGTGAGGTGGGGTGATACATAAAACAAGGGTATCAAATTAGCTCAGATACCGTTCCATAAACCCAATATGTAGTAGACAAGACCTACTCCTTGCTCAGAGAACTGGACTCAACACGCCCTATTCACGGCACAAGAATATATCTGACTAGTAATAATCTTAAAACCTATGTATTGATATCTCTCTGTTAGTGTGTCAAGTGGGTGTAAAGTGGCATAAACACAGCCGTGAAAAGCAGCTAAACCCCATTATGAAAATAAATTACTTTGAAAAACCCATGAAACAACGACAGTGAAAGAGATAGAAATTCTTACACAATGAGTTCAGGGGCTGTGATGCAACCTGGATTGACCATATCTAGACCCACAGCTGGATGAGACATAAGGGTGGACACTCTTGGGGCTGAGAGGTTTGGTGAGGTTGGGTGAGCAAACGCAGACCCTTTAAAGTAATACTGCGTGGTACCCATCGCATGGGTCCCAAATCTCCAGGTTCAAGGGCATCTTCCTACATCGAAAACATGCATGAGAAACCCAGAAGATGGTACACCGTGTGATGGGGAAAGGTTTCTAAAACGCACCTCATTTCTCATCTCCTTGTGCCCGGGTTCGCCATTCCAGCCACTTTACTAGCAATCTCCCTACTTGGAGCATCAGCACCTTTAACCTCCTGTTCCGTACAGGTTGCAATTTGTCCTGGGGATGAACGGGAAGACGGGGAACCAACGAGAGACTAGCTCTTGGTGTTGGGACAGGCACAGGTCACTCTATTTTCCCATCAGGAAGAAGAATTAACCACAGGCTCAGCCTGCCCCCCGGAACCAGAACAGGGCCTGAAGCCATCCTGCGCTTTTGCGGCCAGCTCCCAAAAAAGCGAGTTGTAAAATGGAGGTTCAGGGCACTGCAACTCACAAACCTGCAGAGTTATAAATGATAACTCTCGTCCACAAATATATTGAGGGAAGGCAAAGAAGAGGATTTGAAATCAAGGCAGAATTGCACGAAACAGATTTCAGGAGGTAGATACGAATCGCCTTTAAAGCACATGAAAAGCGGCAAAACGTTGACAATGATGCCCTTGGCCAAAAAGGGCGTATGCGTTTTTTCCTGAATATATTCAGGAAAAAACGCATACGCCCTTTTTGGCCAACCAAGCAACCTGGAAAGGCAAATCAGCGCTACAGAGAAGTCTCGCTTCCCATCGGTCAAAAGGGCCATGCTGAAAAAAGTGTCAAAACCAGAAATGCAGGACAGGCCATGGAGAAATGGGAGCCTTGCTACACTGATGGGCGGGATGTAAATTGCCAACAGCCACTCTGGAGAAGTGTACGGTGTGTCCTGAAACATCTGAAAAACACAGCTTAGAGAGCATAGGGCACTTCCACTCATGGGGGTATAAATTGGGAAAATGAAAAATCAGCAAGACACAAGCACCCCAAAGTTGAGGGCTGCTCTGTTGACAAGGACCTCCACTTCATTCCACCTTAAATATCCCAGGAAAGAGAAAAATGGATAAAGAAGTTGTGGTCCTTATGTACAATGGAATATCACTCAGCCATGAAATCAATGTCATAAGGTTAGTAGCAGCATGATGAGTGGATTTAGGTACGACGATTCTAAGTGAAATAAGTCACACAGAAAAGGACACTTCTCATAAGGTATCACTTATAGAGGGAATGTAAAAACCGTTACACTTGAACTGAATTACAAAACAGAACAGAGTCACACATGCAGAAAACACACTATGGCTGCTTAACGGGAAAGGTAAGGTGGGGTGATACATAAAACAAGGGTATCAAATTAGCTCAGATACCGTTCCATAAACCCAATATGTAGTAGACAAGACCTACTCCTTGCTCAGAGAACTGTACTCAACACGCCCTATTCACCGCACAAGAATATATCTGACTAGTAATAATCTTAAAACCTATGTATTGATATCTCTCTGTTAGTGTGTCAAGTGGGTGTAAAGCGGCATAAACACAGCCGTGAAAAGCAGCTAAACCCCATTATGAAAATAAATTACTTTGAAAAACCCATGAAACAACGACAGTGAAAGAGATAGAAATTCTTACACAATGAGTTCAGGGGCTGTGATGCAACCTGGATAGACCATATCTAGACCCACAGCTGGATGAGACATAAGGGTGGACACTCTTGGGGCTGAGAGGTTTGGTGAGGTTGGGTGAGCAAACGCAGACCCTTTAAAGTAATACTGCGTGGTACCCATCGCATGGGTCCCAAATCTCCAGGTTCAAGGGCATCTTCCTACATCGAAAACATGCATGAGAAACCCAGAAGATGGTACACCGTGTGATGGGGAAAGGTTTCTAAAACGCACCTCATTTCTCATCTCCTTGTGCCCGGGTTCGCCATTCCAGCCGCTTTACTAGCAATCTCCCTACTTGGAGCATCAGCACCTTTAACCTCCTGTTCCGTACAGGTTGCAATTTGTCCTGAGGATGAACGGGAAGACGGGGAACCAACGAGAGACTAGCTCTTGGTGTTGGGACAGGCACAGGTCACTCTATTTTCACATCAGGAAGAAGAATTAACCACAGGCTCAGCCTGCCCCCCGGAACCAGAACAGGGCCTGAAGCCATCCTGCGCTTTTGCGGCCAGCTCCCAAAAAAGCGAGTTGTAAAATGGAGGTTCAGGGCACTGCAACTCACAAACCTGCAGAGTTATAAATGATAACTCTCGTCCACAAATATATTGAGGGAAGGCAAAGAAGAGGATTTGAAATCAAGGCAGAATTGCAGGAAACAGATTTCAGGAGGTAGATACGAATCGCCTTTAAAGCACATGAAAAGCGGCAAAACGTTGACAATGATGCCCTTGGCCAAAAAGGGCGTATGCGTTTTTTCCTGAATATATTCAGGAAAAAACGCATACGCCCTTTTTGGCCAACCAAGCAACCTGGAAAGGCAAATCAGCGCTACAGAGAAGTCTCGCTTCCCATCGGTCAAAAGGGCCATGCTGAAAAAAGTGTCAAAACCAGAAATGCAGGACAGGCCATGGAGAAATGGGAGCCTTGCTACACTGATGGGCGGGATGTAAATTGCCAAGAGCCACTCTGGAGAAGTGTCCGGTGAGTCCTGAAACATCTGAAAAACACAGCTTAGAGAGCATAGGGCACTTCCACTCATGGGGGTATAAATTGGGAAAATGAAAAATCAGCAAGACACAAGCACCCCAAAGTTGAGGGCTGCTCTGTTGACAAGGACCTCCACTTCATTCCACCTTAAATATCCCAGGAAAGAGAAAAATGGATAAAGAAGTTGTGGTCCTTATGTACAATGGAATATCACTCAGCCATGAAATCAATGTCATAAGGTTAGGAGCAGCATGATGAGTGGATTTAGGTACGACGATTCTAAGTGAAATAAGTCACACAGAAAAGGACACTTCTCATAAGGTATCACTGATAGAGGGAATGTAAAAAGCGTTACACTTGAACTGAATTACAAAACAGAACAGAGTCACACATGCAGAAAACACACTATGGCTGCTTAACGGGAAAGGTGAGGTGGGGTGATACATAAAACAAGGGTATCAAATTAGCTCAGATACCGTTCCATAAACCCAATATGTAGTAGACAAGACCTACTCCTTGCTCAGAGAACTGGACTCAACACGCCCTATTCACCGCACAAGAATATATCTGACTAGTAATTATCTTAAAACCTATGTATTGATATCTCTCTGTTAGTGTGTCAAGTGGGTGTAAAGCGGCATAAACACAGCCGTGAAAAGCAGCTAAACCCCATTATGAAAATAAATTACTTTGAAAAACCCATGAAACAACGACAGTGAAAGAGATAGAAATTCTTACACAATGAGTTCAGGGGCTGTGATGCAACCTGGATTGACCATATCTAGACCCACAGCTGGATGAGACATAAGGGTGGACACTCTTGGGGCTGAGAGGTTTGGTGAGGTTGGGTGAGCAAACGCAGACCCTTTAAAGTAATACTGCGTGGTACCCATCGCATGGGTCCCAAATCTCCAGGTTCAAGGGCATCTTCCTACATCGAAAACATGCATGAGAAACCCAGAAGATGGTACACCGTGTGATGGGGAAAGGTTTCTAAAACGCACCTCATTTCTCATCTCCTTGTGCCCGGGTTCGCCATTCCAGCCGCTTTACTAGCAAGCTCCCTACTTGGAGCATCAGCACCTTTAACCTCCTGTTCCGTACAGGTTGCAATTTGTCCTGAGGATGAACGGGAAGACGGGGAACCAACGAGAGACTAGCTCTTGGTGTTGGGACAGGCACAGGTCACTCTATTTTCCCATCAGGAAGAAGAATTAACCACAGGCTCAGCCTGCCCCCCGGAACCAGAACAGGGCCTGAAGCCATCCTGCGCTTTTGCGGCCAGCTCCCAAAAAAGCGAGTTGTAAAATGGAGGTTCAGGGCACTGCAATTCACAAACCTGCAGAGTTATAAATGATAACTCTCGTCCACAAATATATTGAGGGAAGGCAAAGAAGAGGATTTGAAATCAAGGCAGAATTGCAGGAAACAGATTTCAGGAGGTAGATACGAATCGCCTTTAAAGCACATGAAAAGCGGCAAAACGTTGACAATGATGCCCTTGGCCAAAAAGGGCGTATGCGTTTTTTCCTGAATATATTCAGGAAAAAACGCATACGCCCTTTTTGGCCAACCAAGCAACCTGGAAAGGCAAATCAGCGCTACAGAGAAGTCTCGCTTCCCATCGGTCAAAAGGGCCATGCTGAAAAAAGTGTCAAAACCAGAAATGCAGGACAGGCCATGGAGAAATGGGAGCCTTGCTACACTGATGGGCGGGATGTAAATTGCCAAGAGCCACTCTGGAGAAGTGTCCGGTGAGTCCTGAAACATCTGAAAAACACAGCTTAGAGAGCATAGGGCACTTCCACTCATGGGGGTATAAATTGGGAAAATGAAAAATCAGCAAGACACAAGCACCCCAAAGTTGAGGGCTGCTCTGTTGACAAGGACCTCCACTTCATTCCACCTTAAATATCCCAGGAAAGAGAAAAATGGATAAAGAAGTTGTGGTCCTTATGTACAATGGAATATCACTCAGCCATGAAATCAATGTCATAAGGTTAGGAGCAGCATGATGAGTGGATTTAGGTACGACGATTCTAAGTGAAATAAGTCACACAGAAAAGGACACTTCTCATAAGGTATCACTGATAGAGGGAATGTAAAAAGCGTTACACTTGAACTGAATTACAAAACAGAACAGAGTCACACATGCAGAAAACACACTATGGCTGCTTAACGGGAAAGGTGAGGTGGGGTGATACATAAAACAAGGGTATCAAATTAGCTCAGATACCGTTCCATAAACCCAATATGTAGTAGACAAGACCTACTCCTTGCTCAGAGAACTGGACTCAACACGCCCTATTCACCGCACAAGAATATATCTGACTAGTAATTATCTTAAAACCTATGTATTGATATCTCTCTGTTAGTGTGTCAAGTGGGTGTAAAGCGGCATAAACACAGCCGTGAAAAGCAGCTAAACCCCATTATGAAAATAAATTACTTTGAAAAACCCATGAAACAACGACAGTGAAAGAGATAGAAATTCTTACACAATGAGTTCAGGGGCTGTGATGCAACCTGGATTGACCATATCTAGACCCACAGCTGGATGAGACATAAGGGTGGACACTCTTGGGGCTGAGAGGTTTGGTGAGGTTGGGTGAGCAAACGCAGACCCTTTAAAGTAATACTGCGTGGTACCCATCGCATGGGTCCCAAATCTCCAGGTTCAAGGGCATCTTCCTACATCGAAAACATGCATGAGAAACCCAGAAGATGGTACACCGTGTGATGGGGAAAGGTTTCTAAAACGCACCTCATTTCTCATCTCCTTGTGCCCGGGTTCGCCATTCCAGCCGCTTTACTAGCAAGCTCCCTACTTGGAGCATCAGCACCTTTAACCTCCTGTTCCGTACAGGTTGCAATTTGTCCTGAGGATGAACGGGAAGACGGGGAACCAACGAGAGACTAGCTCTTGGTGTTGGGACAGGCACAGGTCACTCTATTTTCCCATCAGGAAGAAGAATTAACCACAGGCTCAGCCTGCCCCCCGGAACCAGAACAGGGCCTGAAGCCATCCTGCGCTTTTGCGGCCAGCTCGCAAAAAAGCGAGTTGTAAAATGGAGGTTCAGGGCACTGCAATTCACAAACCTGCAGAGTTATAAATGATAACTCTCGTCCACAAATATATTGAGGGAAGGCAAAGAAGAGGATTTGAAATCAAGGCAGAATTGCAGGAAACAGATTTCAGGAGGTAGATACGAATCGCCTTTAAAGCACATGAAAAGCGGCAAAACGTTGACAATGATGCCCTTGGCCAAAAAGGGCGTATGCGTTTTTTCCTGAATATATTCAGGAAAAAACGCATACGCCCTTTTTGGCCAACCAAGCAACCTGGAAAGGCAAATCAGCGCTACAAAGAAGTCTCGCTTCCCATCGGTCAACAGGGCCATGCTGAAAAAAGTGTCAAAACCAGAAATGCAGGACAGGCCATGGAGAAATGGGAGCCTTGCTACACTGATGGGCGGGATGTAAATTGCCAAGAGCCACTCTGGAGAAGTGTCCGGTGAGTCCTGAAACATCTGAAAAACACAGCTTAGAGAGCATAGGGCACTTCCACTCATGGGGGTATAAATTGGGAAAATGAAAAATCAGCAAGACACAAGCACCCCAAAGTTGAGGGCTGCTCTGTTGACAAGGACCTCCACTTCATTCCACCTTAAATATCCCAGGAAAGAGAAAAATGGATAAAGAAGTTGTGGTCCTTATGTACAATGGAATATCACTCAGCCATGAAATCAATGTCATAAGGTTAGGAGCAGCATGATGAGTGGATTTAGGTACGACGATTCTAAGTGAAATAAGTCACACAGAAAAGGACACTTCTCATAAGGTATCACTGATAGAGGGAATGTAAAAAGCGTTACACTTGAACTGAATTACAAAACAGAACAGAGTCACACATGCAGAAAACACACTATGGCTGCTTAACGGGAAAGGTGAGGTGGGGTGATACATAAAACAAGGGTATCAAATTAGCTCAGATACCGTTCCATAAACCCAATATGTAGTAGACAAGACCTACTCCTTGCTCAGAGAACTGGACTCAACACGCCCTATTCACCGCACAAGAATATATCTGACTAGTAATTATCTTAAAACCTATGTATTGATATCTCTCTGTTAGTGTGTCAAGTGGGTGTAAAGCGGCATAAACACAGCCGTGAAAAGCAGCTAAACCCCATTATGAAAATAAATTACTTTGAAAAACCCATGAAACAATGACAGTGAAAGAGATAGAAATTCTTACACAATGAGTTCAGGGGCTGTGATGCAACCTGGATTGACCATATCTAGACCCACAGCTGGATGAGACATAAGGGTGGACACTCTTGGGGCTGAGAGGTTTGGTGAGGTTGGGTGAGCAAACGCAGACCCTTTAAAGTAATACTGCGTGGTACCCATCGCATGGGTCCCAAATCTCCAGGTTCAAGGGCATCTTCCTACATCGAAAACATGCATGAGAAACCCAGAAGATGGTACACCGTGTGATGGGGAAAGGTTTCTAAAACGCACCTCATTTCTCATCTCCTTGTGCCCGGGTTCGCCATTCCAGCCGCTTTACTAGCAAGCTCCCTACTTGGAGCATCAGCACCTTTAACCTCCTGTTCCGTACAGGTTGCAATTTGTCCTGAGGATGAACGGGAAGACGGGGAACCAACGAGAGACTAGCTCTTGGTGTTGGGACAGGCACAGGTCACTCTATTTTCCCATCAGGAAGAAGAATTAACCACAGGCTCAGCCTGCCCCCCGGAACCAGAACAGGGCCTGAAGCCATCCTTCGCTTTTGCGGCCAGCTCCCAAAAAAGCGAGTTGTAAAATGGAGGTTCAGGGCACTGCAATTCACAAACCTGCAGAGTTATAAATGATAACTCTCGTCCACAAATATATTGAGGGAAGGCAAAGAAGAGGATTTGAAATCAAGGCAGAATTGCAGGAAACAGATTTCAGGAGGTAGATACGAATCGCCTTTAAAGCACATGAAAAGCGGCAAAACGTTGACAATGATGCCCTTGGCCAAAAAGGGCATATGCGTTTTTTCCTGAATATATTCAGGAAAAAGCGCATACGCCCTTTTTGGCCAACCAAGCAACCTGGAAAGGCAAATCAGCGCTACAAAGAAGTCTCGCTTCCCATCGGTCAACAGGGCCATGCTGAAAAAAGTGTCAAAACCAGAAATGCAGGACAGGCCATGGAGAAATGGGAGCCTTGCTACACTGATGGGCGGGATGTAAATTGCCAAGAGCCACTCTGGAGAAGTGTCCGGTGAGTCCTGAAACATCTGAAAAACACAGCTTAGAGAGCATAGGGCACTTCCACTCATGGGGGTATAAATTGGGAAAATGAAAAATCAGCAAGACACAAGCACCCCAAAGTTGAGGGCTGCTCTGTTGACAAGGACCTCCACTTCATTCCACCTTAAATATCCCAGGAAAGAGAAAAATGGATAAAGAAGTTGTGGTCCTTATGTACAATGGAATATCACTCAGCCATGAAATCAATGTCATAAGGTTAGTAGCAGCATGATGAGTGGATTTAGGTACGACGATTCTAATTGAAATAAGTCACACAGAAAAGGACACTTCTCATAAGGTATCACTTATAGAGGGAATGTAAAAACCGTTACACTTGAACTGAATTACAAAACAGAACAGAGTCACACATGCAGAAAACACACTATGGCTGCTTAACGGGAAAGGTGAGGTGGGGTGATACATAAAACAAGGGTATCAAATTAGCTCAGATACCGTTCCATAAACCCAATATGTAGTAGACAAGACCTACTCCTTGCTCAGAGAACTGGACTCAACACGCCCTATTCACCGCACAAGAATATATCTGACTAGTAATAATCTTAAAACCTATGTATTGATATCTCTCTGTTAGTGTGTCAAGTGGGTGTAAAGCGGCATAAACACAGCCGTGAAAAGCAGCTAAACCCCATTATGAAAATAAATTACTTTGAAAAACCCATGAAACAACGACAGTGAAAGAGATAGAAATTCTTACACAATGAGTTCAGGGGCTGTGATGCAACCTGGATTGACCATATCTAGACCCACAGCTGGATGAGACATAAGGGTGGACACTCTTGGGGCTGAGAGGTTTGGTGAGGTTGGGTGAGCAAACGCAGACCCTTTAAAGTAATACTGCGTGGTACCCATCGCATGGGTCCCAAATCTCCAGGTTCAAGGGCATCTTCCTACATCGAAAACATGCATGAGAAACCCAGAAGATGGTACACCGTGTGATGGGGAAAGGTTTCTAAAACGCACCTCATTTCTCATCTCCTTGTGCCCGGGTTCGCCATTCCAGCCGCTTTACTAGCAATCTCCCTACTTGGAGCATCAGCACCTTTAACCTCCTGTTCCGTACAGGTTGCAATTTGTCCTGAGGATGAACGGGAAGACGGGGAACCAACGAGAGACTAGCTCTTGGTGTTGGGACAGGCACAGGTCACTCTATTTTCCCATCAGGAAGAAGAATTAACCACAGGCTCAGCCTGCCCCCCGGAACCAGAACAGGGCCTGAAGCCATCCTGCGCTTTTGCGGCCAGCTCCCAAAAAAGCGAGTTGTAAAATGGAGGTTCAGGGCACTGCAACTCACAAACCTGCAGAGTTATAAATGATAACTCTCGTCCACAAATATATTGAGGGAAGGCAAAGAAGAGGATTTGAAATCAAGGCAGAATTGCACGAAACAGATTTCAGGAGGTAGATACGAATCGCCTTTAAAGCACATGAAAAGCGGCAAAACGTTGACAATGATGCCCTTGGCCAAAAAGGGCGTATGCGTTTTTTCCTGAATATATTCAGGAAAAAACGCATACGCCCTTTTTGGCCAACCAAGCAACCTGGAAAGGCAAATCAGCGCTACAGAGAAGTCTCGCTTCCCATCGGTCAAAAGGGCCATGCTGAAAAAAGTGTCAAAACCAGAAATGCAGGACAGGCCATGGAGAAATGGGAGCCTTGCTACACTGATGGGCGGGATGTAAATTGCCAACAGCCACTCTGGAGAAGTGTACGGTGTGTCCTGAAACATCTGAAAAACACAGCTTAGAGAGCATAGGGCACTTCCACTCATGGGGGTATAAATTGGGAAAATGAAAAATCAGCAAGACACAAGCACCCCAAAGTTGAGGGCTGCTCTGTTGACAAGGACCTCCACTTCATTCCACCTTAAATATCCCAGGAAAGAGAAAAATGGATAAAGAAGTTGTGGTCCTTATGTACAATGGAATATCACTCAGCCATGAAATCAATGTCATAAGGTTAGTAGCAGCATGATGAGTGGATTTAGGTACGACGATTCTAAGTGAAATAAGTCACACAGAAAGGACACTTCTCATAAGGTATCACTTATAGAGGGAATGTAAAAAGCGTTACACTTGAACTGAATTACAAAACAGAACAGAATCACACATGCAGAAAACACACTATGGCTGCTTAACGGGAAAGGTGAGGTGGGGTGATACATAAAACAAGGGTATCAAATTAGCTCAGATACCGTTCCATAAACCCAATATGTAGTAGACAAGACCTACTCCTTGCTCAGAGAACTGGACTCAACACGCCCTATTCACCGCACAAGAATATATCTGACTAGTAATAATCTTAAAACCTATGTATTGATATCTCTCTGTTAGTGTGTCAAGTGGGTGTAAAGCGGCATAAACACAGCCGTGAAAAGCAGCTAAACCCCATTATGAAAATAAATTACTTTGAAAAACCCATGAAACAACGACAGTGAAAGAGATAGAAATTCTTACACAATGAGTTCAGGGGCTGTGATGCAACCTGGATTGACCATATCTAGACCCACAGCTGGATGAGACATAAGGGTGGACACTCTTGGGGCTGAGAGGTTTGGTGAGGTTGGGTGAGCAAACGCAGACCCTTTAAAGTAATACTGCGTGGTACCCATCGCATGGGTCCCAAATCTCCAGGTTCAAGGGCATCTTCCTACATCGAAAACATGCATGAGAAACCCAGAAGATGGTACACCGTGTGATGGGGAAAGGTTTCTAAAACGCACCTCATTTCTCATCTCCTTGTGCCCGGGTTCGCCATTCCAGCCGCTTTACTAGCAATCTCCCTACTTGGAGCATCAGCACCTTTAACCTCCTGTTCCGTACAGGTTGCAATTTGTCCTGAGGATGAACGGGAAGACGGGGAACCAACGAGAGACTAGCTCTTGGTGTTGGGACAGGCACAGGTCACTCTATTTTCCCATCAGGAAGAAGAATTAACCACAGGCTCAGCCTGCCCCCCGGAACCAGAACAGGGCCTGAAGCCATCCTGCGCTTTTGCGGCCAGCTCCCAAAAAAGCGAGTTGTAAAATGGAGGTTCAGGGCACTGCAACTCACAAACCTGCAGAGTTATAAATGATAACTCTCGTCCACAAATATATTGAGGGAAGGCAAAGAAGAGGATTTGAAATCAAGGCAGAATTGCACGAAACAGATTTCAGGAGGTAGATACGAATCGCCTTTAAAGCACATGAAAAGCGGCAAAACGTTGACAATGATGCCCTTGGCCAAAAAGGGCGTATGCGTTTTTTCCTGAATATATTCAGGAAAAAACGCATACGCCCTTTTTGGCCAACCAAGCAACCTGGAAAGGCAAATCAGCGCTACAGAGAAGTCTCGCTTCCCATCGGTCAAAAGGGCCATGCTGAAAAAAGTGTCAAAACCAGAAATGCAGGACAGGCCATGGAGAAATGGGAGCCTTGCTACACTGATGGGCGGGATGTAAATTGCCAACAGCCACTCTGGAGAAGTGTACGGTGTGTCCTGAAACATCTGAAAAACACAGCTTAGAGAGCATAGGGCACTTCCACTCATGGGGGTATAAATTGGGAAAATGAAAAATCAGCAAGACACAAGCACCCCAAAGTTGAGGGCTGCTCTGTTGACAAGGACCTCCACTTCATTCCACCTTAAATATCCCAGGAAAGAGAAAAATGGATAAAGAAGTTGTGGTCCTTATGTACAATGGAATATCACTCAGCCATGAAATCAATGTCATAAGGTTAGTAGCAGCATGATGAGTGGATTTAGGTACGACGATTCTAAGTGAAATAAGTCACACAGAAAGGACACTTCTCATAAGGTATCACTTATAGAGGGAATGTAAAAACCGTTACACTTGAACTGAATTACAAAACAGAACAGAGTCACACATGCAGAAAACAGACTATGGCTGCTTAACGGGAAAGGTGAGGTGGGGTGATACATAAAACAAGGGTATCAAATTAGCTCAGATACCGTTCCATAAACCCAATATGTAGTAGACAAGACCTACTCCTTGCTCAGAGAACTGGACTCAACACGCCCTATTCACCGCACAAGAATATATCTGACTAGTAATTATCTTAAAACCTATGTATTGATATCTCTCTGTTAGTGTGTCAAGTGGGTGTAAAGCGGCATAAACACAGCCGTGAAAAGCAGCTAAACCCCATTATAAAAATAAATTACTTTGAAAAACCCATGAAACAACGACAGTGAAAGAGATAGAAATTCTTACACAATGAGTTCAGGGGCTGTGATGCAACCTGGATTGACCATATCTAGACCCACAGCTGGATGAGACATAAGGGTGGACACTCTTGGGGCTGAGAGGTTTGGTGAGGTTGGGTGAGCAAACGCAGACCCTTTAAAGTAATACTGCGTGGTACCCATCGCATGGGTCCCAAATCTCCAGGTTCAAGGGCATCTTCCTACATCGAAAACATGCATGAGAAACCCAGAAGATGGTACACCGTGTGATGGGGAAAGGTTTCTAAAACGCACCTCATTTCTCATCTCCTTGTGCCCGGGTTCGCCATTCCAGCCGCTTTACTAGCAATCTCCCTACTTGGAGCATCAGCACCTTTAACCTCCTGTTCCGTACAGGTTGCAATTTGTCCTGAGGATGAACGGGAAGACGGGGAACCAACGAGAGACTAGCTCTTGGTGTTGGGACAGGCACAGGTCACTCTATTTTCCCATCAGGAAGAAGAATTAACCACAGGCTCAGCCTGCCCCCCGGAACCAGAACAGGGCCTGAAGCCATCCTGCGCTTTTGCGGCCAGCTCCCAAAAAAGCGAGTTGTAAAATGGAGGTTCAGGGCACTGCAATTCACAAACCTGCAGAGTTATAAATGATAACTCTCGTCCACAAATATATTGAGGGAAGGCAAAGAAGAGGATTTGAAATCAAGGCAGAATTGCACGAAACAGATTTCAAGAGGTAGATACGAATCGCCTTTAAAGCACATGAAAAGCGGCAAAACGTTGACAATGATGCCCTTGGCCAAAAAGGGCGTATGCGTTTTTTCCTGAATATATTCAGGAAAAAGCGCATACGCCCTTTTTGGCCAACCAAGCAACCTGGAAAGGCAAATCAGCGCTACAGAGAAGTCTCGCTTCCCATCGGTCAAAAGGGCCATGCTGAAAAAAGTGTCAAAACCAGAAATGCAGGACAGGCCATGGAGAAATGGGAGCCTTGCTACACTGATGGGCGGGATGTAAATTGCCAACAGGCACTCTGGAGAAGTGTACGGTGTGTCCTGAAACATCTGAAAAACACAGCTTAGAGAGCATAGGGCACTTCCACTCATGGGGGTATAAATTGGGAAAATGAAAAATCAGCAAGACACAAGCACCCCAAAGTTGAGGGCTGCTCTGTTGACAAGGACCTCCACTTCATTCCACCTTAAATATCCCAGGAAAGAGAAAAATGGATAAAGAAGTTGTGGTCCTTATGTACAATGGAATATCACTCAGCCATGAAATCAATGTCATAAGGTTAGGAGCAGCATGATGAGTGGATTTAGGTACGACGATTCTAAGTGAAATAAGTCACACAGAAAAGGACACTTCTCATAAGGTATCACTGATAGAGGGAATGTAAAAAGCGTTACACTTGAACTGAATTACAAAACAGAACAGAGTCACACATGCAGAAAACACACTATGGCTGCTTAACGGGAAAGGTGAGGTGGGGTGATACATAAAACAAGGGTATCAAATTAGCTCAGATACCGTTCCATAAACCCAATATGTAGTAGACAAGACCTACTCCTTGCTCAGAGAACTGGACTCAACACGCCCTATTCACCGCACAAGAATATATCTGACTAGTAATTATCTTAAAACCTATGTATTGATATCTCTCTGTTAGTGTGTCAAGTGGGTGTAAAGCGGCATAAACACAGCCGTGAAAAGCAGCTAAACCCCATTATGAAAATAAATTACTTTGAAAAACCCATGAAACAACGACAGTGAAAGAGATAGAAATTCTTACACAATGAGTTCAGGGGCTGTGATGCAACCTGGATTGACCATATCTAGACCCACAGCTGGATGAGACATAAGGGTGGACACTCTTGGGGCTGAGAGGTTTGGTGAGGTTGGGTGAGCAAACGCAGACCCTTTAAAGTAATACTGCGTGGTACCCATCGCATGGGTCCCAAATCTCCAGGTTCAAGGGCATCTTCCTACATCGAAAACATGCATGAGAAACCCAGAAGATGGTACACCGTGTGATGGGGAAAGGTTTCTAAAACGCACCTCATTTCTCATCTCCTTGTGCCCGGGTTCGCCATTCCAGCCGCTTTACTAGCAAGCTCCCTACTTGGAGCATCAGCACCTTTAACCTCCTGTTCCGTACAGGTTGCAATTTGTCCTGAGGATGAACGGGAAGACGGGGAACCAACGAGAGACTAGCTCTTGGTGTTGGGACAGGCACAGGTCACTCTATTTTCCCATCAGGAAGAAGAATTAACCACAGGCTCAGCCTGCCCCCCGGAACCAGAACAGGGCCTGAAGCCATCCTGCGCTTTTGCGGCCAGCTCCCAAAAAAGCGAGTTGTAAAATGGAGGTTCAGGGCACTGCAATTCACAAACCTGCAGAGTTATAAATGATAACTCTCGTCCACAAATATATTGAGGGAAGGCAAAGAAGAGGATTTGAAATCAAGGCAGAATTGCAGGAAACAGATTTCAGGAGGTAGATACGAATCGCCTTTAAAGCACATGAAAAGCGGCAAAACGTTGACAATGATGCCCTTGGCCAAAAAGGGCATATGCGTTTTTTCCTGAATATATTCAGGAAAAAACGCATACGCCCTTTTTGGCCAACCAAGCAACCTGGAAAGGCAAATCAGCGCTACAAAGAAGTCTCGCTTCCCATCGGTCAACAGGGCCATGCTGAAAAAAGTGTCAAAACCAGAAATGCAGGACAGGCCATGGAGAAATGGGAGCCTTGCTACACTGATGGGCGGGATGTAAATTGCCAAGAGCCACTCTGGAGAAGTGTCCGGTGAGTCCTGAAACATCTGAAAAACACAGCTTAGAGAGCATAGGGCACTTCCACTCATGGGGGTATAAATTGGGAAAATGAAAAATCAGCAAGACACAAGCACCCCAAAGTTGAGGGCTGCTCTGTTGACAAGGACCTCCACTTCATTCCACCTTAAATATCCCAGGAAAGAGAAAAATGGATAAAGAAGTTGTGGTCCCTATGTACAATGGAATATCACTCAGCCATGAAATCAATGTCATAAGGTTAGTAGCAGCATGATGAGTGGATTTAGGTACGACGATTCTAATTGAAATAAGTCACACAGAAAAGGACACTTCTCATAAGGTATCACTGATAGAGGGAATGTAAAAAGCGTTACACTTGAACTGAATTACAAAACAGAACAGAGTCACACATGCAGAAAACACACTATGGCTGCTTAACGGGAAAGGTGAGGTGGGGTGATACATAAAACAAGGGTATCAAATTAGCTCAGATACCGTTCCATAAACCCAATATGTAGTAGACAAGACCTACTCCTTGCTCAGAGAACTGGACTCAACACGCCCTATTCACCGCACAAGAATATATCTGACTAGTAATTATCTTAAAACCTATGTATTGATATCTCTCTGTTAGTGTGTCAAGTGGGTGTAAAGCGGCATAAACACAGCCGTGAAAAGCAGCTAAACCCCATTATGAAAATAAATTACTTTGAAAAACCCATGAAACAACGACAGTGAAAGAGATAGAAATTCTTACACAATGAGTTCAGGGGCTGTGATGCAACCTGGATTGACCATATCTAGACCCACAGCTGGATGAGACATAAGGGTGGACACTCTTGGGGCTGAGAGGTTTGGTGAGGTTGGGTGAGCAAACGCAGACCCTTTAAAGTAATACTGCGTGGTACCCATCGCATGGGTCCCAAATCTCCAGGTTCAAGGGCATCTTCCTACATCGAAAACATGCATGAGAAACCCAGAAGATGGTACACCGTGTGATGGGGAAAGGTTTCTAAAACGCACCTCATTTCTCATCTCCTTGTGCCCGGGTTCGCCATTCCAGCCGCTTTACTAGCAAGCTCCCTACTTGGAGCATCAGCACCTTTAACCTCCTGTTCCGTACAGGTTGCAATTTGTCCTGAGGATGAACGGGAAGACGGGGAACCAACGAGAGACTAGCTCTTGGTGTTGGGACAGGCACAGGTCACTCTATTTTCCCATCAGAAAGAAGAATTAACCACAGGCTCAGCCTGCCCCCCGGAACCAGAACAGGGCCTGAAGCCATTCTGCGATTTTGCGGCCAGCTCCCATAAAAACGAGTTGTAAAATGGAGGTTCAGGGCACTGCAATTCACAAACCTGCAGAGTTATAAATGATAACTCTCGTCCACAAATATATTGAGGGAAGGCAAAGAAGAGGATTTGAAATCAAGGCAGAATTGCAGGAAACAGATTTCAGGAGGTAGATACGAATCGCCTTTAAAGCACATGAAAAGCGGCAAAACGTTGACAATGATGCCCTTGGCCAAAAAGGGCGTATGCGTTTTTTCCTGAATATATTCAGGAAAAAACGCATACGCCCTTTTTGGCCAACCAAGCAACCTGGAAAGGCAAATCAGCGCTACAAAGAAGTCTCGCTTCCCATCGGTCAACAGGGCCATGCTGAAAAAAGTGTCAAAACCAGAAATGCAGGACAGGCCATGGAGAAATGGGAGCCTTGCTACACTGATGGGCGGGATGTAAATTGCCAAGAGCCACTCTGGAGAAGTGTCCGGTGAGTCCTGAAACATCTGAAAAACACAGCTTAGAGAGCATAGGGCACTTCCACTCATGGGGGTATAAATTGGGAAAATGAAAAATCAGCAAGACACAAGCACCCCAAAGTTGAGGGCTGCTCTGTTGACAAGGACCTCCACTTCATTCCACCTTAAATATCCCAGGAAAGAGAAAAATGGATAAAGAAGTTGTGGTCCTTATGTACAATGGAATATCACTCAGCCATGAAATCAATGTCATAAGGTTAGGAGCAGCATGATGAGTGGATTTAGGTACGACGATTCTAAGTGAAATAAGTCACACAGAAAAGGACACTTCTCATAAGGTATCACTGATAGAAGGAATGTAAAAAGCGTTACACTTGAACTGAATTACAAAACAGAACAGAGTCACACATGCAGAAAACACACTATGGCTGCTTAACGGGAAAGGTGAGGTGGGGTGATACATAAAACAAGGGTACCAAATTAGCTCAGATACCGTTCCATAAACCCAATATGTAGTAGACAAGACCTACTCCTTGCTCAGAGAACTGGACTCAACACGCCCTATTCACCGCACAAGAATATATCTGACTAGTAATTATCTTAAAACCTATGTATTGATATCTCTCTGTTAGTGTGTCAAGTGGGTGTAAAGCGGCATAAACACAGCCGTGAAAAGCAGCTAAACCCCATTATGAAAATAAATTACTTTGAAAAACCCATGAAACAACGACAGTGAAAGAGATAGAAATTCTTACACAATGAGTTCAGGGGCTGTGATGCAACCTGGATTGACCATATCTAGACCCACAGCTGGATGAGACATAAGGGTGGACACTCTTGGGGCTGAGAGGTTTGGTGAGGTTGGGTGAGCAAACGCAGACCCTTTAAAGTAATACTGCGTGGTACCCATCGCATGGGTCCCAAATCTCCAGGTTCAAGGGCATCTTCCTACATCGAAAACATGCATGAGAAACCCAGAAGATGGTACACCGTGTGATGGGGAAAGGTTTCTAAAACGCACCTCATTTCTCATCTCCTTGTGCCCGGGTTCGCCATTCCAGCCGCTTTACTAGCAAGCTCCCTACTTGGAGCATCAGCACCTTTAACCTCCTGTTCCGTACAGGTTGCAATTTGTCCTGAGGATGAACGGGAAGACGGGGAACCAACGAGAGACTAGCTCTTGGTGTTGGGACAGGCACAGGTCACTCTATTTTCCCATCAGAAAGAAGAATTAACCACAGGCTCAGCCTGCCCCCCGGAACCAGAACAGGGCCTGAAGCCATCCTGCGCTTTTGCGGCCAGCTCCCAAAAAAGCGAGTTGTAAAATGGAGGTTCAGGGCACTGCAATTCACAAACCTGCAGAGTTATAAATGATAACTCTCGTCCACAAATATATTGAGGGAAGGCAAAGAAGAGGATTTGAAATCAAGGCAGAATTGCAGGAAACAGATTTCAGGAGGTAGATACGAATCGCCTTTAAAGCACATGAAAAGCGGCAAAACGTTGACAATGATGCCCTTGGCCAAAAAGGGCGTATGCGTTTTTTCCTGAATATATTCAGGAAAAAACGCATACGCCCTTTTTGGCCAACCAAGCAACCTGGAAAGGCAAATCAGCGCTACAAAGAAGTCTCGCTTCCCATCGGTCAACAGGGCCATGCTGAAAAAAGTGTCAAAACCAGAAATGCAGGACAGGCCATGGAGAAATGGGAGCCTTGCTACACTGATGGGCGGGATGTAAATTGCCAAGAGCCACTCTGGAGAAGTGTCCGGTGAGTCCTGAAACATCTGAAAAACACAGCTTAGAGAGCATAGGGCACTTCCACTCATGGGGGTATAAATTGGGAAAATGAAAAATCAGCAAGACACAAGCACCCCAAAGTTGAGGGCTGCTCTGTTGACAAGGACCTCCACTTCATTCCACCTTAAATATCCCAGGAAAGAGAAAAATGGATAAAGAAGTTGTGGTCCTTATGTACAATGGAATATCACTCAGCCATGAAATCAATGTCATAAGGTTAGGAGCAGCATGATGAGTGGATTTAGGTACGACGATTCTAAGTGAAATAAGTCACACAGAAAAGGACACTTCTCATAAGGTATCATTGATAGAGGGAATGTAAAAAGCGTTACACTTGAACTGAATTACAAAACAGAACAGAGTCACACATGCAGAAAACACACTATGGCTGCTTAACGGGAAAGGTGAGGTGGGGTGATACATAAAACAAGGGTATCAAATTAGCTCAGATACCATTCCATAAACCCAATATGTAGTAGACAAGACCTACTCCTTGCTCAGAGAACTGGACTCAACACGCCCTATTCACCGCACAAGAATATATCTGACTAGTAATTATCTTAAAACCTATGTATTGATATCTCTCTGTTAGTGTGTCAAGTGGGTGTAAAGCGGCATAAACACAGCCGTGAAAAGCAGCTAAACCCCATTATGAAAATAAATTACTTTGAAAAACCCATGAAACAACGACAGTGAAAGAGATAGAAATTCTTACACAATGAGTTCAGGGGCTGTGATGCAACCTGGATTGACCATATCTAGACCCACAGCTGGATGAGACATAAGGGTGGACACTCTTGGGGCTGAGAGGTTTGGTGAGGTTGGGTGAGCAAACGCAGACCCTTTAAAGTAATACTGCGTGGTACCCATCGCATGGGTCCCAAATCTCCAGGTTCAAGGGCATCTTCCTACATCGAAAACATGCATGAGAAACCCAGAAGATGGTACACCGTGTGATGGGGAAAGGTTTCTAAAACGCACCTCATTTCTCATCTCCTTGTGCCCGGGTTCGCCATTCCAGCCGCTTTACTAGCAAGCTCCCTACTTGGAGCATCAGCACCTTTAACCTCCTGTTCCGTACAGGTTGCAATTTGTCCTGAGGATGAACGGGAAGACGGGGAACCAACGAGAGACTAGCTCTTGGTGTTGGGACAGGCACAGGTCACTCTATTTTCCCATCAGGAAGAAGAATTAACCACAGGCTCAGCCTGCCCCCCGGAACCAGAACAGGGCCTGAAGCCATCCTGCGCTTTTGCGGCCAGCTCCCAAAAAAGCGAGTTGTAAAATGGAGGTTCAGGGCACTGCAATTCACAAACCTGCAGAGTTATAAATGATAACTCTCGTCCACAAATATATTGAGGGAAGGCAAAGAAGAGGATTTGAAATCAAGGCAGAATTGCAGGAAACAGATTTCAGGAGGTAGATACGAATCGCCTTTAAAGCACATGAAAAGCGGCAAAACGTTGACAATAATGCCCTTGGCCAAAAAGGGCGTATGCGTTTTTTCCTGAATATATTCAGGAAAAAACGCATACGCCCTTTTTGGCCAACCAAGCAACCTGGAAAGGCAAATCAGCGCTACAAAGAAGTCTCGCTTCCCATCGGTCAACAGGGCCATGCTGAAAAAAGTGTCAAAACCAGAAATGCAGGACAGGCCATGGAGAAATGGGAGCCTTGCTACACTGATGGGCGGGATGTAAATTGCCAAGAGCCACTCTGGAGAAGTGTCCGGTGAGTCCTGAAACATCTGAAAAACACAGCTTAGAGAGCATAGGGCACTTCCACTCATGGGGGTATAAATTGGGAAAATGAAAAATCAGCAAGACACAAGCACCCCAAAGTTGAGGGCTGCTCTGTTGACAAGGACCTCCACTTCATTCCACCTTAAATATCCCAGGAAAGAGAAAAATGGATAAAGAAGTTGTGGTCCTTATGTACAATGGAATATCACTCAGCCATGAAATCAATGTCATAAGGTTAGTAGCAGCATGATGAGTGGATTTAGGTACGACGATTCTAATTGAAATAAGTCACACAGAAAAGGACACTTCTCATAAGGTATCACTTATAGAGGGAATGTAAAAACCGTTACACTTGAACTGAATTACAAAACAGAACAGAGTCACACATGCAGAAAACACACTATGGCTGCTTAACGGGAAAGGTGAGGTGGGGTGATACATAAAACAAGGGTATCAAATTAGCTCAAATACCGTTCCATAAACCCAATATGTAGTAGACAAGACCTACTCCTTGCTCAGAGAACTGGACTCAACACGCCCTATTCACCGCACAAGAATATATCTGACTAGTAATTATCTTAAAACCTATGTATTGATATCTCTCTGTTAGTGTGTCAAGTGGGTGTAAAGCGGCATAAACACAGCCGTGAAAAGCAGCTAAACCCCATTATGAAAATAAATTACTTTGAAAAACCCATGAAACAACGACAGTGAAAGAGATAGAAATTCTTACACAATGAGTTCAGGGGCTGTGATGCAACCTGGATTGACCATATCTAGACCCACAGCTGGATGAGACATAAGGGTGGACACTCTTGGGGCTGAGAGGTTTGGTGAGGTTGGGTGAGCAAACGCAGACCCTTTAAAGTAATACTGCGTGGTACCCATCGCATGGGTCCCAAATCTCCAGGTTCAAGGGCATCTTCCTACATCGAAAACATGCATGAGAAACCCAGAAGATGGTACACCGTGTGATGGGGAAAGGTTTCTAAAACGCACCTCATTTCTCATCTCCTTGTGCCCGGGTTCGCCATTCCAGCCGCTTTACTAGCAAGCTCCCTACTTGGAGCATCAGCACCTTTAACCTCCTGTTCCGTACAGGTTGCAATTTGTCCTGAGGATGAACGGGAAGACAGGGAACCAACGAGAGACTAGCTCTTGGTGTTGGGACAGGCACAGGTCACTCTATTTTCCCATCAGAAAGAAGAATTAACCACAGGCTCAGCCTGCCCCCCGGAACCAGAACAGGGCCTGAAGCCATTCTGCGATTTTGCGGCCAGCTCCCATAAAAACGAGTTGTAAAATGGAGGTTCAGGGCACTGCAATTCACAAACCTGCAGAGTTATAAATGATAACTCTCGTCCACAAATATATTGAGGGAAGGCAAAGAAGAGGATTTGAAATCAAGGCAGAATTGCAGGAAACAGATTTCAGGAGGTAGATACGAATCGCCTTTAAAGCACATGAAAAGCGGCAAAACGTTGACAATGATGCCCTTGGCCAAAAAGGGCATATGCGTTTTTTCCTGAATATATTCAGGAAAAAACGCATACGCCCTTTTTGGCCAACCAAGCAACCTGGAAAGGCAAATCAGCGCTACAAAGAAGTCTCGCTTCCCATCGGTCAACAGGGCCATGCTGAAAAAAGTGTCAAAACCAGAAATGCAGGACAGGCCATGGAGAAATGGGAGCCTTGCTACACTGATGGGCGGGATGTAAATTGCCAAGAGCCACTCTGGAGAAGTGTCCGGTGAGTCCTGAAACATCTGAAAAACACAGCTTAGAGAGCATAGGGCACTTCCACTCATGGGGGTATAAATTGGGAAAATGAAAAATCAGCAAGACACAAGCACCCCAAAGTTGAGGGCTGCTCTGTTGACAAGGACCTCCACTTCATTCCACCTTAAATATCCCAGGAAAGAGAAAAATGGATAAAGAAGTTGTGGTCCTTATGTACAATGGAATATCACTCAGCCATGAAATCAATGTCATAAGGTTAGTAGCAGCATGATGAGTGGATTTAGGTACGACGATTCTAAGTGAAATAAGTCACACAGAAAAGGACACTTCTCATAAGGTATCACTGATAGAGGGAATGTAAAAAGCGTTACACTTGAACTGAATTACAAAACAGAACAGAGTCACACATGCAGAAAACACACTATGGCTGCTTAACGGGAAAGGTGAGGTGGGGTGATACATAAAACAAGGGTATCAAATTAGCTCAGATACCGTTCCATAAACCCAATATGTAGTAGACAAGACCTACTCCTTGCTCAGAGAACTGGACTCAACACGCCCTATTCACCGCACAAGAATATATCTGACTAGTAATTATCTTAAAACCTATGTATTGATATCTCTCTGTTAGTGTGTCAAGTGGGTGTAAAGCGGCATAAACACAGCCGTGAAAAGCAGCTAAACCCCATTATGAAAATAAATTACTTTGAAAAACCCATGAAACAACGACAGTGAAAGAGATAGAAATTCTTACACAATGAGTTCAGGGGCTGTGATGCAACCTGGATTGACCATATCTAGACCCACAGCTGGATGAGACATAAGGGTGGACACTCTTGGGGCTGAGAGGTTTGGTGAGGTTGGGTGAGCAAACGCAGACCCTTTAAAGTAATACTGCGTGGTACCCATCGCATGGGTCCCAAATCTCCAGGTTCAAGGGCATCTTCCTACATCGAAAACATGCATGAGAAACCCAGAAGATGGTACACCGTGTGATGGGGAAAGGTTTCTAAAACGCACCTCATTTCTCATCTCCTTGTGCCCGGGTTCGCCATTCCAGCCGCTTTACTAGCAAGCTCCCTACTTGGAGCATCAGCACCTTTAACCTCCTGTTCCGTACAGGTTGCAATTTGTCCTGAGGATGAACGGGAAGACGGGGAACCAACGAGAGACTAGCTCTTGGTGTTGGGACAGGCACAGGTCACTCTATTTTCCCATCAGAAAGAAGAATTAACCACAGGCTCAGCCTGCCCCCCGGAACCAGAACAGGGCCTGAAGCCATCCTGCGCTTTTGCGGCCAGCTCCCAAAAAAGCGAGTTATAAAATGGAGGTTCAGGGCACTGCAATTCACAAACCTGCAGAGTTATAAATGATAACTCTCGTCCACAAATATATTGAGGGAAGGCAAAGAAGAGGATTTGAAATCAAGGCAGAATTGCAGGAAACAGATTTCAGGAGGTAGATACGAATCGCCTTTAAAGCACATGAAAAGCGGCAAAACGTTGACAATGATGCCCTTGGCCAAAAAGGGCATATGCGTTTTTTCCTGAATATATTCAGGAAAAAACGCATACGCCCTTTTTGGCCAACCAAGCAACCTGGAAAGGCAAATCAGCGCTACAAAGAAGTCTCGCTTCCCATCGGTCAACAGGGCCATGCTGAAAAAAGTGTCAAAACCAGAAATGCAGGACAGGCCATGGAGAAATGGGAGCCTTGCTACACTGATGGGCGGGATGTAAATTGCCAAGAGCCACTCTGGAGAAGTGTCCGGTGAGTCCTGAAACATCTGAAAAACACAGCTTAGAGAGCATAGGGCACTTCCACTCATGGGGGTATAAATTGGGAAAATGAAAAATCAGCAAGACACAAGCACCCCAAAGTTGAGGGCTGCTCTGTTGACAAGGACCTCCACTTCATTCCACCTTAAATATCCCAGGAAAGAGAAAAATGGATAAAGAAGTTGTGGTCCTTATGTACAATGGAATATCACTCAGCCATGAAATCAATGTCATAAGGTTAGGAGCAGCATGATGAGTGGATTTAGGTACGACGATTCTAAGTGAAATAAGTCACACAGAAAAGGACACTTCTCATAAGGTATCACTGATAGAGGGAATGTAAAAACCGTTACACTTGAACTGAATTACAAAACAGAACAGAGTCACACATGCAGAAAACACACTATGGCTGCTTAACGGGAAAGGTGAGGTGGGGTGATACATAAAACAAGGGTATCAAATTAGCTCAGATACCGTTCCATAAACCCAATATGTAGTAGACAAGACCTACTCCTTGCTCAGAGAACTGGACTCAACACGCCCTATTCACCGCACAAGAATATATCTGACTAGTAATTATCTTAAAACCTATGTATTGATATCTCTCTGTTAGTGTGTCAAGTGGGTGTAAAGCGGCATAAACACAGCCGTGAAAAGCAGCTAAACCCCATTATGAAAATAAATTACTTTGAAAAACCCATGAAACAACGACAGTGAAAGAGATAGAAATTCTTACACAATGAGTTCAGGGGCTGTGATGCAACCTGGATTGACCATATCTAGACCCACAGCTGGATGAGACATAAGGGTGGACACTCTTGGGGCTGAGAGGTTTGGTGAGGTTGGGTGAGCAAACGCAGACCCTTTAAAGTAATACTGCGTGGTACCCATCGCATGGGTCCCAAATCTCCAGGTTCAAGGGCATCTTCCTACATCGAAAACATGCATGAGAAACCCAGAAGATGGTACACCGTGTGATGGGGAAAGGTTTCTAAAACGCACCTCATTTCTCATCTCCTTGTGCCCGGGTTCGCCATTCCAGCCGCTTTACTAGCAAGCTCCCTACTTGGAGCATCAGCACCTTTAACCTCCTGTTCCGTACAGGTTGCAATTTGTCCTGAGGATGAACGGGAAGACGGGGAACCAACGAGAGACTAGCTCTTGGTGTTGGGACAGGCACAGGTCACTCTATTTTCCCATCAGAAAGAAGAATTAACCACAGGCTCAGCCTGCCCCCCGGAACCAGAACAGGGCCTGAAGCCATCCTGCGCTTTTGCGGCCAGCTCCCAAAAAAGCGAGTTATAAAATGGAGGTTCAGGGCACTGCAATTCACAAACCTGCAGAGTTATAAATGATAACTCTCGTCCACAAATATATTGAGGGAAGGCAAAGAAGAGGATTTGAAATCAAGGCAGAATTGCAGGAAACAGATTTCAGGAGGTAGATACGAATCGCCTTTAAAGCACATGAAAAGCGGCAAAACGTTGACAATGATGCCCTTGGCCAAAAAGGGCATATGCGTTTTTTCCTGAATATATTCAGGAAAAAACGCATACGCCCTTTTTGGCCAACCAAGCAACCTGGAAAGGCAAATCAGCGCTACAAAGAAGTCTCGCTTCCCATCGGTCAACAGGGCCATGCTGAAAAAAGTGTCAAAACCAGAAATGCAGGACAGGCCATGGAGAAATGGGAGCCTTGCTACACTGATGGGCGGGATGTAAATTGCCAAGAGCCACTCTGGAGAAGTGTCCGGTGAGTCCTGAAACATCTGAAAAACACAGCTTAGAGAGCATAGGGCACTTCCACTCATGGGGGTATAAATTGGGAAAATGAAAAATCAGCAAGACACAAGCACCCCAAAGTTGAGGGCTGCTCTGTTGACAAGGACCTCCACTTCATTCCACCTTAAATATCCCAGGAAAGAGAAAAATGGATAAAGAAGTTGTGGTCCTTATGTACAATGGAATATCACTCAGCCATGAAATCAATGTCATAAGGTTAGGAGCAGCATGATGAGTGGATTTAGGTACGACGATTCTAAGTGAAATAAGTCACACAGAAAAGGACACTTCTCATAAGGTATCACTGATAGAGGGAATGTAAAAAGCGTTACACTTGAACTGAATTACAAAACAGAACAGAGTCACACATGCAGAAAACACACTATGGCTGCTTAACGGGAAAGGTGAGGTGGGGTGATACATAAAACAAGGGTATCAAATTAGCTCAGATACCGTTCCATAAACCCAATATGTAGTAGACAAGACCTACTCCTTGCTCAGAGAACTGGACTCAACACGCCCTATTCACCGCACAAGAATATATCTGACTAGTAATTATCTTAAAACCTATGTATTGATATCTCTCTGTTAGTGTGTCAAGTGGGTGTAAAGCGGCATAAACACAGCCGTGAAAAGCAGCTAAACCCCATTATGAAAATAAATTACTTTGAAAAACCCATGAAACAACGACAGTGAAAGAGATAGAAATTCTTACACAATGAGTTCAGGGGCTGTGATGCAACCTGGATTGACCATATCTAGACCCACAGCTGGATGAGACATAAGGGTGGACACTCTTGGGGCTGAGAGGTTTGGTGAGGTTGGGTGAGCAAACGCAGACCCTTTAAAGTAATACTGCGTGGTACCCATCGCATGGGTCCCAAATCTCCAGGTTCAAGGGCATCTTCCTACATCGAAAACATGCATGAGAAACCCAGAAGATGGTACACCGTGTGATGGGGAAAGGTTTCTAAAACGCACCTCATTTCTCATCTCCTTGTGCCCGGGTTCGCCATTCCAGCCGCTTTACTAGCAAGCTCCCTACTTGGAGCATCAGCACCTTTAACCTCCTGTTCCGTACAGGTTGCAATTTGTCCTGAGGATGAACGGGAAGACGGGGAACCAACGAGAGACTAGCTCTTGGTGTTGGGACAGGCACAGGTCACTCTATTTTCCCATCAGGAAGAAGAATTAACCACAGGCTCAGCCTGCCCCCCGGAACCAGAACAGGGCCTGAAGCCATCCTGCGCTTTTGCGGCCAGCTCCCAAAAAAGCGAGTTGTAAAATGGAGGTTCAGGGCACTGCAATTCACAAACCTGCAGAGTTATAAATGATAACTCTCGTCCACAAATATATTGAGGGAAGGCAAAGAAGAGGATTTGAAATCAAGGCAGAATTGCAGGAAACAGATTTCAGGAGGTAGATACGAATCGCCTTTAAAGCACATGAAAAGCGGCAAAACGTTGACAATGATGCCCTTGGCCAAAAAGGGCATATGCGTTTTTTCCTGAATATATTCAGGAAAAAACGCATACGCCCTTTTTGGCCAACCAAGCAACCTGGAAAGGCAAATCAGCGCTACAAAGAAGTCTCGCTTCCCATCGGTCAACAGGGCCATGCTGAAAAAAGTGTCAAAACCAGAAATGCAGGACAGGCCATGGAGAAATGGGAGCCTTGCTACACTGATGGGCGGGATGTAAATTGCCAAGAGCCACTCTGGAGAAGTGTCCGGTGAGTCCTGAAACATCTGAAAAACACAGCTTAGAGAGCATAGGGCACTTCCACTCATGGGGGTATAAATTGGGAAAATGAAAAATCAGCAAGACACAAGCACCCCAAAGTTGAGGGCTGCTCTGTTGACAAGGACCTCCACTTCATTCCACCTTAAATATCCCAGGAAAGAGAAAAATGGATAAAGAAGTTGTGGTCCTTATGTACAATGGAATATCACTCAGCCATGAAATCAATGTCATAAGGTTAGGAGCAGCATGATGAGTGGATTTAGGTACGACGATTCTAAGTGAAATAAGTCACACAGAAAAGGACACTTCTCATAAGGTATCACTGATAGAGGGAATGTAAAAAGCGTTACACTTGAACTGAATTACAAAACAGAACAGAGTCACACATGCAGAAAACACACTATGGCTGCTTAACGGGAAAGGTGAGGTGGGGTGATACATAAAACAAGGGTATCAAATTAGCTCAGATACCGTTCCATAAACCCAATATGTAGTAGACAAGACCTACTCCTTGCTCAGAGAACTGGACTCAACACGCCCTATTCACCGCACAAGAATATATCTGACTAGTAATTATCTTAAAACCTATGTATTGATATCTCTCTGTTAGTGTGTCAAGTGGGTGTAAAGCGGCATAAACACAGCCGTGAAAAGCAGCTAAACCCCATTATGAAAATAAATTACTTTGAAAAACCCATGAAACAACGACAGTGAAAGAGATAGAAATTCTTACACAATGAGTTCAGGGGCTGTGATGCAACCTGGATTGACCATATCTAGACCCACAGCTGGATGAGACATAAGGGTGGACACTCTTGGGGCTGAGAGGTTTGGTGAGGTTGGGTGAGCAAACGCAGACCCTTTAAAGTAATACTGCGTGGTACCCATCGCATGGGTCCCAAATCTCCAGGTTCAAGGGCATCTTCCTACATCGAAAACATGCATGAGAAACCCAGAAGATGGTACACCGTGTGATGGGGAAAGGTTTCTAAAACGCACCTCATTTCTCATCTCCTTGTGCCCGGGTTCGCCATTCCAGCCGCTTTACTAGCAAGCTCCCTACTTGGAGCATCAGCACCTTTAACCTCCTGTTCCGTACAGGTTGCAATTTGTCCTGAGGATGAACGGGAAGACAGGGAACCAACGAGAGACTAGCTCTTGGTGTTGGGACAGGCACAGGTCACTCTATTTTCCCATCAGAAAGAAGAATTAACCACAGGCTCAGCCTGCCCCCCGGAACCAGAACAGGGCCTGAAGCCATTCTGCGATTTTGCGGCCAGCTCCCATAAAAACGAGTTGTAAAATGGAGGTTCAGGGCACTGCAATTCACAAACCTGCAGAGTTATAAATGATAACTCTCGTCCACAAATATATTGAGGGAAGGCAAAGAAGAGGATTTGAAATCAAGGCAGAATTGCAGGAAACAGATTTCAGGAGGTAGATACGAATCGCCTTTAAAGCACATGAAAAGCGGCAAAACGTTGACAATGATGCCCTTGGCCAAAAAGGGCATATGCGTTTTTTCCTGAATATATTCAGGAAAAAACGCATACGCCCTTTTTGGCCAACCAAGCAACCTGGAAAGGCAAATCAGCGCTACAAAGAAGTCTCGCTTCCCATCGGTCAACAGGGCCATGCTGAAAAAAGTGTCAAAACCAGAAATGCAGGACAGGCCATGGAGAAATGGGAGCCTTGCTACACTGATGGGCGGGATGTAAATTGCCAAGAGCCACTCTGGAGAAGTGTCCGGTGAGTCCTGAAACATCTGAAAAACACAGCTTAGAGAGCATAGGGCACTTCCACTCATGGGGGTATAAATTGGGAAAATGAAAAATCAGCAAGACACAAGCACCCCAAAGTTGAGGGCTGCTCTGTTGACAAGGACCTCCACTTCATTCCACCTTAAATATCCCAGGAAAGAGAAAAATGGATAAAGAAGTTGTGGTCCTTATGTACAATGGAATATCACTCAGCCATGAAATCAATGTCATAAGGTTAGGAGCAGCATGATGAGTGGATTTAGGTACGACGATTCTAAGTGAAATAAGTCACACAGAAAAGGACACTTCTCATAAGGTATCACTGATAGAGGGAATGTAAAAACCGTTACACTTGAACTGAATTACAAAACAGAACAGAGTCACACATGCAGAAAACACACTATGGCTGCTTAACGGGAAAGGTGAGGTGGGGTGATACATAAAACAAGGGTATCAAATTAGCTCAGATACCGTTCCATAAACCCAATATGTAGTAGACAAGACCTACTCCTTGCTCAGAGAACTGGACTCAACACGCCCTATTCACCGCACAAGAATATATCTGACTAGTAATTATCTTAAAACCTATGTATTGATATCTCTCTGTTAGTGTGTCAAGTGGGTGTAAAGCGGCATAAACACAGCCGTGAAAAGCAGCTAAACCCCATTATGAAAATAAATTACTTTGAAAAACCCATGAAACAACGACAGTGAAAGAGATAGAAATTCTTACACAATGAGTTCAGGGGCTGTGATGCAACCTGGATTGACCATATCTAGACCCACAGCTGGATGAGACATAAGGGTGGACACTCTTGGGGCTGAGAGGTTTGGTGAGGTTGGGTGAGCAAACGCAGACCCTTTAAAGTAATACTGCGTGGTACCCATCGCATGGGTCCCAAATCTCCAGGTTCAAGGGCATCTTCCTACATCGAAAACATGCATGAGAAACCCAGAAGATGGTACACCGTGTGATGGGGAAAGGTTTCTAAAACGCACCTCATTTCTCATCTCCTTGTGCCCGGGTTCGCCATTCCAGCCGCTTTACTAGCAAGCTCCCTACTTGGAGCATCAGCACCTTTAACCTCCTGTTCCGTACAGGTTGCAATTTGTCCTGAGGATGAACGGGAAGACAGGGAACCAACGAGAGACTAGCTCTTGGTGTTGGGACAGGCACAGGTCACTCTATTTTCCCATCAGAAAGAAGAATTAACCACAGGCTCAGCCTGCCCCCCGGAACCAGAACAGGGCCTGAAGCCATTCTGCGATTTTGCGGCCAGCTCCCATAAAAACGAGTTGTAAAATGCAGGTTCAGGGCACTGCAATTCACAAACCTGCAGAGTTATAAATGATAACTCTCGTCCACAAATATATTGAGGGAAGGCAAAGAAGAGGATTTGAAATCAAGGCAGAATTGCAGGAAACAGATTTCAGGAGGTAGATACGAATCGCCTTTAAAGCACATGAAAAGCGGCAAAACGTTGACAATGATGCCCTTGGCCAAAAAGGGCATATGCGTTTTTTCCTGAATATATTCAGGAAAAAACGCATACGCCCTTTTTGGCCAACCAAGCAACCTGGAAAGGCAAATCAGCGCTACAAAGAAGTCTCGCTTCCCATCGGTCAACAGGGCCATGCTGAAAAAAGTGTCAAAACCAGAAATGCAGGACAGGCCATGGAGAAATGGGAGCCTTGCTACACTGATGGGCGGGATGTAAATTGCCAAGAGCCACTCTGGAGAAGTGTCCGGTGAGTCCTGAAACATCTGAAAAACACAGCTTAGAGAGCATAGGGCACTTCCACTCATGGGGGTATAAATTGGGAAAATGAAAAATCAGCAAGACACAAGCACCCCAAAGTTGAGGGCTGCTCTGTTGACAAGGACCTCCACTTCATTCCACCTTAAATATCCCAGGAAAGAGAAAAATGGATAAAGAAGTTGTGGTCCTTATGTACAATGGAATATCACTCAGCCATGAAATCAATGTCATAAGGTTAGGAGCAGCATGATGAGTGGATTTAGGTACGACGATTCTAAGTGAAATAAGTCACACAGAAAAGGACACTTCTCATAAGGTATCACTTATAGAGGGAATGTAAAAACCGTTACACTTGAACTGAATTACAAAACAGAACAGAGTCACACATGCAGAAAACACACTATGGCTGCTTAACGGGAAAGGTGAGGTGGGGTGATACATAAAACAAGGGTATCAAATTAGCTCAGATACCGTTCCATAAACCCAATATGTAGTAGACAAGACCTACTCCTTGCTCAGAGAACTGGACTCAACACGCCCTATTCACCGCACAAGAATATATCTGACTAGTAATTATCTTAAAACCTATGTATTGATATCTCTCTGTTAGTGTGTCAAGTGGGTGTAAAGCGGCATAAACACAGCCGTGAAAAGCAGCTAAACCCCATTATGAAAATAAATTACTTTGAAAAACCCATGAAACAACGACAGTGAAAGAGATAGAAATTCTTACACAATGAGTTCAGGGGCTGTGATGCAACCTGGATTGACCATATCTAGACCCACAGCTGGATGAGACATAAGGGTGGACACTCTTGGGGCTGAGAGGTTTGGTGAGGTTGGGTGAGCAAACGCAGACCCTTTAAAGTAATACTGCGTGGTACCCATCGCATGGGTCCCAAATCTCCAGGTTCAAGGGCATCTTCCTACATCGAAAACATGCATGAGAAACCCAGAAGATGGTACACCGTGTGATGGGGAAAGGTTTCTAAAACGCACCTCATTTCTCATCTCCTTGTGCCCGGGTTCGCCATTCCAGCCGCTTTACTAGCAAGCTCCCTACTTGGAGCATCAGCACCTTTAACCTCCTGTTCCGTACAGGTTGCAATTTGTCCTGAGGATGAACGGGAAGACGGGGAACCAACGAGAGACTAGCTCTTGGTGTTGGGACAGGCACAGGTCACTCTATTTTCCCATCAGGAAGAAGAATTAACCACAGGCTCAGCCTGCCCCCAGGAACCAGAACAGGGCCTGAAGCCATTCTGCGATTTTGCGGCCAGCTCCCATAAAAACGAGTTGTAAAATGCAGGTTCAGGGCACTGCAATTCACAAACCTGCAGAGTTATAAATGATAACTCTCGTCCACAAATATATTGAGGGAAGGCAAAGAAGAGGATTTGAAATCAAGGCAGAATTGCAGGAAACAGATTTCAGGAGGTAGATACGAATCGCCTTTAAAGCACATGAAAAGCGGCAAAACGTTGACAATGATGCCCTTGGCCAAAAAGGGCGTATGCGTTTTTTCCTGAATATATTCAGGAAAAAACGCATACGCCCTTTTTGGCCAACCAAGCAACCTGGAAAGGCAAATCAGCGCTACAAGAAGTCTCGCTTCCCATCGGTCAACAGGGCCATGCTGAAAAAAGTGTCAAAACCAGAAATGCAGGACAGGCCATGGAGAAATGGGAGCCTTGCTACACTGATGGGCGGGATGTAAATTGCCAAGAGCCACTCTGGAGAAGTGTCCGGTGAGTCCTGAAACATCTGAAAAACACAGCTTAGAGAGCATAAGGCACTTCCACTCATGGGGGTATAAATTGGGAAAATGAAAAATCAGCAAGACACAAGCACCCCAAAGTTGAGGGCTGCTCTGTTGACAAGGACCTCCACTTCATTCCACCTTAAATATCCCAGGAAAGAGAAAAATGGATAAAGAAGTTGTGGTCCTTATGTACAATGGAATATCACTCAGCCATGAAATCAATGTCATAAGGTTAGTAGCAGCATGATGAGTGGAGTTATGTACGACGATTCTAAGTGAAATAAGTCACACAGAAAAGGACACTTCTCATAAGGTATCACTGATAGAGGGAATGTAAAAAGCGTTACACTTGAACTGAATTACAAAACAGAACAGAGTCACACATGCAGAAAACACACTATGGCTGCTTAACGGGAAAGGTGAGGTGGGGTGATACATAAAACAAGGGTATCAAATTAGCTCAGATACCGTTCCATAAACCCAATATGTAGTAGACAAGACCTACTCCTTGCTCAGAGAACTGGACTCAACACGCCCTATTCACCGCACAAGAATATATCTGACTAGTAATTATCTTAAAACCTATGTATTGATATCTCTCTGTTAGTGTGTCAAGTGGGTGTAAAGCGGCATAAACACAGCCGTGAAAAGCAGCTAAACCCCATTATGAAAATAAATTACTTTGAAAAACCCATGAAACAACGACAGTGAAAGAGATAGAAATTCTTACACAATGAGTTCAGGGGCTGTGATGCAACCTGGATTGACCATATCTAGACCCACAGCTGGATGAGACATAAGGGTGGACACTCTTGGGGCTGAGAGGTTTGGTGAGGTTGGGTGAGCAAACGCAGACCCTTTAAAGTAATACTGCGTGGTACCCATCGCATGGGTCCCAAATCTCCAGGTTCAAGGGCATCTTCCTACATCAAAAACATGCATGAGAAACCCAGAAGATGGTACACCGTGTGATGGGGAAAGGTTTCTAAAACGCACCTCATTTCTCATCTCCTTGTGCCCGGGTTCGCCATTCCAGCCACTTTACTAGCAAGCTCCCTACTTGGAGCATCAGCACCTTTAACCTCCTGTTCCGTACAGGTTGCAATTTGTCCTGAGGATGAACGGGAAGACAGGGAACCAACGAGAGACTAGCTCTTGGTGTTGGGACAGGCACAGGTCACTCTATTTTCCCATCAGGAAGAAGAATTAACCACAGGCTCAGCCTGCCCCCCGGAACCAGAACAGGGCCTGAAGCCATCCTGCGCTTTTGCGGCCAGCTCCCAAAAAAGCGAGTTGTAAAATGGAGGTTCAGGGCACTGCAATTCACAAACCTGCAGAGTTATAAATGATAACTCTCGTCCACAAATATATTGAGGGAAGGCAAAGAAGAGGATTTGAAATCAAGGCAGAATTGCAGGAAACAGATTTCAGGAGGTAGATACGAATCGCCTTTAAAGCACATGAAAAGCGGCAAAACGTTGACAATGATGCCCTTGGCCAAAAAGGGCGTATGCGTTTTTTCCTGAATATATTCAGGAAAAAACGCATACGCCCTTTTTGGCCAACCAAGCAACCTGGAAAGGCAAATCAGCGCTACAAAGAAGTCTCGCTTCCCATCGGTCAACAGGGCCATGCTGAAAAAAGTGTCAAAACCAGAAATGCAGGACAGGCCATGGAGAAATGGGAGCCTTGCTACACTGATGGGCGGGATGTAAATTGCCAAGAGCCACTCTGGAGAAGTGTCCGGTGAGTCCTGAAACATCTGAAAAACACAGCTTAGAGAGCATAGGGCACTTCCACTCATGGGGGTATAAATTGGGAAAATGAAAAATCAGCAAGACACAAGCACCCCAAAGTTGAGGGCTGCTCTGTTGACAAGGACCTCCACTTCATTCCACCTTAAATATCCCAGGAAAGAGAAAAATGGATAAAGAAGTTGTGGTCCTTATGTACAATGGAATATCACTCAGCCATGAAATCAATGTCATAAGGTTAGTAGCAGCATGATGAGTGGATTTAGGTACGACGATTCTAAGTGAAATAAGTCACACAGAAAAGGACACTTCTCATAAGGTATCACTTATAGAGGGAATGTAAAAAGCGTTACACTTGAACTGAATTACAAAACAGAACAGAGTCACACATGCAGAAAACACACTATGGCTGCTTAACGGGAAAGGTGAGGTGGGGTGATACATAAAACAAGGGTATCAAATTAGCTCAGATACCGTTCCATAAACCCAATATGTAGTAGACAAGACCTACTCCTTGCTCAGAGAACTGGACTCAACACGCCCTATTCACCGCACAAGAATATATCTGACTAGTAATTATCTTAAAACCTATGTATTGATATCTCTCTGTTAGTGTGTCAAGTGGGTGTAAAGCGGCATAAACACAGCCGTGAAAAGCAGCTAAACCCCATTATGAAAATAAATTACTTTGAAAAACCCATGAAACAACGACAGTGAAAGAGATAGAAATTCTTACACAATGAGTTCAGGGGCTGTGATGCAACCTGGATTGACCATATCTAGACCCACAGCTGGATGAGACATAAGGGTGGACACTCTTGGGGCTGAGAGGTTTGGTGAGGTTGGGTGAGCAAACGCAGACCCTTTAAAGTAATACTGCGTGGTACCCATCGCATGGGTCCCAAATCTCCAGGTTCAAGGGCATCTTCCTACATCGAAAACATGCATGAGAAACCCAGAAGATGGTACACCGTGTGATGGGGAAAGGTTTCTAAAACGCACCTCATTTCTCATCTCCTTGTGCCCGGGTTCGCCATTCCAGCCGCTTTACTAGCAAGCTCCCTACTTGGAGCATCAGCACCTTTAACCTCCTGTTCCGTACAGGTTGCAATTTGTCCTGAGGATGAACGGGAAGACGGGGAACCAACGAGAGACTAGCTCTTGGTGTTGGGACAGGCACAGGTCACTCTATTTTCCCATCAGGAAGAAGAATTAACCACAGGCTCAGCCTGCCCCCCGGAACCAGAACAGGGCCTGAAGCCATCCTGCGCTTTTGCGGCCAACTCCCAAAAAAGCGAGTTGTAAAATGGAGGTTCAGGGCACTGCAATTCACAAACCTGCAGAGTTATAAATGATAACTCTCGTCCACAAATATATTGAGGGAAGGCAAAGAAGAGGATTTGAAATCAAGGCAGAATTGCACGAAACAGATTTCAGGAGGTAGATACGAATCGCCTTTAAAGCACATGAAAAGCGGCAAAACGTTGACAATGATGCCCTTGGCCAAAAAGGGCGTATGCGTTTTTTCCTGAATATATTCAGGAAAAAACGCATACGCCCTTTTTGGCCAACCAAGCAACCTGGAAAGGCAAATCAGCGCTACAGAGAAGTCTCGCTTCCCATCAGTCGAAAGGGCCATGCTGAAAAAAGTGTCAAAACCAGAAATGCAGGACAGGCCATGGAGAAATGGGAGCCTTGCTACACTGATGGGCGGGATGTAAATTGCCAAGAGCCACTCTGGAGAAGTGTCCGGTGAGTCCTGAAACATCTGAAATACACAGCTTAGAGAGCATAGGGCACTTCCACTCATGGGGGTATAAATTGGGAAAATTAAAAATCAGCAAGACACAAGCACCCCAAAGTTGAGGGCTGCTCTGTTGACCAGGACCTCCACTTCATTCCACCTTAAATATCCCAGGAAAGAGAAAAATGGATAAAGAAGTTGTGGTCCTTATGTACAATGGAATATCACTCACCCATGAAATCAATGTCGTAAGGTTAGTAGCAGCATGATGAGTGGATTTAGGTACGACGATTCTAAGTGAAATAAGTCACACAGAAAAGGACACTTCTCATAAGGTATCACTGATAGAGGGAATGTAAAAACCGTTACACTTGAACTGAATTACAAAACAGAACAGAGTCACACATGCAGAAAACACACTATGGCTGCTTAACGGGAAAGGTGAGGTGGGGTGATACATAAAACAAGGGTATCAAATTAGCTCAGATACCGTTCCATAAACCCAATATGTAGTAGACAAGACCTACTCCTTGCTCAGAGAACTGGACTCAACACGCCCTATTCACCGCACAAGAATATATCTGACTAGTAATTATCTTAAAACCTATGTATTGATATCTCTCTGTTAGTGTGTCAAGTGGGTGTAAAGCCGCATAAACACAGCCGTGAAAAGCAGCTAAACCCCATTATGAAAATAAATTACTTTGAAAAACCCATGAAACAACGACAGTGAAAGAGATAGAAATTCTTACACAATGAGTTCAGGGGCTGTGATGCAACCTGGATTGACCATATCTAGACCCACAGCTGGATGAGACATAAGGGTGGACACTCTTGGGGCTGAGAGGTTTGGTGAGGTTGGGTGAGCAAACGCAGACCCTTTAAAGTAATACTGCGTGGTACCCATCGCATGGGTCCCAAATCTCCAGGTTCAAGGGCATCTTCCTACATCAAAAACATGCATGAGAAACCCAGAAGATGGTACACCGTGTGATGGGGAAAGGTTTCTAAAACGCACCTCATTTCTCATCTCCTTGTGCCCGGGTTCGCCATTCCAGCCGCTTTACTAGCAATCTCCCTACTTGGAGCATCAGCACCTTTAACCTCCTGTTCCGTACAGGTTGCAATTTGTCCTGAGGATGAACGGGAAGACGGGGAACCAACGAGAGACTAGCTCTTGGTGTTGGGACAGGCACAGGTCACTCTATTTTCCCATCAGGAAGAAGAATTAACCACAGGCTCAGCCTGCCCCCCGGAACCAGAACAGGGCCTGAAGCCATCCGGCGCTTTTGCGGCCAGCTCCCAAAAAAGCGAGTTGTAAAATGGAGGTTCAGGGCACTGCAATTCACAAACCTGCAGAGTTATAAATGATAACTCTCGTCCACAAATATATTGAGGGAAGGCAAAGAAGAGGATTTGAAATCAAGGCAGAATTGCAGGAAACAGATTTCAGGAAGTAGATACGAATCGCCTTTAAAGCACATGAAAAGCGGCAAAACGTTGACAATGATGCCCTTGGCCAAAAAGGGCGTATGCGTTTTTTCCTGAATATATTCAGGAAAAAACGCATACGCCCTTTTTGGCCAACCAAGCAACCTGGAAAGGCAAATCAGCGCTACAGAGAAGTCTCGCTTCCCATCGGTCAAAAGGGCCATGCTGAAAAAAGTGTCAAAACCAGAAATGCAGGACAGGCCATGGAGAAATGGGAGCCTTGCTACACTGATGGGCGGGATGTAAATTGCCAAGAGCCACTCTGGAGAAGTGTCCGGTGAGTCCTGAAACATCTGAAAAACACAGCTTAGAGAGCATAGGGCACTTCCACTCATGGGGGTATAAATTGGGAAAATTAAAAATCAGCAAGACACAAGCACCCCAAAGTTGAGGGCTGCTCTGTTGACCAGGACCTCCACTTCATTCCACCTTAAATATCCCAGGAAAGAGAAAAATGGATAAAGAAGTTGTGGTCCTTATGTACAATGGAATATCACTCAGCCATGAAATCAATGTCGTAAGGTTAGTAGCAGCATGATGAGTGGATTTAGGTACGACGATTCTAAGTGAAATAAGTCACACAGAAAAGGACACTTCTCATAAGGTATCACTGATAGAGGGAATGTAAAAACCGTTACACTTGAACTGAATTACAAAACAGAACAGAGTCACACATGCAGAAAACACACTATGGCTCCTTAACGGGAAAGGTGAGGTGGGGTGATACATAAAACAAGGGTATCAAATTAGCTCAGATATCGTTCCATAAACCCAATATGTAGTAGACAAGACCTACTCCTTGCTCAGAGAACTGGACTAAACACGCCCTATTCACCGCACAAGAATATATCTGACTAGTAATAATCTTAAAACCTATGTATTGATATCTCTCTGTTAGTGTGTCAAGTGGGTGTAAAGCGGCATAAACACAGCCGTGAAAATCAGCTATACCCCATTATGAAAATAAATTACTTTGAAAAACCCATGAAACAACGACAGTGAAAGAGATAGAAATTCTTACACAATGAGTTCAGGGGCTGTGATGCAACCTGGATTGACCATATCTAGACCCACAGCTGGATGAGACATAAGGGTGGACACTCTTGGGGCTGAGAGGTTTGGTGAGGTTGGGTGAGCAAACGCAGACCCTTTAAAGTAATACTGCGTGGTACCCATCGCATGGGTCCCAAATCTCCAGGTTCAAGGGCATCTTCCTACATCGAAAACATGCATGAGAAACCCAGAAGATGGTACACCGTGTGATGGGGAAAGGTTTCTAAAACGCACCTCATTTCTCATCTCCTTGTGCCCGGGTTCGCCATTCCAGCCACTTTACTAGCAATCTCCCTACTTGGAGCATCAGCACCTTTAACCTCCTGTTCCGTACAGGTTGCAATTTGTCCTGAGGATGAACGGGAAGACGGGGAACCAACGAGAGACTAGCTCTTGGTGTTGGGACAGGCACAGGTCACTCTATTTTCCCATCAGGAAGAAGAATTAACCACAGGCTCAGCCTGCCCCCCGGAACCAGAACAGGGCCTGAAGCCATCCTGCGCTTTTGCGGCCAGCTCCCAAAAAAGCGAGTTGTAAAATGGAGGTTCAGGGCACTGCAACTCACAAACCTGCAGAGTTATAAATGATAACTCTCGTCCACAAATATATTGAGGGAAGGCAAAGAAGAGGATTTGAAATCAAGGCAGAATTGCACGAAACAGATTTCAGGAGGTAGATACGAATCGCCTTTAAAACACATGAAAAGCGGCAAAACGTTGACAATGATGCCCTTGGCCAAAAAGGGCGTATGCGTTTTTTCCTGAATATATTCAGGAAAAAACGCATACGCCCTTTTTGGCCAACCAAGCAACCTGGAAAGGCAAATCAGCGCTACAGAGACGTCTCGCTTCCCATCGGTCAACAGGGCCATGCTGAAAAAAGTGTCAAAACCAGAAATGCAGGACAGGCCATGGAGAAATGGGAGCCTTGCTACACTGATGGGCGGGATGTAAATTGCCAAGAGCCACTCTGGAGAAGTGTCCGGTGAGTCCTGAAACATCTGAAAAACACAGCTTAGAGAGCATAGGGCACTTCCACTCATGGGGGTATAAATTGGGAAAATGAAAAATCAGCAAGACACAAGCACCCCAAAGTTGAGGGCTGCTCTGTTGACAAGGACCTCCACTTCATTCCACCTTCAATATCCCAGGAAAGAGAAAAATGGATAAAGAAGTTGTGGTCCTTATGTACAATGGAATATCACTCAGCCATGAAATCAATGTCGTAAGGTTAGTAGCAGCATGATGAGTGGATTTAGGTACGACGATTCTAAGTGAAATAAGTCACACAGAAAAGGACACTTCTCATAAGGTATCACTGATAGAGGGAATGTAAAAACCGTTACACTTGAACTGAATTACAAAACAGAACAGAGTCACACATGCAGAAAACACACTATGGCTCCTTAACGGGAAAGGTGAGGTGGGGTGATACATAAAACAAGGGTATCAAATTAGCTCAGATATCGTTCCATAAACCCAATATGTAGTAGACAAGACCTACTCCTTGCTCAGAGAACTGGACTAAACACGCCCTATTCACCGCACAAGAATATATCTGACTAGTAATAATCTTAAAACCTATGTATTGATATCTCTCTGTTAGTGTGTCAAGTGGGTGTAAAGCGGCATAAACACAGCCGTGAAAATCAGCTATACCCCATTATGAAAATAAATTACTTTGAAAAACCCATGAAACAACGACAGTGAAAGAGATAGAAATTCTTACACAATGCGTTCAGGGGCTGTGATGCAACCTGGATTGACCATATCTAGACCCACAGCTGGATGAGACATAAGGGTGGACACTCTTGGGGCTGAGAGGTTTGGTGAGGTTGGGTGAGCAAACGCAGACCCTTTAAAGTAATACTGCGTGGTACCCATCGCATGGGTCCCAAATCTCCAGGTTCAAGGGCATCTTCCTACATCGAAAACATGCATGAGAAACCCAGAAGATGGTACACCGTGTGATGGGGAAAGGTTTCTAAAACGCACCTCATTTCTCATCTCCTTGTGCCCGGGTTCGCCATTCCAGCCACTTTACTAGCAATCTCCCTACTTGGAGCATCAGCACCTTTAACCTCCTGTTCCGTACAGGTTGCAATTTGTCCTGAGGATGAACGGGAAGACGGGGAACCAACGAGAGACTAGCTCTTGGTGTTGGGACAGGCACAGGTCACTCTATTTTCCCATCAGGAAGAAGAATTAACCACAGGCTCAGCCTGCCCCCCGGAACCAGAACAGGGCCTGAAGCCATCCTGCGCTTTTGCGGCCAGCTCCCAAAAAAGCGAGTTGTAAAATGGAGGTTCAGGGCACTGCAACTCACAAACCTGCAGAGTTATAAATGATAACTCTCGTCCACAAATATATTGAGGGAAGGCAAAGAAGAGGATTTGAAATCAAGGCAGAATTGCACGAAACAGATTTCAGGAGGTAGATACGAATCGCCTTTAAAGCACATGAAAAGCGGCAAAACGTTGACAATGATGCCCTTGGCCAAAAAGGGCGTATGCGTTTTTTCCTGAATATATTCAGGAAAAAACGCATACGCCCTTTTTGGCCAACCAAGCAACCTGGAAAGGCAAATCAGCGCTACAAAGACGTCTCGCTTCCCATCGGTCAACAGGGCCATGCTGAAAAAAGTGTCAAAACCAGAAATGCAGGACAGGCCATGGAGAAATGGGAGCCTTGCTACACTGATGGGCGGGATGTAAATTGCCAAGAGCCACTCTGGAGAAGTGTCCGGTGAGTCCTGAAACATCTGAAAAACACAGCTTAGAGAGCATAGGGCACTTCCACTCATGGGGGTATAAATTGGGAAAATTAAAAATCAGCAAGACACAAGCACCCCAAAGTTGAGGGCTGCTCTGTTGACAAGGACCTCCACTTCATTCCACCTTCAATATCCCAGGAAAGAGAAAAATGGATAAAGAAGTTGTGGTCCTTATGTACAATGGAATATCACTCAGCCATGAAATCAATGTCATAAGGTTAGTAGCAGCATGATGAGTGGATTTAGGTACGACGATTCTAAGTGAAATAAGTCACACAGAAAAGGACACTTCTCATAAGGTATCACTGATAGAGGGAATGTAAAAAGCGTTACACTTGAACTGAATTACAAAACAGAACAGAGTCACACATGCAGAAAACACACTATGGCTGCTTAACGGGAAAGGTGAGGTGGGGTGATACATAAAACAAGGGTATCAAATTAGCTCAGATACCGTTCCATAAACCCAATATGTAGTAGACAAGACCTACTCCTTGCTCAGAGAACTGGACTCAACACGCCCTATTCACCGCACAAGAATATATCTGACTAGTAATTATCTTAAAACCTATGTATTGATATCTCTCTGTTAGTGTGTCAAGTGGGTGTAAAGCGGCATAAACACAGCCGTGAAAAGCAGCTAAACCCCATTATGAAAATAAATTACTTTGAAAAACCCATGAAACAACGACAGTGAAAGAGATAGAAATTCTTACACAATGAGTTCAGGGGCTGTGATGCAACCTGGATTGACCATATCTAGACCCACAGCTGGATGAGACATAAGGGTGGACACTCTTGGGGCTGAGAGGTTTGGTGAGGTTGGGTGAGCAAACGCAGACCCTTTAAAGGAATACTGCGTGGTACCCATCGCATGGGTCCCAAATCTCCAGGTTCAAGGGCATCTTCCTACATCAAAAACATGCATGAGAAACCCAGAAGATGGTACACCGTGTGATGGGGAAAGGTTTCTAAAACGCACCTCATTTCTCATCTCCTTGTGCCCGGGTTCGCCATTCCAGCCGCTTTACTAGCAATCTCCCTACTTGGAGCATCAGCACCTTTAACCTCCTGTTCCGTACAGGTTGCAATTTGTCCTGAGGATGAACGGGAAGACGGGGAACCAACGAGAGACTAGCTCTTGGTGTTGGGACAGGCACAGGTCACTCTATTTTCCCATCAGGAAGAAGAATTAACCACAGGCTCAGCCTGCCCCCCGGAACCAGAACAGGGCCTGAAGCCATCCTGCGCTTTTGCGGCCAGCTCCCAAAAAAGCGAGTTGTAAAATGGAGGTTCAGGGCACTGCAATTCACAAACCTGCAGAGTTATAAATGATAACTCTCGTCCACAAATATATTGAGGGAAGGCAAAGAAGAAGATTTGAAATCAAGGCAGAATTGCAGGAAACAGATTTCAGGAGGTAGATACGAATCGCCTTTAAAGCACATGAAAAGCGGCAAAACGTTGACAATGATGCCCTTGGCCAAAAAGGGCGTATGCGTTTTTTCCTGAATATATTCAGGAAAAAACGCATACGCCCTTTTTGGCCAACCAAGCAACCTGGAAAGGCAAATCAGCGCTACAGAGAAGTCTCGCTTCCCATCGGTCAAAAGGGCCATGCTGAAAAAAGTGTCAAAACCAGAAATGCAGGACAGGCCATGGAGAAATGGGAGCCTTGCTACACTGATGGGCGGGATGTAAATTGCCAACAGCCACTCTGGAGAAGTGTCCGGTGAGTCCTGAAACATCTGAAAAACACAGCTTAGAGAGCATAGGGCACTTCCACTCATGGGGGTATAAATTGGGAAAATTAAAAATCAGCAAGACACAAGCACCCCAAAGTTGAGGGCTGCTCTGTTGACCAGGACCTCCACTTCATTCCACCTTAAATATCCCAGGAAAGAGAAAAATGGATAAAGAAGTTGTGGTCCTTATGTACAATGGAATATCACTCAGCCATGAAATCAATGTCGTAAGGTTAGTAGAAGCATGATGAGTGGATTTAGGTACGACGATTGTAAGTGAAATAAGTCACACAGAAAAGGACACTTCTCATAAGGTATCACTGATAGAGGGAATGTAAAAACCGTTACACTTGAACTGAATTACAAAACAGAACAGAGTCACACATGCAGAAAACACACTATGGCTCCTTAACGGGAAAGGTGAGGTGGGGTGATACATAAAACAAGGGTATCAAATTAGCTCAGATATCGTTCCATAAACCCAATATGTAGTAGACAAGACCTACTCCTTGCTCAGAGAACTGGACTAAACACGCCCTATTCACCGCACAAGAATATATCTGACTAGTAATAATCTTAAAACCTATGTATTGATATCTCTCTGTTAGTGTGTCAAGTGGGTGTAAAGCGGCATAAACACAGCCGTGAAAATCAGCTATACCCCATTATGAAAATAAATTACTTTGAAAAACCCATGAAACAACGACAGTGAAAGAGATAGAAATTCTTACACAATGAGTTCAGGGGCTGTGATGCAACCTGGATTGACCATATCTAGACCCACAGCTGGATGAGACATAAGGGTGGACACTCTTGGGGCTGAGAGGTTTGGTGAGGTTGGGTGAGCAAACGCAGACCCTTTAAAGTAATACTGCGTGGTACCCATCGCATGGGTCCCAAATCTCCAGGTTCAAGGGCATCTTCCTACATCGAAAACATGCATGAGAAACCCAGAAGATGGTACACCGTGTGATGGGGAAAGGTTTCTAAAACGCACCTCATTTCTCATCTCCTTGTGCCCGGGTTCGCCATTCCAGCCACTTTACTAGCAATCTCCCTACTTGGAGCATCAGCACCTTTAACCTCCTGTTCCGTACAGGTTGCAATTTGTCCTGAGGATGAACGGGAAGACGGGGAACCAACGAGAGACTAGCTCTTGGTGTTGGGACAGGCACAGGTCACTCTATTTTCCCATCAGGAAGAAGAATTAACCACAGGCTCAGCCTGCCCCCCGGAACCAGAACAGGGCCTGAAGCCATCCTGCGCTTTTGCGGCCAGCTCCCAAAAAAGCGAGTTGTAAAATGGAGGTTCAGGGCACTGCAACTCACAAACCTGCAGAGTTATAAATGATAACTCTCGTCCACAAATATATTGAGGGAAGGCAAAGAAGAGGATTTGAAATCAAGGCTGAATTGCACGAAACAGATTTCAGGAGGTAGATACGAATCGCCTTTAAAGCACATGAAAAGCGGCAAAACGTTGACAATGATGCCCTTGGCCAAAAAGGGCGTATGCGTTTTTTCCTGAATATATTCAGGAAAAAACGCATACGCCCTTTTTGGCCAACCAAGCAACCTGGAAAGGCAAATCAGCGCTACAAAGAAGTCTCGCTTCCCATCGGTCAAAAGGGCCATGCTGAAAAAAGTGTCAAAACCAGAAATGCAGGACAGGCCATGGAGAAATGGGAGCCTTGCTACACTGATGGGCGGGATGTAAATTGCCAAGAGCCACTCTGGAGAAGTGTCCGGTGAGTCCTGAAACATCTGAAAAACACAGCTTAGAGAGCATAGGGCACTTCCACTCATGGGGGTATAAATTGGGAAAATGAAAAATCAGCAAGACACAAGCACCCCAAAGTTGAGGGCTGCTCTGTTGACAAGGACCTCCACTTCATTCCACCTTCAATATCCCAGGAAAGAGAAAAATGGATAAAGAAGTTGTGGTCCTTATGTACAATGGAATATCACTCAGCCATGAAATCAATGTCATAAGGTTAGTAGCAGCATGATGAGTGGATTTAGGTACGACGATTCTAAGTGAAATAAGTCACACAGAAAAGGACACTTCTCATAAGGTATCACTGATAGAGGGAATGTAAAAAGCGTTACACTTGAACTGAATTACAAAACAGAACAGAGTCACACATGCAGAAAACACACTATGGCTGCTTAACGGGAAAGGTGAGGTGGGGTGATACATAAAACAAGGGTATCAAATTAGCTCAGATACCGTTCCATAAACCCAATATGTAGTAGACAAGACCTACTCCTTGCTCAGAGAACTGGACTCAACACGCCCTATTCACCGCACAAGAATATATCTGACTAGTAATTATCTTAAAACCTATGTATTGATATCTCTCTGTTAGTGTGTCAAGTGGGTGTAAAGCGGCATAAACACAGCCGTGAAAAGCAGCTAAACCCCATTATGAAAATAAATTACTTTGAAAAACCCATGAAACAACGACAGTGAAAGAGATAGAAATTCTTACACAATGAGTTCAGGGGCTGTGATGCAACCTGGATTGACCATATCTAGACCCACAGCTGGATGAGACATAAGGGTGGACACTCTTGGGGCTGAGAGGTTTGGTGAGGTTGGGTGAGCAAACGCAGACCCTTTAAAGGAATACTGCGTGGTACCCATCGCATGGGTCCCAAATCTCCAGGTTCAAGGGCATCTTCCTACATCAAAAACATGCATGAGAAACCCAGAAGATGGTACACCGTGTGATGGGGAAAGGTTTCTAAAACGCACCTCATTTCTCATCTCCTTGTGCCCGGGTTCGCCATTCCAGCCGCTTTACTAGCAATCTCCCTACTTGGAGCATCAGCACCTTTAACCTCCTGTTCCGTACAGGTTGCAATTTGTCCTGAGGATGAACGGGAAGACGGGGAACCAACGAGAGACTAGCTCTTGGTGTTGGGACAGGCACAGGTCACTCTATTTTCCCATCAGGAAGAAGAATTAACCACAGGCTCAGCCTGCCCCCCGGAACCAGAACAGGGCCTGAAGCCATCCTGCGCTTTTGCGGCCAGCTCCCAAAAAAGCGAGTTGTAAAATGGAGGTTCAGGGCACTGCAATTCACAAACCTGCAGAGTTATAAATGATAACTCTCGTCCACAAATATATTGAGGGAAGGCAAAGAAGAAGATTTGAAATCAAGGCAGAATTGCAGGAAACAGATTTCAGGAGGTAGATACGAATCGCCTTTAAAGCACATGAAAAGCGGCAAAACGTTGACAATGATGCCCTTGGCCAAAAAGGGCGTATGCGTTTTTTCCTGAATATATTCAGGAAAAAACGCATACGCCCTTTTTGGCCAACCAAGCAACCTGGAAAGGCAAATCAGCGCTACAGAGAAGTCTCGCTTCCCATCGGTCAAAAGGGCCATGCTGAAAAAAGTGTCAAAACCAGAAATGCAGGACAGGCCATGGAGAAATGGGAGCCTTGCTACACTGATGGGCGGGATGTAAATTGCCAACAGCCACTCGGGAGAAGTGTCCGGTGAGTCCTGAAACATCTGAAAAACACAGCTTAGAGAGCATAGGGCACTTCCACTCATGGGGGTATAAATTGGGAAAATTAAAAATCAGCAAGACACAAGCACCCCAAAGTTGAGGGCTGCTCTGTTGACCAGGACCTCCACTTCATTCCACCTTAAATATCCCAGGAAAGAGAAAAATGGATAAAGAAGTTGTGGTCCTTATGTACAATGGAATATCACTCAGCCATGAAATCAATGTCGTAAGGTTAGTAGAAGCATGATGAGTGGATTTAGGTACGACGATTGTAAGTGAAATAAGTCACACAGAAAAGGACACTTCTCATAAGGTATCACTGATAGAGGGAATGTAAAAACCGTTACACTTGAACTGAATTACAAAACAGAACAGAGTCACACATGCAGAAAACACACTATGGCTCCTTAACGGGAAAGGTGAGGTGGGGTGATACATAAAACAAGGGTATCAAATTAGCTCAGATATCGTTCCATAAACCCAATATGTAGTAGACAAGACCTACTCCTTGCTCAGAGAACTGGACTAAACACGCCCTATTCACCGCACAAGAATATATCTGACTAGTAATAATCTTAAAACCTATGTATTGATATCTCTCTGTTAGTGTGTCAAGTGGGTGTAAAGCGGCATAAACACAGCCGTGAAAATCAGCTATACCCCATTATGAAAATAAATTACTTTGAAAAACCCATGAAACAACGACAGTGAAAGAGATAGAAATTCTTACACAATGAGTTCAGGGGCTGTGATGCAACCTGGATTGACCATATCTAGACCCACAGCTGGATGAGACATAAGGGTGGACACTCTTGGGGCTGAGAGGTTTGGTGAGGTTGGGTGAGCAAACGCAGACCCTTTAAAGTAATACTGCGTGGTACCCATCGCATGGGTCCCAAATCTCCAGGTTCAAGGGCATCTTCCTACATCGAAAACATGCATGAGAAACCCAGAAGATGGTACACCGTGTGATGGGGAAAGGTTTCTAAAACGCACCTCATTTCTCATCTCCTTGTGCCCGGGTTCGCCATTCCAGCCACTTTACTAGCAATCTCCCTACTTGGAGCATCAGCACCTTTAACCTCCTGTTCCGTACAGGTTGCAATTTGTCCTGAGGATGAACGGGAAGACGGGGAACCAACGAGAGACTAGCTCTTGGTGTTGGGACAGGCACAGGTCACTCTATTTTCCCATCAGGAAGAAGAATTAACCACAGGCTCAGCCTGCCCCCCGGAACCAGAACAGGGCCTGAAGCCATCCTGCGCTTTTGCGGCCAGCTCCCAAAAAAGCGAGTTGTAAAATGGAGGTTCAGGGCACTGCAACTCACAAACCTGCAGAGTTATAAATGATAACTCTCGTCCACAAATATATTGAGGGAAGGCAAAGAAGAGGATTTGAAATCAAGGCTGAATTGCACGAAACAGATTTCAGGAGGTAGATACGAATCGCCTTTAAAGCACATGAAAAGCGGCAAAACGTTGACAATGATGCCCTTGGCCAAAAAGGGCGTATGCGTTTTTTCCTGAATATATTCAGGAAAAAACGCATACGCCCTTTTTGGCCAACCAAGCAACCTGGAAAGGCAAATCAGCGCTACAAAGACGTCTCGCTTCCCATCGGTCAACAGGGCCATGCTGAAAAAAGTGTCAAAACCAGAAATGCAGGACAGGCCATGGAGAAATGGGAGCCTTGCTACACTGATGGGCGGGATGTAAATTGCCAAGAGCCACTCTGGAGAAGTGTCCGGTGAGTCCTGAAACATCTGAAAAACACAGCTTAGAGAGCATAGGGCACTTCCACTCATGGGGGTATAAATTGGGAAAATTAAAAATCAGCAAGACACAAGCACCCCAAAGTTGAGGGCTGCTCTGTTGACAAGGACCTCCACTTCATTCCACCTTCAATATCCCAGGAAAGAGAAAAATGGATAAAGAAGTTGTGGTCCTTATGTACAATGGAATATCACTCAGCCATGAAATCAATGTCATAAGGTTAGTAGCAGCATGATGAGTGGATTTAGGTACGATGATTCTAAGTGAAATAAGTCACACAGAAAAGGACACTTCTCATAAGGTATCACTGATAGAGGGAATGTAAAAAGCGTTACACTTGAACTGAATTACAAAACAGAACAGAGTCACACATGCAGAAAACACACTATGGCTGCTTAACGGGAAAGGTGAGGTGGGGTGATACATAAAACAAGGGTATCAAATTAGCTCAGATACCGTTCCATAAACCCAATATGTAGTAGACAAGACCTACTCCTTGCTCAGAGAACTGGACTCAACACGCCCTATTCACCGCACAAGAATATATCTGACTAGTAATTATCTTAAAACCTATGTATTGATATCTCTCTGTTAGTGTGTCAAGTGGGTGTAAAGCGGCATAAACACAGCCGTGAAAAGCAGCTAAACCCCATTATGAAAATAAATTACTTTGAAAAACCCATGAAACAACGACAGTGAAAGAGATAGAAATTCTTACACAATGAGTTCAGGGGCTGTGATGCAACCTGGATTGACCATATCTAGACCCACAGCTGGATGAGACATAAGGGTGGACACTCTTGGGGCTGAGAGGTTTGGTGAGGTTGGGTGAGCAAACGCAGACCCTTTAAAGTAATACTGCGTGGTACCCATCGCATGGGTCCCAAATCTCCAGGTTCAAGGGCATCTTCCTACATCAAAAACATGCATGAGAAACCCAGAAGATGGTACACCGTGTGATGGGGAAAGGTTTCTAAAACGCACCTCATTTCTCATCTCCTTGTGCCCGGGTTCGCCATTCCAGCCGCTTTACTAGCAATCTCCCTACTTGGAGCATCAGCACCTTTAACCTCCTGTTCCGTACAGGTTGCAATTTGTCCTGAGGATGAACGGGAAGACGGGGAACCAACGAGAGACTAGCTCTTGGTGTTGGGACAGGCACAGGTCACTCTATTTTCCCATCAGGAAGAAGAATTAACCACAGGCTCAGCCTGCCCCCCGGAACCAGAACAGGGCCTGAAGCCATCCTGCGCTTTTGCGGCCAGCTCCCAAAAAAGCGAGTTGTAAAATGGAGGTTCAGGGCACTGCAATTCACAAACCTGCAGAGTTATAAATGATAACTCTCGTCCACAAATATATTGAGGGAAGGCAAAGAAGAAGATTTGAAATCAAGGCAGAATTGCAGGAAACAGATTTCAGGAGGTAGATACGAATCGCCTTTAAAGCACATGAAAAGCGGCAAAACGTTGACAATGATGCCCTTGGCCAAAAAGGGCGTATGCGTTTTTTCCTGAATATATTCAGGAAAAAACGCATACGCCCTTTTTGGCCAACCAAGCAACCTGGAAAGGCAAATCAGCGCTACAGAGAAGTCTCGCTTCCCATCGGTCAAAAGGGCCATGCTGAAAAAAGTGTCAAAACGAGAAATGCAGGACAGGCCATGGAGAAATGGGAGCCTTGCTACACTGATGGGCGGGATGTAAATTGCCAACAGCCACTCTGGAGAAGTGTACGGTGTGTCCTGAAACATCTGAAAAACACAGCTTAGAGAGCATAGGGCACTTCCACTCATGGGGGTATAAATTGGGAAAATGAAAAATCAGCAAGACACAAGCACCCCAAAGTTGAGGGCTGCTCTGTTGACAAGGACCTCCACTTCATTCCACCTTAAATATCCCAGGAAAGAGAAAAATGGATAAAGAAGTTGTGGTCCTTATGTACAATGGAATATCACTCAGCCATGAAATCAATGTCATAAGGTTAGTAGCAGCATGATGAGTGGATTTAGGTACGACGATTGTAAGTGAAATAAGTCACACAGAAAAGGACACTTCTCATAAGGTATCACTTATAGAGGGAATGTAAAAACCGTTACACTTGAACTGAATTACAAAACAGAACAGAGTCACACATGCAGAAAACACACTATGGCTGCTTAACGGGAAAGGTGAGGTGGGGTGATACATAAAACAAGGGTATCAAATTAGCTCAGATACCGTTCCATAAACCCAATATGTAGTAGACAAGACCTACTCCTTGCTCAGAGAACTGGACTCAACACGCCCTATTCACCGCACAAGAATATATCTGACTAGTAATAATCTTAAAACCTATGTATTGATATCTCTCTGTTAGTGTGGCAAGTGGGTGTAAAGCGGCATAAACACAGCCGTGAAAAGCAGCTAAACCCCATTATAAAAATAAATTACTTTGAAAAACCCATGAAACAACGACAGTGAAAGAGATAGAAATTCTTACACAATGAGTTCAGTGGCTGTGATGCAACCTGGATTGACCATATCTAGACCCACAGCTGGATGAGACATAAGGGTGGACACTCTTGGGGCTGAGAGGTTTGGTGAGGTTGGGTGAGCAAACGCAGACCCTTTAAAGTAGTACTGCGTGGTACCCATCGCATGGGTCCCAAATCTCCAGGTTCAAGGGCATCTTCCTACATCGAAAACATGCATGAGAAACCCAGAAGATGGTACACCGTGTGATGGGGAAAGGTTTCTAAAACGCACCTCATTTCTCATCTGCTTGTGCCCGGGTTCGCCATTCCAGCCGCTTTACTAGCAAGCTCCCTACTTGGAGCATCAGCACCTTTAACCTCCTGTTCCGTACAGGTTGCAATTTGTCCTGAGGATGAACGGGAAAATGGGGAACCAACGAGAGACTAGCTCTTGGTGTTGGGACAGGCACAGGTCACTCTATTTTCCCATCAGGAAGAAGAATTAACCACAGGCTCAGCCTGCCCCCCGGAACCAGAACAGGGCCTGAAGCCATCCGGCACTTTTGCGGCCAGCTCCCAAAAAAGCGAGTTGTAAAATGGAGGTTCAGGGCACTGCAATTCACAAACCTGCAGAGTTATAAATGATAACTCTCGTCCACAAATATATTGAGGGAAGGCAAAGAAGAGGATTTGAAATCAAGGCAGAATTGCAGGAAACAGATTTCAGGAGGTAGATACGAATCGCCTTTAAAGCACATGAAAAGCGGCAAAACGTTGACAATGATGCCCTTGGCCAAAAAGGGCGTATGCGTTTTTTCCTGAATATATTCAGGAAAAAACGCATACGCCCTTTGTGGCCAACCAAGCAACCTGGAAATGCAAATCAGCGCTTCAAAGAAGTCTCGCTTCCCATCGGTCAAAAGGGCCATGCTGAAAAAAGTGTCAAAACCAGAAATGCAGGACAGGCCATGGAGAAATGGGAGCCTTGCTACACTGATGGGCGGGATGTAAATTGCCAAGAGCCACTCTGGAGAAGTGTCCGGTGAGTCCTGAAACATCTGAAAAACACAGCTTAGAGAGCATAGGGCACTTCCACTCATGGGGGTATAAATTGGGAAAATGAAAAATCAGCAAGACACAAGCACCCCAAAGTTTAGGGCTGCTCTGTTGACCAGGACCTCCACTTCATTCCACCTTAAATATCCCAGGAAAGAGAAAAATGGATAAAGAAGTTGTGGTCCTTATGTACAATGGAATATCACTCAGCCAGGAAATCAATGTCGTAAGGTTAGTAGCAGCATGATGAGTGGATTTAGGTACGACGATTCTAAGTGAAATAAGTCACACAGAAAAGGACACTTCTCATAAGGTATCACTGATAGAGGGAATGTAAAAACCGTTACACTTGAACTGAATTACAAAACAGAACAGAGTCACACATGCAGAAAACACACTATGGCTACTTAACGGGAAAGGTGAGGTGGGGTGATACATAAAACAAGGGTATCAAATTAGCTCAGATATCGTTCCATAAACCCAATATGTAATAGACAAGACCTACTCCTTGCTCAGAGAACTGGACTCAACACGCCCTATTCACCGCACAAGAATATATCTGACTAATAATAATCGTAAAACCTATGTATTGATATCTCTCTGTTAGTGTGTCAAGTGGGTGTAAAGCGGCATAAACACAGCAGTGAAAAGCAGCTAAACCCCATTATAAAAATAAATTACTTTGAAACACCCATGAAACAAAGGCAGTGAAAGAGAGAGAAATTCTTACACAATGCGTTCAGGGGCTGTGATGCAACCTGGATTGACCATATCTAGACCCACAGCTGGATGAGACATAAGGGCGGACACTCTTGGGGCTGAGAGGTTTGGTGAGGTTGGGTGAGCAAACGCAGACCCTTTAAAGGAATACTGCGTGGTACCCATCGCATGGGTCCCAAATCTCCAGGTTCAAGGGCATCTTCGTACATCAAAAACATGCATGAGAAATCCAGAAGATGGTACACCGTGTTATGGGGAAAGGTTTCTAAAACGCACCTCATTTCTCATCTCCTTGTGCCCGGGTTCGCCATTCCAGCCGCTTTACTAGCAAGCTCCCTACTTGGAGCATCAGCACCTTTAACCTCCTGTTCCGTACAGGTTGCAATTTGTCCTGAGGATGAACGGGAAGACGGGGAACCAACGAGAGACTAGCTCTTGGTGTTGGGACAGGCACAGGTCACTCTATTTGCCCATCAGAAAGAAGAATTAACCACAGACTCAGCCTGCCCCCCGGAACCAGAACAGGGCCTGAAGCCATCCTGCGCTTTTGCGGCCAGCTCCCAAAAAAGCGAGTTGTAAAATGGAGGTTCAGGGCACTGCAACTCACAAACCTGCAGAGTTATAAATGATAACTCTCGTCCACAAATATATTGAGGGAAGGCAAAGAAGAGGATTTGAAATCAAGGCAGAATTGCACGAAACAGATTTCAGGAGGTAGATACGAATCGCCTTTAAAGCACATGAAAAGCGGCAAAACGTTGACAATGATGCCCTTGGCCAAAAAGGGCGTATGCGTTTTTTCCTGAATATATTCAGGAAAAAACGCATACGCCCTTTTTGGCCAACCAAGCAACCTGGAAAGGCAAATCAGCGCTACAAAGACGTCTCGCTTCCCATCGGTCAACAGGGCCATGCTGAAAAAAGTGTCAAAACCAGAAATGCAGGACAGGCCATGGAGAAATGGGAGCCTTGCTACACTGATGGGCGGGATGTAAATTGCCAACAGCCACTCTGGAGAAGTGTCCGGTGAGTCCTGAAACATCTGAAAAACACAGCTTAGAGAGCATAGGGCACTTCCACTCATGGGGGTATAAATTGGGAAAATTAAAAATCAGCAAGACACAAGCACCCCAAAGTTGAGGGCTGCTCTGCTGACAAGGACCTCCACTTCATTCCACCTTCAATATCCCAGGAAAGAGAAAAATGGATAAAGAAGTTGTGGTCCTTATGTACAATGGAATATCACTCAGCCATGAAATCAATGTCATAAGGTTAGTAGCAGCATGATGAGTGGATTTAGGTACGACGATTCTAAGTGAAATAAGTCACACAGAAAAGGACACTTCTCATAAGGTATCACTGATAGAGGGAATGTAAAAAGCGTTACACTTGAACTGAATTACAAAACAGAACAGAGTCACACATGCAGAAAACACACTATGGCTGCTTAACGGGAAAGGTGAGGTGGGGTGATACATAAAACAAGGGTATCAAATTAGCTCAGATACCGTTCCATAAACCCAATATGTAGTAGACAAGACCTACTCCTTGCTCAGAGAACTGGACTCAACACGCCCTATTCACCGCACAAGAATATATCTGACTAGTAATTATCTTAAAACCTATGTATTGATATATCTCTGTTAGTGTGTCAAGTGGGTGTAAAGCGGCATAAACACAGCCGTGAAAAGCAGCTAAACCCCATTATGAAAATAAATTACTTTGAAAAACCCATGAAACAACGACAGTGAAAGAGATAGAAATTCTTACACAATGAGTTCAGGGGCTGTGATGCAACCTGGATTGACCATATCTAGACGCACAGCTGGATGAGACATAAGGGTGGACACTCTTGGGGCTGAGAGGTTTGGTGAGGTTGGGTGAGCAAACGCAGACCCTTTAAAGTAATACTGCGTGGTACCCATCGCATGGGTCCCAAATCTCCAGGTTCAAGGGCATCTTCCTACATCAAAAACATGCATGAGAAACCCAGAAGATGGTACACCGTGTGATGGGGAAAGGTTTCTAAAACGCACCTCATTTCTCATCTCCTTGTGCCCGGGTTCGCCATTCCAGCCGCTTTACTAGCAATCTCCCTACTTGGAGCATCAGCACCTTTAACCTCCTGTTCCGTACAGGTTGCAATTTGTCCTGAGGATGAACGGGAAGACGGGGAACCAACGAGAGACTAGCTCTTGGTGTTGGGACAGGCACAGGTCACTCTATTTTCCCATCAGGAAGAAGAATTAACCACAGGCTCAGCCTGCCCCCCGGAACCAGAACAGGGCCTGAAGCCATCCTGCGCTTTTGCGGCCAGCTCCCAAAAAAGCGAGTTGTAAAATGGAGGTTCAGGGCACTGCAATTCACAAACCTGCAGAGTTATAAATGATAACTCTCGTCCACAAATATATTGAGGGAAGGCAAAGAAGAAGATTTGAAATCAAGGCAGAATTGCAGGAAACAGATTTCAGGAGGTAGATACGAATCGCCTTTAAAGCACATGAAAAGCGGCAAAACGTTGACAATGATGCCCTTGGCCAAAAAGGGCGTATGCATTTTTTCCTGAATATATTCAGGAAAAAACGCATACGCCCTTTTTGGCCAACCAAGCAACCTGGAAAGGCAAATCAGCGCTACAGAGAAGTCTCGCTTCCCATCGGTCAAAAGGGCCATGCTGAAAAAAGTGTCAAAACCAGAAATGCAGGACAGGCCATGGAGAAATGGGAGCCTTGCTACACTGATGGGCGGGATGTAAATTGCCAACAGCCACTCTGGAGAAGTGTACGGTGTGTCCTGAAACATCTGAAAAACACAGCTTAGAGAGCATAGGGCACTTCCACTCATGGGGGTATAAATTGGGAAAATGAAAAATCAGCAAGACACAAGCACCCCAAAGTTGAGGGCTGCTCTGTTGACAAGGACCTCCACTTCATTCCACCTTCAATATCCCAGGAAAGAGAAAAATGGATAAAGAAGTTGTGGTCCTTATGTACAATGGAATATCACTCAGCCATGAAATCAATGTCATAAGGTTAGTAGCAGCATGATGAGTGGATTTAGGTACGACGATTCTAAGTGAAATAAGTCACACAGAAAAGGACACTTCTCATAAGGTATCACTGATAGAGGGAATGTAAAAACCGTTACACTTGAACTGAATTACAAAACAGAACAGAGTCACACATGCAGAAAACACACTATGGCTGCTTAACGGGAAAGGTGAGGTGGGGTGATACATAAAACAAGGGTATCAAATTAGCTCAGATACCGTTCCATAAACCCAATATGTAGTAGACAAGACCTACTCCTTGCTCAGAGAACTGGACTCAACACGCCCTATTCACCGCACAAGAATATATCTGACTAGTAATAATCTTAAAACCTATGTATTGATATCTCTCTGTTAGTGTGTCAAGTGGGTGTAAAGCGGCATAAACACAGCCGTGAAAAGCAGCTAAACCCCATTATGAAAATAAATTACTTTGAAAAACCCATGAAACAACGACAGTGAAAGAGATAGAAATTCTTACACAATGAGTTCAGTGGCTGTGATGCAACCTGGATTGACCATATCTAGACCCACAGCTGGATGAGACATAAGGGTGGACACTCTTGGGGCTGAGAGGTTTGGTGAGGTTGGGTGAGCAAACGCAGACCCTTTAAAGTAGTACTGCGTGGTACCCATCGCATGGGTCCCAAATCTCCAGGTTCAAGGGCATCTTCCTACATCGAAAACATGCATGAGAAACCCAGAAGATGGTACACCGTGTGATGGGGAAAGGTTTCTAAAACGCACCTCATTTCTCATCTCCTTGTGCCCGGGTTCGCCATTCCAGCCGCTTTACTAGCAAGCTCCCTACTTGGAGCATCAGCACCTTTAACCTCCTGTTCCGTACAGGTTGCAATTTGTCCTGAGGATGAACGGGAAAATGGGGAACCAACGAGAGACTAGCTCTTGGTGTTGGGACAGGCACAGGTCACTCTATTTTCCCATCAGGAAGAAGAATTAACCACAGGCTCAGCCTGCCCCCCGGAACCAGAACAGGGCCTGAAGCCATCCTGCGCTTTTGCGGCCAGCTCCCAAAAAAGCGAGTTGTAAAATGGAGGTTCAGGGCACTGCAACTCACAAACCTGCAGAGTTATAAATGATAACTCTCGTCCACAAATATATTGAGGGAAGGCAAAGAAGAGGATTTGAAATCAAGGCAGAATTGCAGGAAACAGATTTCAGGAGGTAGATACGAATCGCCTTTAAAGCACATGAAAAGCGGCAAAACGTTGACAATGATGCCCTTGGCCAAAAAGGGCGTATGCGTTTTTTCCTGAATATATTCAGGAAAAAACGCATACGCCCTTTGTGGCCAACCAAGCAACCTGGAAATGCAAATCAGCGCTTCAAAGAAGTCTCGCTTCCCATCGGTCAACAGGGCCATGCTGAAAAAAGTGTCAAAACCAGAAATGCAGGACAGGCCATGGAGAAATGGGAGCCTTGCTACACTGATGGGCGGGATGTAAATTGCCAAGAGCCACTCTGGAGAAGTGTCCGGTGAGTCCTGAAACATCTGAAAAACACAGCTTAGAGAGCATAGGGCACTTCCACTCATGGGGGTATAAATTGGGAAAATTAAAAATCAGCAAGACACAAGCACCCCAAAGTTTAGGGCTGCTCTGTTGACCAGGACCTCCACTTCATTCCACCTTAAATATCCCAGGAAAGAGAAAAATGGATAAAGAAGTTGTGGTCCTTATGTACAATGGAATATCACTCAGCCAGGAAATCAATGTCGTAAGGTTAGTAGCAGCATGATGAGTGGATTTAGGTACGACGATTCTAAGTGAAATAAGTCACACAGAAAAGGACACTTCTCATAAGGTATCACTGATAGAGGGAATGTAAAAACCGTTACACTTGAACTGAATTACAAAACAGAACAGAGTCACACATGCAGAAAACACACTATGGCTGCTTAACGGGAAAGGTGAGGTGGGGTGATACATAAAACAAGGGTATCAAATTAGCTCAGATATCGTTCCATAAACCCAATATGTAATAGACAAGACCTACTCCTTGCTCAGAGAACTGGACTCAACACGCCCTATTCACCGCACAAGAATATATCTGACTAATAATAATCGTAAAACCTATGTATTGATATCTCTCTGTTAGTGTGTCAAGTGGGTGTAAAGCGGCATAAACACAGCAGTGAAAAGCAGCTAAACCCCATTATAAAAATAAATTACTTTGAAACACCCATGAAACAAAGGCAGTGAAAGAGAGAGAAATTCTTACACAATGCGTTCAGGGGCTGTGATGCAACCTGGATTGACCATATCTAGACCCACAGCTGGATGAGACATAAGGGTGGACACTCTTGGGGCTGAGAGGTTTGGTGAGGTTGGGTGAGCAAACGCAGACCCTTTAAAGGAATACTGCGTGGTACCCATCGCATGGGTCCCAAATCTCCAGGTTCAAGGGCATCTTCGTACATCAAAAACATGCATGAGAAATCCAGAAGATGGTACACCGTGTTATGGGGAAAGGTTTCTAAAACGCACCTCATTTCTCATCTCCTTGTGCCCGGGTTCGCCATTCCAGCCGCTTTACTAACAAGCTCCCTACTTGGAGCATCAGCACCTTTAACCTCCTGTTCCGTACAGGTTGCAATTTGTCCTGAGGATGAACGGGAAGACGGGGAACCAACGAGAGACTAGCTCTTGGTGTTGGGACAGGCACAGGTCACTCTATTTGCCCATCAGAAAGAAGAATTAACCACAGGCTCAGCCTGCCCCCCGGAACCAGAACAGGGCCTGAAGCCATCCTGCGCTTTTGCGGCCAGCTCCCATAAAAACGAGTTGTAAAATGGAGGTTCAGGGCACTGCAATTCACAAACCTGCAGAGTTATAAATGATAACTCTCGTCCACAAATATATTGAGGGAAGGCAAAGAAGAGGATTTGAAATCAAGGCAGAATTGCAGGAAACAGATTTCAGGAGGTAGATACGAATCGCCTTTAAAGCACATGAAAAGCGGCAAAACGTTGACAATGATGCCCTTGGCCAAAAAGGGCGTATGCGTTTTTTCCTGAATATATTCAGGAAAAAACGCATACGCCCTTTTTGGCCAACCAAGCAACCTGGAAAGGCAAATCAGCGCTACAAAGAAGTCTCGCTTCACATCGGTCAAAAGGGCCATGCTGAAAAAAGTGTCAAAACCAGAAATGCAGGACAGGCCATGGAGAAATGGGAGCCTTGCTACACTGATGGGCGGGATGTAAATTGCCAAGAGCCACTCTGGAAAAGTGTCCGGTGAGTCCTGAAACATCTGAAAAACACAGCTTAGAAGCATAGGGCACTTCCACTCATGGGGGTATAAATTGGGAAAATTAAAAATCAGCAAGACACAAGCACCCCAAAGTTTAGGGCTGCTCTGTTGACAAGGACCTCCACTTCATTCCACCTTCAATATCCCAGGAAAGAGAAAAATGGATAAAGAAGTTGTGGTCCTTATGTACAATGGAATATCACTCAGCCAGGAAATCAATGTCGTAAGGTTAGTAGCAGCATGATGAGTGGATCTAGGTACGACGATTCTAAGTGAAATAAGTCACACAGAAAAGGACACTTCTCATAAGGTATCACTGATAGAGGGAATGTAAAAACCGTTACACTTGAACTGAATTACAAAACAGAACAGAGTCACACATGCAGAAAACACACTATGGCTGCTTAACGGGAAAGGTGAGGTGGGGTGATACATAAAACAAGGGTATCAAATTAGCTCAGATATCGTTCCATAAACCCAATATGTAATAGACAAGACCTACTCCTTGCTCAGAGAACTGGACTCAACACGCCCTATTCACCGCACAAGAATATATCTGACTAATAATAATCGTAAAACCTATGTATTGATATCTCTCTGTTAGTGTGTCAAGTGGGTGTAAAGCGGCATAAACACAGCAGTGAAAAGCAGCTAAACCCCATTATAAAAATAAATTACTTTGAAACACCCATGAAACAAAGGCAGTGAAAGAGAGAGAAATTCTTACACAATGCGTTCAGGGGCTGTGATGCAACCTGGATTGACCATATCTAGACCCACAGCTGGATGAGACATAAGGGTGGACACTCTTGGGGCTGAGAGGTTTGGTGAGGTTGGGTGAGCAAACGCAGACCCTTTAAAGGAATACTGCGTGGTACCCATCGCATGGGTCCCAAATCTCCAGGTTCAAGGGCATCTTCGTACATCAAAAACATGCATGAGAAATCCAGAAGATGGTACACCGTGTGATGGGGAAAGGTTTCTAAAACGCACCTCATTTCTCATCTCCTTGTGCCCGGGTTCGCCATTCCAGCCGCTTTACTAGCAAGCTCCCTACTTGGAGCATCAGCACCTTTAACCTCCTGTTCCGTACAGTTTGCAATTTGTCCTGAGGATGAACGGGAAGACGGGGAACCAACGAGAGACTAGCTCTTGGTGTTGGGACAGGCACAGGTCACTCTATTTGCCCATCAGAAAGAAGAATTAACCACAGGCTCAGCCTGCCCCCCGGAACCAGAACAGGGCCTGAAGCCATCCTGCGTTTTGCGGCCAGCTCCCAAAAAAGCGAGTTGTAAAATGGAGGTTCAGGGCACTGCAATTCACAAACCTGCAGAGTTATAAATGATAACTCTCGTCCACAAATATATTGAGGGAAGGCAAAGAAGAGGATTTGAAATCAAGGCAGAATTGCACGAAACAGATTTCAGGAGGTAGATACGAATCGCCTTTAAAGCACATGAAAAGCGGCAAAACGTTGACAATGATGCCCTTGGCCAAAAAGGGCGTATGCGTTTTTTCCTGAATATATTCAGGAAAAAACGCATACGCCCTTTTTGGCCAACCAAGCAACCTGGAAAGGCAAATCAGCGCTACAGAGAAGTCTCGCTTCCCATCGGTCAAAAGGGCCATGCTGAAAAAAGTGTCAAAACCAGAAATGCAGGACAGGCCATGGAGAAATGGGAGCCTTGCTACACTGATGGGCGGGATGTAAATTGCCAACAGCCACTCTGGAGAAGTGTCCGGTGAGTCCTGAAACATCTGAAAAACACAGCTTAGAGAGCATAGGGCACTTCCACTCATGGGGGTATAAATTGGGAAAATTAAAAATCAGCAAGACACAAGCACCCCAAAGTTTAGGGCTGCTCTGTTGACCAGGACCTCCACTTCATTCCACCTTAAATATCCCAGGAAAGAGAAAAATGGATAAAGAAGTTGTGGTCCTTATGTACAATGGAATATCACTCAGCCATGAAATCAATGTCGTAAGGTTAGGAGCAGCATGATGAGTGGATTTAGGTACAATGATTCTAAGTGAAATAAGTCACACAGAAAAGGACACTTGTCATAAGGTATCACTGATAGAGGGAATGTAAAAACCGTTACACTTGAACTGAATTACAAAACAGAACAGAGTCACACATGCAGAAAACACACTATGGCTGCTTAACGGGAAAGGTGAGGTGGGGTGATACATAAAACAAGGGTATCAAATTAGCTCAGATACCGTTCCATAAACCCAATATGCAGTAGACAAGACCTACTCCTTGCTCAGAGAACTGGACTCAACACGCCCTATTCACCGCACAAGAATATATCTGACTAGTAATAATCTTAAAACCTATGTATTGATATCTCTCTGTTAGTGTGTCAAGTGGGTGTAAAGCGGCATAAACACAGCCGTGAAAAGCAGCTATACCCCATTATGAAAATAAATTACTTTGAAAAACCCATGAAACAACGACAGTGAAAGAGATAGAAATTCTTACACAATGAGTTCAGGGGCTGTGATGCAACCTGGATTGACCATATCTAGACCCACAGCTGGATGAGACATAAGGGTGGACACTCTTGGGGCTGAGAGGTTTGGTGAGGTTGGGTGAGCAAACGCAAACCCTTTAAAGTAATACTGCGTGGTACCCATTGCATGGGTCCCAAATCTCCAGGTTCAAGGGCATCTTCCTACATCGAAAACATGCATGAGTAACCCAGAAGATGGTACACCGTGTGATGGGGAAAGGTTTCTAAAACGCACCTCATTTCTCATCTCCTTGTGCCCGGGTTCGCCATTCCAGCTGCTTTACTAGCAATCTCCCTACTTGGAGCATCAGCACCTTTAAGCTCCTGTTCCGTACAGGTTGCAATTTGTCCTGAGGATGAACGGGAAGACGGGGAACCAACGAGAGACTAGCTCTTGGTGTTGGGACAGGCACAGGTCACTCTATTTTCCCATCAGGAAGAAGAATTAACCACAGGCTCAGCCTGCCCCCCGGAACCAGAACAGGGCCTGAAGCCATCCTGCGCTTTTGCGGCCAGCTCCCAAAAAAGCGAGTTGTAAAATGGAGGTTCAGGGCACTGCAATTCACAAACCTGCAGAGTTATAAATGATAACTCTCGTCCACAAATATATTGAGGGAAGGCAAAGAAGAGGATTTGAAATCAAGGCAGAATTGCACGAAACAGATTTCAGGAGGTAGATACGAATCGCCTTTAAAGCACATGAAAAGCGGCAAAACGTTGACAATGATGCCCTTGGCCAAAAAGGGCGTATGCGTTTTTTCCTGAATATATTCAGGAAAAAACGCATACGCCCTTTGTGGCCAACCAAGCAACCTGGAAAGGCAAATCAGCGCTACAGAGAAGTCTCGCTTCCCATCGGTCAAAAGGGCCATGCTGAAAAAAGTGTCAAAACCAGAAATGCAGGACAGGCCATGGAGAAATGGGAGCCTTGCTACACTGATGGGCGGGATGTAAATTGCCAACAGCCACTCTGGAGAAGTGTACGGTGTGTCCTGAAACATCTGAAAAACACAGCTTAGAGAGCATAGGGCACTTCCACTCATGGGGGTATAAATTGGGAAAATGAAAAATCAGCAAGACACAAGCACCCCAAAGTTGAGGGCTTCTCTGTTGACAAGGACCTCCACTTCATTCCACCTTAAATATCCCAGGAAAGAGAAAAATGGATAAAGAAGTTGTGGTCCTTATGTACAATGGAATATCACTCAGCCATGAAATCAATGTCATAAGGTTAGGAGCAGCATGATGAGTGGATTTAGGTACGACGATTCTAAGTGAAATAAGTCACACAGAAAAGGACACTTGTCATAAGGTATCACTGATAGAGGGAATGTAAAAACTGTTACACTTGAACTGAATTACAAAACAGAACAGAGTCACACATGCAGAAAACAAACTATGGCTGCTTAACGGGAAAGGTGAGGTGGGGTGATACATAAAACAAGGGTTTCAAATTAGCTCAGATACCGTTCCATAAACCCAATATGTAATAGACAAGAACTACTCCTTGCTCAGAGAACTGTACTCAACACGCCCTATTCACCGCACAAGAATATATCTGACTAGTAATAATATTAAAACCTATGTATTGATATCTCTCTGTTAGTGTGTCAAGTGGGTGTAAAGCGGCATAAACACAGCAGTGAAAAGCAGCTAAATCCCATTATGAAAATAAATTACTTTGAAAAACCCATGAAACAAGGACAGTGAAAGAGAGAGAAATTCTTACACAATGCGTTCAGGGGCTGTGATGCAACCTGGATTGACCATATCTAGACGCACAGCTGGATGAGACATAAGGGTGGACACTCTTGGGGCTGAGAGGTTTGGTGAGGTTGGGTGAGCAAATGCAGACCCTTTAAAGTAATACTGCGTGGTACCCATCGCATGGGTCCCAAATCTCCAGGTTCAAGGGCATCTTCCTACATCAAAAACATGCATGAGAAACCCAGAAGATGGTACACTGTGTGATGGGGAAAGGTTTCTAAAACGCACCTCATTTCTCATCTCCTTGTGCCCGGGTTCGCCATTCCAGCCGCTTTACTAGCAAGCTCCCTACTTGGAGCATCAGCACCTTTAACCTCCTGTTCCGTACAGGTTGCAATTTGTCCTGAGGAAAGACGGGAAGACGTGGAACCAATGAGAGACTAGCTCTTGGTGTTGGGACAGGCACAGGTCACTCTATTTTCCCATCAGAAAGAAGAATTAACCACAGGCTCAGTCTGCCCCCCGGAGCCAGAACAGGGCCTGAAGGCATTCTGTGATTTTGCGGCCAGCTCCCATAAAAACGAGTTGTAAAATGGAGGTTCAGGGCACTGCAATTCACAAACCTGCAGAGTTATAAATGATAACTCTCGTCCACAAATATATTGAGGGAAGGCAAAGAAGAGGATTTGAAATCAAGGCAGAATTGCAGGAAACAGATTTCAGGAGGTAGCTACGAATCGCCTTTAAAGCACATGAAAAGCGGCAAAACGTTGACAATGATGCCCTTGGCCAAAAAGGGCGTATGCGTTTTTTCCTGAATATATTCAGGAAAAAACGCATACGCCCTTTGTGGCCAACCAAGCAACCTGGAAAGGCAAATCAGCGCTTCAAAGAAGTCTCGTTTCCCATCGGTCAAAAGGGCCATGCTGAAAAAAGTGTCAAAACCAGAAATGCAGGACAGGCCATGGAGAAATGGGAGCCTTGCTACACTGATGGGCGGGATGTAAATTGCCAAGAGCCACTCTGGAGAAGTGTCCGGTGAGTCCTGAAACATCGAAAAACACAGCTTAGAGAGCATAGGGCACTTCCACTCATGGGGGTATAAATTGGGAAAATTAAAAATCAGCAAGACACAAGCACCCCAAAGTTTAGGGCTGCTCTGTTGACCAGGACCTCCACTTCATTCCACCTTAAATATCCCAGGAAAGAGAAAAATGGATAAAGAAGTTGTGGTCCTTATGTACAATGGAATATCACTCAGCCAGGAAATCAATGTCGTAAGGTTAGTAGCAGCATGATGAGTGGATTTAGGTACGACGATTCTAAGTGAAATAAGTCACACAGAAAAGGACACTTCTCATAAGGTATCACTGATAGAGGGAATGTAAAAACCGTTACACTTGAACTGAATTACAAAACAGAACAGAGTCACACATGCAGAAAACACACTATGGCTGCTTAACGGGAAAGGTGAGGTGGGGTGATACATAAAACAAGGGTATCAAATAAGCTCAGATACCGTTCCATAAACCCAATATGTAATAGACAAGACCTACTCCTTGCTCAGAGAACTGGACTCAACACGCCCTATTCACCGCACAAGAATATATCTGACTAATAATAATCGTAAAACCTATGTATTGATATCTCTCTGTTAGTGTGTCAAGTGGGTGTAAAGTGGCATAAACACAGCAGTGAAAAGCAGCTAAACCCCATTATAAAAATAAATTACTTTGAAACACCCATGAAACAAAGACAGTGAAAGAGAGAGAAATTCTTACACAATGCGTTCAGGGGCTGTGATGCAACCTGGATTGACCATATCTAGACGCACAGCTGGATGAGACATAAGGGTGGACACTCTTGGGGCTGAGAGGTTTGGTGAGGTTGGGTGAGCAAACGCAGACCCTTTAAAGTAATACTCCGTGGTACCCATCGCATGGGTCCCAAATCTCCAGGTTCAAGGGCATCTTCCTACATCAAAAACATGCATGAGAAACCCAGAAGATGGTACACCGTGTGATGGGGAAAGGTTTCTAAAACGCACCTCATTTCTCATCTCCTTGTGCCCGGGTTCGCCATTCCAGCCGCTTTACTAGCAAGCTCCCTACTTGGAGCATCAGCACCTTTAACCTCCTGTTCCGTACAGGTTGCACTTTGTCCTGAGGATAAACGGGAAGACGTGGAACCAACGAGAGACTAACTCTTGGTGTTGGGTCAGGCACAGGTCACTCTATTTTCCCATCCGAAAGAAGAATTAACCACAGGCTCAGCCTGCCCCCCGGAACCAAAACAGGGCCTGAAGCCATTCTGCGCTTTTGCGGCCAGCTCCCATAAAAACGAGTTGTAAAATGGAGGTTCAGGGCACTGCAATTCACAAACCTGCAGAGTTATAAATGATAACTCTCGTCCACAAATATATTGAGGGAAGGCAAAGAAGAGGATTTGAAATCAAGGCAGAATTGCAGGAAACAGATTTCAGGAGGTAGATACGAATCGCCTTTAAAGCACATGAAAAGCGGCAAAATGTTGACAATGATGCCCTTGGCCAAAAAGGGCGTATGCGTATTTTCCTGAATATATTCAGGAAAAAACGCATACGCCCTTTTTGGCCAACCAAGCAACCTGGAAAGGCAAATCAGCGCTACAAAGAAGTCTCGCTTCCCATCGGTCAAAAGGGCCATGCTGAAAAAAGTGTCAAAACCAGAAATGCAGGACAGGCCATGGAGAAATGGGAGCCTTGCTACACTGATGGGCGGGATGTAAATTGCCAAGAGCCACTCTGGAGAAGTGTCCGGTGAGTCCTGAAACATCTGAAAAACACAGCTTAGAGAGCATAGGGCACTTCCACTCATGGGGGTATAAATTGGGAAAATTAAAAATCAGCAAGACACAAGCACCCCAAAGTTTAGGGCTGCTCTGTTGACCAGGACCTCCACTTCATTCCACCTTAAATATCCCAGGAAAGAGAAAAATGGATAAAGAAGTTGTGGTCCTTATGTACAATGGAATATCACTCAGCCAGGAAATCAATGTCGTAAGGTTACTAGCAGCATGATGAGTGGATTTAGGTACGACGATTCTAAGTGAAATAAGTCACACAGAAAAGGACACTTCTCATAAGGTATCACTGATAGAGGAAATGTAAAAACCGTTACACTTGAACTGAATTACAAAACAGAACAGAGTCACACATGCAGAAAACACACTATGGCTGCTTAACGGGAAAGGTGAGGTGGGGTGATACATAAAACAAGGGTATCAAATTAGCTCAGATACCGTTCCATAAACCCAATATGTAATAGACAAGACCTACTCCTTGCTCAGAGAACTGGACTCAACACGCCCTATTCACCGCACAAGAATATATCTGACTAATAATAATCGTAAAACCTATGTATTGATATCTCTCTGTTAGTGTGTCAAGTGGGTGTAAAGCGGCATAAACACAGCAGTGAAAAGCAGCTAAACCCCATTATAAAAATAAATTACTTTGAAACACCCATGAAACAAAGACAGTGAAAGAGAGAGAAATTCTTACACAATGCGTTCAGGGGCTGTGATGCAACCTGGATTGACCATATCTAGACGCAGAGCTGGATGAGACATAAGGGTGGACAATCTTGGGGCTGAGAGCTTCGGTGAGGTTGGGTGAGCAAATGCAGACCCTTTAAAGTAATACTGCGTGGTACCCATCGCATGGGTCCCAAATCTCCAGGTTCAAGGGCATCTTCCTACATCAAAAACATGCATGAGAAACCCAGAAGATGGTACACCGTGTGATGGGGAAAGGTTTCTAAAACGCACCTCATTTCTCATCTCCTTGTGCCCGGGTTCGCCATTCCAGCCTCTTTACTAGCAAGCTCCCTACTTGGAGCATCAGCACCTTTAACATCCTGTTCCGTACAGGTTGCAATTTGTCCTGAGGATAAACGGGAAGACGTGGAACCAACGAGAGACTAGCTCTTGGTGTTGGGACAGGCACAGGTCACTCTATTTTCCCATCAGAAAGAAGAATTAACCACAGGCTCAGCCTGACCCCCGAAACCAGAACAGGGCCTGAAGCCATTCTGCGATTTTGCGGCCAGCTCCCATAAAAACGAGTTGTAAAATGGAGGTTCAGGGCACTGCAATTCACAAACCTGCAGAGTTATAAATGATAACTCTCGTCCACAAATATATTGAGGGAAGGCAAAGAAGAGAATTTGAAATCAAGGCAGAATTGCAGGAAACAGATTTCAGGAGGTAGATACGAATCGCCTTTAAAGCACATGAAAAGCGGCAAAACGTTGACAATGATGCCCTTGGCCAAAAAGGGCGTATGCGTTTTTTCCTGAATATATTCAGGAAAAAACGCATACGCCCTTATTGGCCAACCAAGCAACCTGGAAAGGCAAATCAGCGCTTCAAAGAAGTCTCGCTTCCCATCGGTCAAAAGGGCCATGCTGAAAAAAGTGTCAAAACCAGAAATGCAGGACAGGCCATGGAGAAATGGGAGCCTTGCTACACTGATGGGCGGGATGTAAATTGCCAAGAGCCACTCTGGAGAAGTGTCCGGTGAGTCCTGAAACATCTGAAAAACACAGCTTAGAGAGCATAGGGCACTTCCACTCATGGGGGTATAAATTGGGAAAATTAAAAATCAGCAAGACACAAGCACCCCAAAGTTTAGGGCTGCTCTGTTGACCAGGACCTCCACTTCATTCCACCTTAAATATCCCAGGAAAGAGAAAAATGGATAAAGAAGTTGTGGTCCTTATGTACAATGGAATATCACTCAGCCAGGAAATCAATGTCGTAAGGTTAGTAGCAGCATGATGAGTGGATTTAGGTACGACGATTCTAAGTGAAATAAGTCACACAGAAAAGGACACTTCTCATAAGGTATCACTGATAGAAGGAATGTAAAAACCGTTACACTTGAACTGAATTACAAAACAGAACAGAGTCACACATGCAGAAAACTCACTATGGCTGCTTAACGGGAAAGGTGAGGTGGGGTGATACATAAAACAAGGGTATCAAATTAGCTCAGATACTGTTCCATAAACCCAATATGTAATAGACAAGACCTACTCCTTGCTCAGAGAACTGGACTCAACACGCCCTATTCACCGCACAAGAATATATCTGACTAATAATAATCGTAAAACCTATGTATTGATATCTCTCTGTTAGTGTGTCAAGTGGGTGTAAAGCGGCATAAACACAGCAGTGAAAAGCAGCTAAACCCCATTATAAAAATAAATTACTTTGAAACACCCATGAAACAAAGACAGTGAAAGAGAGAGAAATTCTTACACAATGCGTTCAGGGGCTGTGATGCAACCTGGATTGACCATATCTAGACGCACAGCTGGATGAGACATAAGGGTGGACACTCTTGGGGCTGAGAGGTTTGGTGAGGTTGGGTGAGCAAACGCAGACCCTTTAAAGTAATACTGCGTGGTACCCATCGCATGGGTCCCAAATCTCCAGGTTCAAGGGCATCTTCCTACATCAAAAACATGCATGAGAAACCCAGAAGATGGTACACCGTGTGATGGGGAAAGGTTTCTAAAACGCACCTCATTTCTCATCTCCTTGTGCCCGGGTTCGCCATTCCAGCCGCTTTACTAGCAAGCTCCCTACTTGGAGCATCAGCACCTTTAACCTCCTGTTCCGTACAGGTTGCACTTTGTCCTGAGGATAAACGGGAAGACGTGGAACCAACGAGAGACTAGCTCTTGGTGTTGGGACAGGCACAGGTCACTCTATTTTCCCATCAGAAAGAAGAATTAACCACAGGCTCAGCCTGCCCCCCGGAACCAGAACAGGGCCTGAAGCCATTCTGCGCTTTTGCGGCCAGCTCCCATAAAAACGAGTTGTAAAATGGAGGTTCAGGGCACTGCAATTCACAAACCTGCAGAGTTATAAATGATAACTCTCGTCCACAAATATATTGAGGGAAGGCAAAGAAGAGGATTTGAAATCAAGGCAGAATTGCAGGAAACAGATTTCAGGAGGTAGATACGAATCGCCTTTAAAGCACATGAAAAGCGGCAAAACGTTGACAATGATACCCTTGGCCAAAAAGGGCGTATGCGTTTTTTCCTGAATATATTCAGGAAAAAACGCATACGCCCTTTTTGGCCAACCAAGCAACCTGGAAAGGCAAATCAGCGCTACAAAGACGTCTCGCTTCCCATCGGTCAAAAGGGCCATGCTGAAAAAAGTGTCAAAACCAGAAATGCAGGACAGGCCATGGAGAAATGGGAGCCTTGCTACACTGATGGGCGGGATGTAAATTGCCAAGAGCCACTCTGGAGAAGTGTCCGGTGAGTCCTGAAACATCTGAAAAACACAGCTTAGAGAGCATAGGGCACTTCCACTCATGGGGGTATAAATTGGGAAAATTAAAAATCAGCAAGACACAAGCACCCCAAAGTTTAGGGCTGCTCTGTTGACCAGGACCTCCACTTCATTCCACCTTAAATATCCCAGGAAAGAGAAAAATGGATAAAGAAGTTGTGGTCCTTATGTACAATGGAATATCACTCAGCCAGGAAATCAATGTCGTAAGGTTAGTAGCAGCATGATGAGTGGATTTAGGTACGACGATTCTAAGTGAAATAAGTCACACAGAAAAGGACACTTCTCATAAGGTATCACTGATAGAAGGAATGTAAAAACCGTTACACTTGAACTGAATTACAAAACAGAACAGAGTCACACATGCAGAAAACACACTATGGCTGCTTAACGGGAAAGGTGAGGTGGGGTGATACATAAAACAAGGGTATCAAATTAGCTCAGATACCGTTCCATAAACCCAATATGTAATAGACAAGACCTACTCCTTGCTCAGAGAACTGGACTCAACACGCCCTATTCACCGCACAAGAATATATCTGACTAATAATAATCGTAAAACCTATGTATTGATATCTCTCTGTTAGTGTGTCAAGTGGGTGTAAAGCGGCATAAACACAGCAGTGAAAAGCAGCTAAACCCCATTATAAAAATAAATTACTTTGAAACACCCATGAAACAAAGACAGTGAAAGAGAGAGAAATTCTTACACAATGCGTTCAGGGGCTGTGATGCAACCTGGATTGACCATATCTAGACGCACAGCTGGATGAGACATAAGGGTGGACACTCTTGGGGCTGAGAGGTTTGGTGAGGTTGGGTGAGCAAACGCAGACCCTTTAAAGTAATACTGCGTGGTACCCATCGCATGGGTCCCAAATCTCCAGGTTCAAGGGCATCTTCCTACATCAAAACATGCATGAGAAACCCAGAAGATGGTACACCGTGTGATGGGGAAAGGTTTCTAAAACGCACCTCATTTCTCATCTCCTTGTGCCAGGGTTCGCCATTCCAGCCGCTTTACTAGCAAGCTCCCTACTTGGAGCATTAGCACCTTTAACCTCCTGTTCCGTACAGGTTGCACTTTGTCCTGAGGATAAACGGGAAGACGTGGAACCAACGAGAGACTAGCTCTTGGTGTTGGGACAGGCACAGGTCACTCTATTTTCCCATCAGAAAGAAGAATTAACCACAGGCTCAGCCTGCCCCCCGGAACCAGAACAGGGCCTGAAGCCATTCTGCGCTTTTGCGGCCACCTCCCATAAAAACGAGTTGTAAAATGGAGGTTCAGGGCACTGCAATTCACAAACCTGCAGAGTTATAAATGATAACTCTCGTCCACAAATATATTGAGGGAAGGCAAAGAAGAGGATTTGAAATCAAGGCAGAATTGCAGGAAACAGATTTCAGGAGGTAGATACGAATCGCCTTTAAAGCACATGAAAAGCGGCAAAACGTTGACAATGATACCCTTGGCCAAAAAGGGCGTATGCGTTTTTTCCTGAATATATTCAGGAAAAAACGCATACGCCCTTTTTGGCCAACCAAGCAACCTGGAAAGGCAAATCAGCGCTACAAAGAAGTCGCGCTTCCCATCGGTCAAAAGGGCCATGCTGAAAAAAGTGTCAAAACCAGAAATGCAGGACAGGCCATGGAGAAATGGGAGCCTTGCTACACTGATGGGCGGGATGTAAATTGCCAAGAGCCACTCTGGAGAAGTGTCCGGTGAGTCCTGAAACATCTGAAAAACACAGCTTAGAGAGCATAGGGCACTTCCACTCATGGGGGTATAAATTGGGAAAATTAAAAATCAGCAAGACACAAGCACCCCAAAGTTTAGGGCTGCTCTGTTGACCAGGACCTCCACTTCATTCCACCTTAAATATCCCAGGAAAGAGAAAAATGGATAAAGAAGTTGTGGTCCTTATGTACAATGGAATATCACTCAGCCAGGAAATCAATGTCGTAAGGTTAGTAGCAGCATGATGAGTGGATTTAGGTACGACGATTCTAAGTGAAATAAGTCACACAGAAAAGGACACTTCTCATAAGGTATCACTGATAGAAGGAATGTAAAAACCGTTACACTTGAACTGAATTACAAAACAGAACAGAGTCACACATGCAGAAAACACACTATGGCTGCTTAACGGGAAAGGTGAGGTGGGGTGATACATAAAACAAGGGTATCAAATTAGCTCAGATACCGTTCCATAAACCCAATATGTAGTAGACAAGACCTACTCCTTGCTCAGAGAACTGGACTCAACACGCCCTATTCACCGCACAAGAATATATCTGACTAATAATAATCGTAAAACCTATGTATTGATATCTCTCTGTTAGTGTGTCAAGTGGGTGTAAAGCGGCATAAACACAGCAGTGAAAAGCAGCTAAACCCCATTATAAAAATAAATTACTTTGAAACACCCATGAAACAAAGACAGTGAAAGAGAGAGAAATTCTTACACAATGCGTTCAGGGGCTGTGATGCAACCTGGATTGACCATATCTAGACGCACAGCTGGATGAGACATAAGGGTGGACACTCTTGGGGCTGAGAGGTTTGGTGAGGTTGGGTGAGCAAACGCAGACCCTTTAAAGTAATACTGCGTGGTACCCATCGCATGGGTCCCAAATCTCCAGGTTCAAGGGCATCTTCCTACATCAAAACATGCATGAGAAACCCAGAAGATGGTACACCGTGTGATGGGGAAAGGTTTCTAAAACGCACCTCATTTCTCATCTCCTTGTGCCAGGGTTCGCCATTCCAGCCGCTTTACTAGCAAGCTCCCTACTTGGAGCATTAGCACCTTTAACCTCCTGTTCCGTACAGGTTGCACTTTGTCCTGAGGATAAACGGGAAGACGTGGAACCAACGAGAGACTAGCTCTTGGTGTTGGGACAGGCACAGGTCACTCTATTTTCCCATCAGAAAGAAGAATTAACCACAGGCTCAGCCTGCCCCCCGGAACCAGAACAGGGCCTGAAGCCATTCTGCGCTTTTGCGGCCACCTCCCATAAAAACGAGTTGTAAAATGGAGGTTCAGGGCACTGCAATTCACAAACCTGCAGAGTTATAAATGATAACTCTCGTCCACAAATATATTGAGGGAAGGCAAAGAAGAGGATTTGAAATCAAGGCAGAATTGCAGGAAACAGATTTCAGGAGGTAGATACGAATCGCCTTTAAAGCACATGAAAAGCGGCAAAACGTTGACAATGATACCCTTGGCCAAAAAGGGCGTATGCGTTTTTTCCTGAATATATTCAGGAAAAAACGCATACGCCCTTTTTGGCCAACCAAGCAACCTGGAAAGGCAAATCAGCGCTACAAAGAAGTCGCGCTTCCCATCGGTCAAAAGGGCCATGCTGAAAAAAGTGTCAAAACCAGAAATGCAGGACAGGCCATGGAGAAATGGGAGCCTTGCTACACTGATGGGCGGGATGTAAATTGCCAAGAGCCACTCTGGAGAAGTGTCCGGTGAGTCCTGAAACATCTGAAAAACACAGCTTAGAGAGCATAGGGCACTTCCACTCATGGGGGTATAAATTGGGAAAATTAAAAATCAGCAAGACACAAGCACCCCAAAGTTTAGGGCTGCTCTGTTGACCAGGACCTCCACTTCATTCCACCTTAAATATCCCAGGAAAGAGAAAAATGGATAAAGAAGTTGTGGTCCTTATGTACAATGGAATATCACTCAGCCAGGAAATCAATGTCGTAAGGTTAGTAGCAGCATGATGAGTGGATTTAGGTACGACGATTCTAAGTGAAATAAGTCACACAGAAAAGGACACTTCTCATAAGGTATCACTGATAGAAGGAATGTAAAAACCGTTACACTTGAACTGAATTACAAAACAGAACAGAGTCACACATGCAGAAAACACACTATGGCTGCTTAACGGGAAAGGTGAGGTGGGGTGATACATAAAACAAGGGTATCAAATTAGCTCAGATACCGTTCCATAAACCCAATATGTAATAGACAAGACCTACTCCTTGCTCAGAGAACTGGACTCAACACGCCCTATTCACCGCACAAGAATATATCTGACTAATAATAATCGTAAAACCTATGTATTGATATCTCTCTGTTAGTGTGTCAAGTGGGTGTAAAGCGGCATAAACACAGCAGTGAAAAGCAGCTAAACCCCATTATAAAAATAAATTACTTTGAAACACCCATGAAACAAAGACAGTGAAAGAGAGAGAAATTCTTACACAATGCGTTCAGGGGCTGTGATGCAACCTGGATTGACCATATCTAGATGCACAGCTGGATGAGACATAAGGGTGGACACTCTTGGGGCTGAGAGGTTTGGTGAGGTTGGGTGAGCAAACGCAGACCCTTTAAAGTAATACTGCGTGGTACCCATCGCATGGGTCCCAAATCTCCAGGTTCAAGGGCATCTTCCTACATCAAAACATGCATGAGAAACCCAGAAGATGGTACACCGTGTGATGGGGAAAGGTTTCTAAAACGCACCTCATTTCTCATCTCCTTGTGCCAGGGTTCGCCATTCCAGCCGCTTTACTAGCAAGCTCCCTACTTGGAGCATTAGCACCTTTAACCTCCTGTTCCGTACAGGTTGCACTTTGTCCTGAGGATAAACGGGAAGACGTGGAACCAACGAGAGACTAGCTCTTGGTGTTGGGACAGGCACAGTTCACTCTATTTTCCCATCAGAAAGAAGAATTAACCACAGGCTCAGCCTGCCCCCCGGAACCAGAACAGGGCCTGAAGCCATTCTGCGCTTTTGCGGCCACCTCCCATAAAAACGAGTTGTAAAATGGAGGTTCAGGGCACTGCAATTCACAAACCTGCAGAGTTATAAATGATAACTCTCGTCCACAAATATATTGAGGGAAGGCAAAGAAGAGGATTTGAAATCAAGGCAGAATTGCAGGAAACAGATTTCAGGAGGTAGATACGAATCGCCTTTAAAGCACATGAAAAGCGGCAAAACGTTGACAATGATACCCTTGGCCAAAAAGGGCGTATGCGTTTTTTCCTGAATATATTCAGGAAAAAACGCATACGCCCTTTTTGGCCAACCAAGCAACCTGGAAAGGCAAATCAGCGCTACAAAGAAGTCGCGCTTCCCATCGGTCAAAAGGGCCATGCTGAAAAAAGTGTCAAAACCAGAAATGCAGGACAGGCCATGGAGAAATGGGAGCCTTGCTACACTGATGGGCGGGATGTAAATTGCCAAGAGCCACTCTGGAGAAGTGTCCGGTGAGTCCTGAAACATCTGAAAAACACAGCTTAGAGAGCATAGGGCACTTCCACTCATGGGGGTATAAATTGGGAAAATGAAAAATCAGCAAGACACAAGCACCCCAAAGTTTAGGGCTGCTCTGTTGACCAGGACCTCCACTTCATTCCATCTTAAATATCCCAGGAAAGAGAAAAATGGATAAAGAAGTTGTGGTCCTTATGTACAATGGAATATCACTCAGCCAGGAAATCAATGTCGTAAGGTTACTAGCAGCATGATGAGTGGATTTAGGTACGACGATTCTAAGTGAAATAAGTCACACAGAAAAGGACACTTCTCATAAGGTATCACTGATAGAGGAAATGTAAAAACCGTTACACTTGAACTGAATTACAAAACAGAACAGAGTCACACATGCAGAAAACACACTATGGCTGCTTAACGGGAAAGGTGAGGTGGGGTGATACATAAAACAAGGGTTTCAAATTAGCTCAGATACCGTTCCATAAACCCAATATGTAATAGACAAGACCTACTCCTTGCTCAGAGAACTGTACTCAACACGCCCTATTCACCGCACAAGAATATATCTGACTAATAATAATCGTAAAACCTATGTATTGATATCTCTCTGTTAGTGTGTCAAGTGGGTGTAAAGCGGCATAAACACAGCAGTGAAAAGCAGCTAAACCCCATTATAAAAATAAATTACTTTGAAACACCCATGAAACAAAGACAGTGAAAGAGAGAGAAATTCTTACACAATGCGTTCAGGGGCTGTGATGCAACCTGGATTGACCATATCTAGACGCACAGCTGGATGAGACATAAGGGTGGACACTCTTGGGGCTGAGAGGTTTGGTGAGGTTGGGTGAGCAAATGCAGACCATTTAAAGTAATACTGCGTGGTACCCATCGCATGGGTCCCAAATCTCCAGGTTCAAGGGCATCTTCCTTCATCAAAAACATGCATGAGAAACCCAGAAGATGGTACACCGTGTGATGGGGAAAGGTTTCTAAAACGCACCTCATTTCTCATCTCCTTGTGCCCGGGTTCGCCATTCCAGCCGCTTTACTAGCAAGCTCCCTACTTGGAGCATCAGCACCTTTAACCTCCTGTTCCGTACAGGTTGCAATTTGTCCTGAGGATAAACGGGAAGACGTGGAACCAACGAGAGACTAGCTCTTGGTGTTGGGACAGGCACAGGTCACTCTATTTTCCCATCAGAAAGAAGAATTAACCACAGGCTCAGCCTGACCCCCGGAACCAGAACAGGGCCTGAAGCCATTCTGCGATTTTGCGGCCAGCTCCCATAAAAACGAGTTGTAAAATGGAGGTTCAGGGCACTGCAATTCACAAACCTGCAGAGTTATAAATGATAACTCTCGTCCACAAATATATTGAGGGAAGGCAAAGAAGAGGATTTGAAATCAAGGCAGAATTGCAGGAAACAGATTTCAGGAGGTAGATACGAATCGCCTTTAAAGCACATGAAAAGCGGCAAAACGTTGACAATGATACCCTTGGCCAAAAAGGGCGTATGCGTTTTTTCCTGAATATATTCAGGAAAAAACGCATACGCCCTTTTTGGCCAACCAAGCAACCTGGAAAGGCAAATCAGCGCTACAAAGAAGTCGCGCTTCCCATCGGTCAAAAGGGCCATGCTGAAAAAAGTGTCAAAACCAGAAATGCAGGACAGGCCATGGAGAAATGGGAGCCTTGCTACACTGATGGGCGGGATGTAAATTGCCAAGAGCCACTCTGGAGAAGTGTCCGGTGAGTCCTGAAACATCTGAAAAACACAGCTTAGAGAGCATAGGGCACTTCCACTCATGGGGGTATAAATTGGGAAAATTAAAAATCAGCAAGACACAAGCACCCCAAAGTTTAGGGCTGCTCTGTTGACCAGGACCTCCACTTCATTCCACCTTAAATATCCCAGGAAAGAGAAAAATGGATAAAGAAGTTGTGGTCCTTATGTACAATGGAATATCACTCAGCCAGGAAATCAATGTCGTAAGGTTAGTAGCAGCATGATGAGTGGATTTAGGTACGACGATTCTAAGTGAAATAAGTCACACAGAAAAGGACACTTCTCATAAGGTATCACTGATAGAAGGAATGTAAAAACCGTTACACTTGAACTGAATTACAAAACAGAACAGAGTCACACATGCAGAAAACACACTATGGCTGCTTAACGGGAAAGGTGAGGTGGGGTGATACATAAAACAAGGGTATCAAATTAGCTCAGATACCGTTCCATAAACCCAATATGTAATAGACAAGACCTACTCCTTGCTCAGAGAACTGGACTCAACACGCCCTATTCACCGCACAAGAATATATCTGACTAATAATAATCGTAAAACCTATGTATTGATATCTCTCTGTTAGTGTGTCAAGTGGGTGTAAAGCGGCATAAACACAGCAGTGAAAAGCAGCTAAACCCCATTATAAAAATAAATTACTTTGAAACACCCATGAAACAAAGACAGTGAAAGAGAGAGAAATTCTTACACAATGCGTTCAGGGGCTGTGATGCAACCTGGATTGACCATATCTAGATGCACAGCTGGATGAGACATAAGGGTGGACACTCTTGGGGCTGAGAGGTTTGGTGAGGTTGGGTGAGCAAACGCAGACCCTTTAAAGTAATACTGCGTGGTACCCATCGCATGGGTCCCAAATCTCCAGGTTCAAGGGCATCTTCCTACATCAAAACATGCATGAGAAACCCAGAAGATGGTACACCGTGTGATGGGGAAAGGTTTCTAAAACGCACCTCATTTCTCATCTCCTTGTGCCAGGGTTCGCCATTCCAGCCGCTTTACTAGCAAGCTCCCTACTTGGAGCATTAGCACCTTTAACCTCCTGTTCCGTACAGGTTGCACTTTGTCCTGAGGATAAACGGGAAGACGTGGAACCAACGAGAGACTAGCTCTTGGTGTTGGGACAGGCACAGTTCACTCTATTTTCCCATCAGAAAGAAGAATTAACCACAGGCTCAGCCTGCCCCCCGGAACCAGAACAGGGCCTGAAGCCATTCTGCGCTTTTGCGGCCACCTCCCATAAAAACGAGTTGTAAAATGGAGGTTCAGGGCACTGCAATTCACAAACCTGCAGAGTTATAAATGATAACTCTCGTCCACAAATATATTGAGGGAAGGCAAAGAAGAGGATTTGAAATCAAGGCAGAATTGCAGGAAACAGATTTCAGGAGGTAGATACGAATCGCCTTTAAAGCACATGAAAAGCGGCAAAACGTTGACAATGATACCCTTGGCCAAAAAGGGCGTATGCGTTTTTTCCTGAATATATTCAGGAAAAAACGCATACGCCCTTTTTGGCCAACCAAGCAACCTGGAAAGGCAAATCAGCGCTACAAAGAAGTCGCGCTTCCCATCGGTCAAAAGGGCCATGCTGAAAAAAGTGTCAAAACCAGAAATGCAGGACAGGCCATGGAGAAATGGGAGCCTTGCTACACTGATGGGCGGGATGTAAATTGCCAAGAGCCACTCTGGAGAAGTGTCCGGTGAGTCCTGAAACATCTGAAAAACACAGCTTAGAGAGCATAGGGCACTTCCACTCATGGGGGTATAAATTGGGAAAATGAAAAATCAGCAAGACACAAGCACCCCAAAGTTTAGGGCTGCTCTGTTGACCAGGACCTCCACTTCATTCCATCTTAAATATCCCAGGAAAGAGAAAAATGGATAAAGAAGTTGTGGTCCTTATGTACAATGGAATATCACTCAGCCAGGAAATCAATGTCGTAAGGTTACTAGCAGCATGATGAGTGGATTTAGGTACGACGATTCTAAGTGAAATAAGTCACACAGAAAAGGACACTTCTCATAAGGTATCACTGATAGAGGAAATGTAAAAACCGTTACACTTGAACTGAATTACAAAACAGAACAGAGTCACACATGCAGAAAACACACTATGGCTGCTTAACGGGAAAGGTGAGGTGGGGTGATACATAAAACAAGGGTTTCAAATTAGCTCAGATACCGTTCCATAAACCCAATATGTAATAGACAAGACCTACTCCTTGCTCAGAGAACTGTACTCAACACGCCCTATTCACCGCACAAGAATATATCTGACTAATAATAATCGTAAAACCTATGTATTGATATCTCTCTGTTAGTGTGTCAAGTGGGTGTAAAGCGGCATAAACACAGCAGTGAAAAGCAGCTAAACCCCATTATAAAAATAAATTACTTTGAAACACCCATGAAACAAAGACAGTGAAAGAGAGAGAAATTCTTACACAATGCGTTCAGGGGCTGTGATGCAACCTGGATTGACCATATCTAGACGCACAGCTGGATGAGACATAAGGGTGGACACTCTTGGGGCTGAGAGGTTTGGTGAGGTTGGGTGAGCAAATGCAGACCATTTAAAGTAATACTGCGTGGTACCCATCGCATGGGTCCCAAATCTCCAGGTTCAAGGGCATCTTCCTTCATCAAAAACATGCATGAGAAACCCAGAAGATGGTACACCGTGTGATGGGGAAAGGTTTCTAAAACGCACCTCATTTCTCATCTCCTTGTGCCCGGGTTCGCCATTCCAGCCGCTTTACTAGCAAGCTCCCTACTTGGAGCATCAGCACCTTTAACCTCCTGTTCCGTACAGGTTGCAATTTGTCCTGAGGATAAACGGGAAGACGTGGAACCAACGAGAGACTAGCTCTTGGTGTTGGGACAGGCACAGGTCACTCTATTTTCCCATCAGAAAGAAGAATTAACCACAGGCTCAGCCTGACCCCCGGAACCAGAACAGGGCCTGAAGCCATTCTGCGATTTTGCGGCCAGCTCCCATAAAAACGAGTTGTAAAATGGAGGTTCAGGGCACTGCAATTCACAAACCTGCAGAGTTATAAATGATAACTCTCGTCCACAAATATATTGAGGGAAGGCAAAGAAGAGGATTTGAAATCAAGGCAGAATTGCAGGAAACAGATTTCAGGAGGTAGATACGAATCGCCTTTAAAGCACATGAAAAGCGGCAAAACGTTGACAATGATGCCCTTGGCCATAAAGGGCGTATGCGTTTTTTCCTGAATATATTCAGGAAAAAACGCATACGCCCTATTTGGCCAACCAAGCAACCTGGAAAGGCAAATCAGCGCTACAAAGAAGTCTCGCTTCCCATCGGTCAAAAGGGCCATGCTGAAAAAAGTGTTAAAACCAGAAATGCAGGACAGCCCATGGAGAAATGGGAGCCTTGCTACACTGATGGGCGGGATGTAAATTGCCAAGAGCCACTCTGGAGAAGAGTCCGGTGAGTCCTGAAACATCTGAAAAACACAGCTTAGAGAGCATAGGGCACTTCCACTCATGGGGGTATAAATTGGGAAAATTAAAAATCAGCAAGACACAAGCACCCCAAAGTTTAGGGCTGCTCTATTGACCAGGACCTCCACTTCATTCCACCTTAAATATCCCAGGAAAGAGAAAAATGGATAAAGAAGTTGTGGTCCTTATGTACAATGGAATATCACTCAGCCAGGAAATCAATGTCGTAAGGTTACTAGCAGCATGATGAGTGGATTTAGGTACGACGATTCTAAGTGAAATAAGTCACACAGAAAAGGACACTTCTCATAAGGTATCACTGATAGAGGGAATGTAAAAACCGTTACACTTGAACTGAATTACAAAACAGAACAGAGTCACACATGCAGAAAACACACTATGGCTGCTTAACGGGAAAGGTGAGGTGGGGTGATACATAAAACAAGGGTATCAAATTAGCTCAGATACCGTTCCATAAACCCAATATGTAATAGACAAGACTTACTACTTGCTCAGAGAACTGGACTCAACACGCCCTATTCACCGCACAAGAATATATCTGACTAATAATAATCGTAAAACCTATGTATTGATATCTCTCTGTTAGTGTGTCAAGTGGGTGTAAAGCGGCATAAACACAGCCGTGAAAAGCAGCTAAACCCCATTATAAAAATAAATTACTTTGAAACACCCATGAAACAAAGACAGTGAAAGAGAGAGAAATTCTTACACAATGCGTTCAGGGGCTGTGATGCAACCTGGATTGACCATATCTAGACGCACAGCTGGATGAGACATAAGGGTGGACAATCGTGGGGCTGAGAGGTTCGGTGAGGTTGGGTGAGCAAATGCAGACCCTTTAAAGTAATACTGCGTGGTACCCATCGCATGGGTCCCAAATCTCCAGGTTCAAGGGCATCTTCCTACATCAAAAACATGCATGAGAAACCCAGAAGATGGTACACCGTGTGATGGGGAAAGGTTTCTAAAACGCACCTCATTTCTCATCTCCTTGTGCCCGGGTTCGCCATTCCAGCCGCTTTACTAGCAAGCTCCCTACTTGGAGCATCAGCACCTTTAACATCCTGTTCCGTACAGGTTGCAATTTGTCCTGAGGATAAACGGGAAGACGTGGAACCAACGAGAGACTAGCTCTTGGTGTTGGGACAGGCACAGGTCACTCTATTTTCCCATCAGAAAGAAGAATTAACCACAGGCTCAGCCTGACCCCCGGAACCAGAACAGGGCCTGAAGCCATTCTGCGATTTTGCGGCCAGCTCCCATAAAAACGAGTTGTAAAATGGAGGTTCAGGGCACTGCAATTCACAAACCTGCAGAGTTATAAATGATAACTCTCGTCCACAAATATATTGAGGGAAGGCAAAGAAGAGAATTTGAAATCAAGGCAGAATTGCAGGAAACAGATTTCAGGAGGTAGATACGAATCGCCTTTAAAGCACATGAAAAGCGGCAAAACGTTGACAATGATGCCCTTGGCCAAAAAGGGCGTATGCGTTTTTTCCTGAATATATTCAGGAAAAAACGCATACGCCCTTTTTGGCCAACCAAGCAACCTGGAAAGGCAAATCAGCGCTACAAAGACGTCTCGCTTCCCATCGGTCAAAAGGGCCATGCTGAAAAAAGTGTCAAAACCAGAAATGCAGGACAGGCCATGGAGAAATGGGAGCCTTGCTACACTGATGGGCGGGATGTAAATTGCCAAGAGCCACTCTGGAGAAGTGTCCGGTGAGTCCTGAAACATCTGAAAAACACAGCTTAGAGAGCATAGGGAACTTCCACTCATGGGGGTATAAATTGGGAAAATTAAAAATCAGCAAGACACAAGCACCCCAAAGTTTAGGGCTGCTCTGTTGACCAGGACCTCCACTTCATTCCACCTTAAATATCCCAGGAAAGAGAAAAATGGATAAAGAAGTTGTGGTCCTTATGTACAATGGAATATCACTCAGCCAGGAAATCAATGTCGTAAGGTTAGTAGCAGCATGATGAGTGGATTTAGGTACGACGATTCTAAGTGAAATAAGTCACACAGAAAAGGACACTTCTCATAAGGTATCACTGATAGAAGGAATGTAAAAACCGTTACACTTGAACTGAATTACAAAACAGAACAGAGTCACACATGCAGAAAACACACTATGGCTGCTTAACGGGAAAGGTGAGGTGGGGTGATACATAAAACAAGGGTATCAAATTAGCTCAGATACCGTTCCATAAACCCAATATGTAATAGACAAGACCTACTCCTTGCTCAGAGAACTGGACTCAACACGCCCTATTCACCGCACAAGAATATATCTGACTAATAATAATCGTAAAACCTATGTATTGATATCTCTCTGTTAGTGTGTCAAGTGGGTGTAAAGCGGCATAAACACAGCAGTGAAAAGCAGCTAAACCCCATTATAAAAATAAATTACTTTGAAACACCCATGAAACAAAGACAGTGAAAGAGAGAGAAATTCTTACACAATGCGTTCAGGGGCTGTGATGCAACCTGGATTGACCATATCTAGACGCACAGCTGGATGAGACATAAGGGTGGACACTCTTGGGGCTGAGAGGTTTGGTGAGGTTGGGTGAGCAAACGCAGACCCTTTAAAGTAATACTGCGTGGTACCCATCGCATGGGTCCCAAATCTCCAGGTTCAAGGGCATCTTCCTACATCAAAAACATGCATGAGAAACCCAGAAGATGGTACACCGTGTGATGGGGAAAGGTTTCTAAAACGCACCTCATTTCTCATCTCCTTGTGCCCGGGTTCGCCATTCCAGCCGCTTTACTAGCAAGCTCCCTACTTGGAGCATTAGCACCTTTAACCTCCTGTTCCGTACAGGTTGCACTTTGTCCTGAGGATAAACGGGAAGACGTGGAACCAACGAGAGACTAGCTCTTGGTGTTGGGACAGGCACAGGTCACTCTATTTTCCCATCAGAAAGAAGAATTAACCACAGGCTCAGCCTGACCCCCGGAACCAGAACAGGGCCTGAAGCCATTCTGCGCTTTTGCGGCCACCTCCCATAAAAACGAGTTGTAAAATGGAGGTTCAGGGCACTGCAATTCACAAACCTGCAGAGTTATAAATGATAACTCTCGTCCACAAATATATTGAGGGAAGGCAAAGAAGAGGATTTGAAATCAAGGCAGAATTGCAGGAAACAGATTTCAGGAGGTAGATACGAATCGCCTTTAAAGCACATGAAAAGCGGCAAAACGTTGACAATGATACCCTTGGCCAAAAAGGGCGTATGCGTTTTTTCCTGAATATATTCAGGAAAAAACGCATACGCCCTTTTTGGCCAACCAAGCAACCTGGAAAGGCAAATCAGCGCTACAAAGAAGTCGCGCTTCCCATCGGTCAAAAGGGCCATGCTGAAAAAAGTGTCAAAACCAGAAATGCAGGACAGGCCATGGAGAAATGGGAGCCTTGCTACACTGATGGGCGGGATGTAAATTGCCAAGAGCCACTCTGGAGAAGTGTCCGGTGAGTCCTGAAACATCTGAAAAACACAGCTTAGAGAGCATAGGGCACTTCCACTCATGGGGGTATAAATTGGGAAAATTAAAAATCAGCAAGACACAAGCACCCCAAAGTTTAGGGCTGCTCTGTTGACCAGGACCTCCACTTCATTCCATCTTAAATATCCCAGGAAAGAGAAAAATGGATAAAGAAGTTGTGGTCCTTATGTACAATGGAATATCACTCAGCCAGGAAATCAATGTCGTAAGGTTACTAGCAGCATGATGAGTGGATTTAGGTACGACGATTCTAAGTGAAATAAGTCACACAGAAAAGGACACTTCTCATAAGGTATCACTGATAGAAGGAATGTAAAAACCGTTACACTTGAACTGAATTACAAAACAGAACAGAGTCACACATGCAGAAAACACACTATGGCTGCTTAATGGGAAAGGTGAGGTGGGGTGATACATAAAACAAGGGTATCAAATTAGCTCAGATACCGTTCCATAAACCCAATATGTAATAGACAAGACCTACTCCTTGCTCAGAGAACTGGACTCAACACGCCCTATTCACCGCACAAGAATATATCTGACTAATAATAATCGTAAAACCTATGTATTGATATCTCTCTGTTAGTGTGTCAAGTGGGTGTAAAGCGGCATAAACACAGCAGTGAAAAGCAGCTAAACCCCATTATAAAAATAAATTACTTTGAAACACCCATGAAACAAAGACAGTGAAAGAGAGAGAAATTCTTACACAATGCGTTCAGGGGCTGTGATGCAACCTGGATTGACCATATCTAGACGCACAGCTGGATGAGACATAAGGGTGGACACTCTTGGGGCTGAGAGGTTTGGTGAGGTTGGGTGAGCAAACGCAGACCCTTTAAAGTAATACTGCGTGGTACCCATCGCATGGGTCCCAAATCTCCAGGTTCAAGGGCATCTTCCTACATCAAAACATGCATGAGAAACCCAGAAGATGGTACACCGTGTGATGGGGAAAGGTTTCTAAAACGCACCTCATTTCTCATCTCCTTGTGCCAGGGTTCGCCATTCCAGCCGCTTTACTAGCAAGCTCCCTACTTGGAGCATTAGCACCTTTAACCTCCTGTTCCGTACAGGTTGCACTTTGTCCTGAGGATAAACGGGAAGACGTGGAACCAACGAGAGACTAGCTCTTGGTGTTGGGACAGGCACAGGTCACTCTATTTTCCCATCAGAAAGAAGAATTAACCACAGGCTCAGCCTGCCCCCCGGAACCAGAACAGGGCCTGAAGCCATTCTGCGCTTTTGCGGCCACCTCCCATAAAAACGAGTTGTAAAATGGAGGTTCAGGGCACTGCAATTCACAAACCTGCAGAGTTATAAATGATAACTCTCGTCCACAAATATATTGAGGGAAGGCAAAGAAGAGGATTTGAAATCAAGGCAGAATTGCAGGAAACAGATTTCAGGAGGTAGATACGAATCGCCTTTAAAGCACATGAAAAGCGGCAAAACGTTGACAATGATACCCTTGGCCAAAAAGGGCGTATGCGTTTTTTCCTGAATATATTCAGGAAAAAACGCATACGCCCTTTTTGGCCAACCAAGCAACCTGGAAAGGCAAATCAGCGCTACAAAGAAGTCGCGCTTCCCATCGGTCAAAAGGGCCATGCTGAAAAAAGTGTCAAAACCAGAAATGCAGGACAGGCCATGGAGAAATGGGAGCCTTGCTACACTGATGGGCGGGATGTAAATTGCCAAGAGCCACTCTGGAGAAGTGTCCGGTGAGTCCTGAAACATCTGAAAAACACAGCTTAGAGAGCATAGGGCACTTCCACTCATGGGGGTATAAATTGGGAAAATTAAAAATCAGCAAGACACAAGCACCCCAAAGTTTAGGGCTGCTCTGTTGACCAGGACCTCCACTTCATTCCATCTTAAATATCCCAGGAAAGAGAAAAATGGATAAAGAAGTTGTGGTCCTTATGTACAATGGAATATCACTCAGCCAGGAAATCAATGTCGTAAGGTTACTAGCAGCATGATGAGTGGATTTAGGTACGACGATTCTAAGTGAAATAAGTCACACAGAAAAGGACACTTCTCATAAGGTATCACTGATAGAGGAAATGTAAAAACCGTTACACTTGAACTGAATTACAAAACAGAACAGAGTCACACATGCAGAAAACACACTATGGCTGCTTAACGGGAAAGGTGAGGTGGGGTGATACATAAAACAAGGGTTTCAAATTAGCTCAGATACCGTTCCATAAACCCAATATGTAATAGACAAGACCTACTCCTTGCTCAGAGAACTGTACTCAACACGCCCTATTCACCGCACAAGAATATATCTGACTAATAATAATCGTAAAACCTATGTATTGATATCTCTCTGTTAGTGTGTCAAGTGGGTGTAAAGCGGCATAAACACAGCAGTGAAAAGCAGCTAAACCCCATTATAAAAATAAATTACTTTGAAACACCCATGAAACAAAGACAGTGAAAGAGAGAGAAATTCTTACACAATGCGTTCAGGGGCTGTGATGCAACCTGGATTGACCATATCTAGACGCACAGCTGGATGAGACATAAGGGTGGACACTCTTGGGGCTGAGAGGTTTGGTGAGGTTGGGTGAGCAAATGCAGACCATTTAAAGTAATACTGCGTGGTACCCATCGCATGGGTCCCAAATCTCCAGGTTCAAGGGCATCTTCCTTCATCAAAAACATGCATGAGAAACCCAGAAGATGGTACACCGTGTGATGGGGAAAGGTTTCTAAAACGCACCTCATTTCTCATCTCCTTGTGCCCGGGTTCGCCATTCCAGCCGCTTTACTAGCAAGCTCCCTACTTGGAGCATCAGCACCTTTAACCTCCTGTTCCGTACAGGTTGCAATTTGTCCTGAGGATAAACGGGAAGACGTGGAACCAACGAGAGACTAGCTCTTGGTGTTGGGACAGGCACAGGTCACTCTATTTTCCCATCAGAAAGAAGAATTAACCACAGGCTCAGCCTGACCCCCGGAACCAGAACAGGGCCTGAAGCCATTCTGCGATTTTGCGGCCAGCTCCCATAAAAACGAGTTGTAAAATGGAGGTTCAGGGCACTGCAATTCACAAACCTGCAGAGTTATAAATGATAACTCTCGTCCACAAATATATTGAGGGAAGGCAAAGAAGAGGATTTGAAATCAAGGCAGAATTGCAGGAAACAGATTTCAGGAGGTAGATACGAATCGCCTTTAAAGCACATGAAAAGCGGCAAAACGTTGACAATGATGCCCTTGGCCATAAAGGGCGTATGCGTTTTTTCCTGAATATATTCAGGAAAAAACGCATACGCCCTATTTGGCCAACCAAGCAACCTGGAAAGGCAAATCAGCGCTACAAAGAAGTCTCGCTTCCCATCGGTCAAAAGGGCCATGCTGAAAAAAGTGTCAAAACCAGAAATGCAGGACAGCCCATGGAGAAATGGGAGCCTTGCTACACTGATGGGCGGGATGTAAATTGCCAAGAGCCACTCTGGAGAAGAGTCCGGTGAGTCCTGAAACATCTGAAAAACACAGCTTAGAGAGCATAGGGCACTTCCACTCATGGGGGTATAAATTGGGAAAATTAAAAATCAGCAAGACACAAGCACCCCAAAGTTTAGGGCTGCTCTATTGACCAGGACCTCCACTTCATTCCACCTTAAATATCCCAGGAAAGAGAAAAATGGATAAAGAAGTTGTGGTCCTTATGTACAATGGAATATCACTCAGCCAGGAAATCAATGTCGTAAGGTTACTAGCAGCATGATGAGTGGATTTAGGTACGACGATTCTAAGTGAAATAAGTCACACAGAAAAGGACACTTCTCATAAGGTATCACTGATAGAGGGAATGTAAAAACCGTTACACTTGAACTGAATTACAAAACAGAACAGAGTCACACATGCAGAAAACACACTATGGCTGCTTAACGGGAAAGGTGAGGTGGGGTGATACATAAAACAAGGGTATCAAATTAGCTCAGATACCGTTCCATAAACCCAATATGTAATAGACAAGACTTACTACTTGCTCAGAGAACTGGACTCAACACGCCCTATTCACCGCACAAGAATATATCTGACTAATAATAATCGTAAAACCTATGTATTGATATCTCTCTGTTAGTGTGTCAAGTGGGTGTAAAGCGGCATAAACACAGCCGTGAAAAGCAGCTAAACCCCATTATAAAAATAAATTACTTTGAAACACCCATGAAACAAAGACAGTGAAAGAGAGAGAAATTCTTACACAATGCGTTCAGGGGCTGTGATGCAACCTGGATTGACCATATCTAGACGCACAGCTGGATGAGACATAAGGGTGGACAATCGTGGGGCTGAGAGGTTCGGTGAGGTTGGGTGAGCAAATGCAGACCCTTTAAAGTAATACTGCGTGGTACCCATCGCATGGGTCCCAAATCTCCAGGTTCAAGGGCATCTTCCTACATCAAAAACATGCATGAGAAACCCAGAAGATGGTACACCGTGTGATGGGGAAAGGTTTCTAAAACGCACCTCATTTCTCATCTCCTTGTGCCCGGGTTCGCCATTCCAGCCGCTTTACTAGCAAGCTCCCTACTTGGAGCATCAGCACCTTTAACATCCTGTTCCGTACAGGTTGCAATTTGTCCTGAGGATAAACGGGAAGACGTGGAACCAACGAGAGACTAGCTCTTGGTGTTGGGACAGGCACAGGTCACTCTATTTTCCCATCAGAAAGAAGAATTAACCACAGGCTCAGCCTGACCCCCGGAACCAGAACAGGGCCTGAAGCCATTCTGCGATTTTGCGGCCAGCTCCCATAAAAACGAGTTGTAAAATGGAGGTTCAGGGCACTGCAATTCACAAACCTGCAGAGTTATAAATGATAACTCTCGTCCACAAATATATTGAGGGAAGGCAAAGAAGAGAATTTGAAATCAAGGCAGAATTGCAGGAAACAGATTTCAGGAGGTAGATACGAATCGCCTTTAAAGCACATGAAAAGCGGCAAAACGTTGACAATGATGCCCTTGGCCAAAAAGGGCGTATGCGTTTTTTCCTGAATATATTCAGGAAAAAACGCATACGCCCTTTTTGGCCAACCAAGCAACCTGGAAAGGCAAATCAGCGCTACAAAGACGTCTCGCTTCCCATCGGTCAAAAGGGCCATGCTGAAAAAAGTGTCAAAACCAGAAATGCAGGACAGGCCATGGAGAAATGGGAGCCTTGCTACACTGATGGGCGGGATGTAAATTGCCAAGAGCCACTCTGGAGAAGTGTCCGGTGAGTCCTGAAACATCTGAAAAACACAGCTTAGAGAGCATAGGGAACTTCCACTCATGGGGGTATAAATTGGGAAAATTAAAAATCAGCAAGACACAAGCACCCCAAAGTTTAGGGCTGCTCTGTTGACCAGGACCTCCACTTCATTCCACCTTAAATATCCCAGGAAAGAGAAAAATGGATAAAGAAGTTGTGGTCCTTATGTACAATGGAATATCACTCAGCCAGGAAATCAATGTCGTAAGGTTAGTAGCAGCATGATGAGTGGATTTAGGTACGACGATTCTAAGTGAAATAAGTCACACAGAAAAGGACACTTCTCATAAGGTATCACTGATAGAAGGAATGTAAAAACCGTTACACTTGAACTGAATTACAAAACAGAACAGAGTCACACATGCAGAAAACACACTATGGCTGCTTAACGGGAAAGGTGAGGTGGGGTGATACATAAAACAAGGGTATCAAATTAGCTCAGATACCGTTCCATAAACCCAATATGTAATAGACAAGACCTACTCCTTGCTCAGAGAACTGGACTCAACACGCCCTATTCACCGCACAAGAATATATCTGACTAATAATAATCGTAAAACCTATGTATTGATATCTCTCTGTTAGTGTGTCAAGTGGGTGTAAAGCGGCATAAACACAGCCGTGAAAAGCAGCTAAACCCCATTATAAAAATAAATTACTTTGAAACACCCATGAAACAAAGACAGTGAAAGAGAGAGAAATTCTTACACAATGCGTTCAGGGGCTGTGATGCAACCTGGATTGACCATATCTAGACGCACAGCTGGATGAGACATAAGGGTGGACAATCGTGGGGGAGAGGTTCGGTGAGGTTGGGTGAGCAAATGCAGACCCTTTAAAGTAATACTGCGTGGTACCCATCGCATGGGTCCCAAATCTCCAGGTTCAAGGGCATCTTCCTACATCAAAAACATGCATGAGAAACCCAGAAGATGGTACACCGTGTGATGGGGAAAGGTTTCTAAAACGCACCTCATTTCTCATCTCCTTGTGCCCGGGTTCGCCATTCCAGCCGCTTTACTAGCAAGCTCCCTACTTGGAGCATCAGCACCTTTAACATCCTGTTCCGTACAGGTTGCAATTTGTCCTGAGGATAAACGGGAAGACGTGGAACCAACGAGAGACTAGCTCTTGGTGTTGGGACAGGCACAGGTCACTCTATTTTCCCATCAGAAAGAAGAATTAACCACAGGCTCAGCCTGACCCCCGGAACCAGAACAGGGCCTGAAGCCATTCTGCGATTTTGCGGCCAGCTCCCATAAAAACGAGTTGTAAAATGGAGGTTCAGGGCACTGCAATTCACAAACCTGCAGAGTTATAAATGATAACTCTCGTCCACAAATATATTGAGGGAAGGCAAAGAAGAGAATTTGAAATCAAGGCAGAATTGCAGGAAACAGATTTCAGGAGGTAGATACGAATCGCCTTTAAAGCACATGAAAAGCGGCAAAACGTTGACAATGATGCCCTTGGCCAAAAAGGGCGTATGCGTTTTTTCCTGAATATATTCAGGAAAAAACGCATACGCCCTTTTTGGCCAACCAAGCAACCTGGAAAGGCAAATCAGCGCTACAAAGACGTCTCGCTTCCCATCGGTCAAAAGGGCCATGCTGAAAAAAGTGTCAAAACCAGAAATGCAGGACAGGCCATGGAGAAATGGGAGCCTTGCTACACTGATGGGCGGGATGTAAATTGCCAAGAGCCACTCTGGAGAAGTGTCCGGTGAGTCCTGAAACATCTGAAAAACACAGCTTAGAGAGCATAGGGAACTTCCACTCATGGGGGTATAAATTGGGAAAATTAAAAATCAGCAAGACACAAGCACCCCAAAGTTTAGGGCTGCTCTGTTGACCAGGACCTCCACTTCATTCCACCTTAAATATCCCAGGAAAGAGAAAAATGGATAAAGAAGTTGTGGTCCTTATGTACAATGGAATATCACTCAGCCAGGAAATCAATGTCGTAAGGTTAGTAGCAGCATGATGAGTGGATTTAGGTACGACGATTCTAAGTGAAATAAGTCACACAGAAAAGGACACTTCTCATAAGGTATCACTGATAGAAGGAATGTAAAAACCGTTACACTTGAACTGAATTACAAAACAGAACAGAGTCACACATGCAGAAAACACACTATGGCTGCTTAACGGGAAAGGTGAGGTGGGGTGATACATAAAACAAGGGTATCAAATTAGCTCAGATACCGTTCCATAAACCCAATATGTAATAGACAAGACCTACTCCTTGCTCAGAGAACTGGACTCAACACGCCCTATTCACCGCACAAGAATATATCTGACTAATAATAATCGTAAAACCTATGTATTGATATCTCTCTGTTAGTGTGTCAAGTGGGTGTAAAGCGGCATAAACACAGCAGTGAAAAGCAGCTAAACCCCATTATAAAAATAAATTACTTTGAAACACCCATGAAACAAAGACAGTGAAAGAGAGAGAAATTCTTACACAATGCGTTCAGGGGCTGTGATGCAACCTGGATTGACCATATCTAGACGCACAGCTGGATGAGACATAAGGGTGGACACTCTTGGGGCTGAGAGGTTTGGTGAGGTTGGGTGAGCAAACGCAGACCCTTTAAAGTAATACTGCGTGGTACCCATCGCATGGGTCCCAAATCTCCAGGTTCAAGGGCATCTTCCTACATCAAAAACATGCATGAGAAACCCAGAAGATGGTACACCGTGTGATGGGGAAAGGTTTCTAAAACGCACCTCATTTCTCATCTCCTTGTGCCCGGGTTCGCCATTCCAGCCGCTTTACTAGCAAGCTCCCTACTTGGAGCATTAGCACCTTTAACCTCCTGTTCCGTACAGGTTGCACTTTGTCCTGAGGATAAACGGGAAGACGTGGAACCAACGAGAGACTAGCTCTTGGTGTTGGGACAGGCACAGGTCACTCTATTTTCCCATCAGAAAGAAGAATTAACCACAGGCTCAGCCTGACCCCCGGAACCAGAACAGGGCCTGAAGCCATTCTGCGCTTTTGCGGCCACCTCCCATAAAAACGAGTTGTAAAATGGAGGTTCAGGGCACTGCAATTCACAAACCTGCAGAGTTATAAATGATAACTCTCGTCCACAAATATATTGAGGGAAGGCAAAGAAGAGGATTTGAAATCAAGGCAGAATTGCAGGAAACAGATTTCAGGAGGTAGATACGAATCGCCTTTAAAGCACATGAAAAGCGGCAAAACGTTGACAATGATACCCTTGGCCAAAAAGGGCGTATGCGTTTTTTCCTGAATATATTCAGGAAAAAACGCATACGCCCTTTTTGGCCAACCAAGCAACCTGGAAAGGCAAATCAGCGCTACAAAGAAGTCGCGCTTCCCATCGGTCAAAAGGGCCATGCTGAAAAAAGTGTCAAAACCAGAAATGCAGGACAGGCCATGGAGAAATGGGAGCCTTGCTACACTGATGGGCGGGATGTAAATTGCCAAGAGCCACTCTGGAGAAGTGTCCGGTGAGTCCTGAAACATCTGAAAAACACAGCTTAGAGAGCATAGGGCACTTCCACTCATGGGGGTATAAATTGGGAAAATTAAAAATCAGCAAGACACAAGCACCCCAAAGTTTAGGGCTGCTCTGTTGACCAGGACCTCCACTTCATTCCATCTTAAATATCCCAGGAAAGAGAAAAATGGATAAAGAAGTTGTGGTCCTTATGTACAATGGAATATCACTCAGCCAGGAAATCAATGTCGTAAGGTTACTAGCAGCATGATGAGTGGATTTAGGTACGACGATTCTAAGTGAAATAAGTCACACAGAAAAGGACACTTCTCATAAGGTATCACTGATAGAAGGAATGTAAAAACCGTTACACTTGAACTGAATTACAAAACAGAACAGAGTCACACATGCAGAAAACACACTATGGCTGCTTAATGGGAAAGGTGAGGTGGGGTGATACATAAAACAAGGGTATCAAATTAGCTCAGATACCGTTCCATAAACCCAATATGTAATAGACAAGACCTACTCCTTGCTCAGAGAACTGGACTCAACACGCCCTATTCACCGCACAAGAATATATCTGACTAATAATAATCGTAAAACCTATGTATTGATATCTCTCTCTTAGTGTGTCAAGTGGGTGTAAAGCGGCATAAACACAGCAGTGAAAAGCAGCTAAACCCCATTATAAAAATAAATTACTTTGAAACACCCATGAAACAAAGACAGTGAAAGAGAGAGAAATTCTTACACAATGCGTTCAGGGGCTGTGATGCAACCTGGATTGACCATATCTAGACGCACAGCTGGATGAGACATAAGGGTGGACACTCTTGGGGCTGAGAGGTTTGGTGAGGTTGGGTGAGCAAACGCAGACCCTTTAAAGTAATACTGCGTGGTACCCATCGCATGGGTCCCAAATCTCCAGGTTCAAGGGCATCTTCCTACATCAAAACATGCATGAGAAACCCAGAAGATGGTACACCGTGTGATGGGGAAAGGTTTCTAAAACGCACCTCATTTCTCATCTCCTTGTGCCCGGGTTCGCCATTCCAGCCGCTTTACTAGCAAGCTCCCTACTTGGAGCATTAGCACCTTTAACCTCCTGTTCCGTACAGGTTGCACTTTGTCCTGAGGATAAACGGGAAGACGTGGAACCAACGAGAGACTAGCTCTTGGTGTTGGGACAGGCACAGGTCACTCTATTTTCCCATCAGAAAGAAGAATTAACCACAGGCTCAGCCTGCCCCCCGGAACCAGAACAGGGCCTGAAGCCATTCTGCGCTTTTGCGGCCACCTCCCATAAAAACGAGTTGTAAAATGGAGGTTCAGGGCACTGCAATTCACAAACCTGCAGAGTTATAAATGATAACTCTCGTCCACAAATATATTGAGGGAAGGCAAAGAAGAGGATTTGAAATCAAGGCAGAATTGCAGGAAACAGATTTCAGGAGGTAGATACGAATCGCCTTTAAAGCACATGAAAAGCGGCAAAACGTTGACAATGATACCCTTGGCCAAAAAGGGCGTATGCGTTTTTTCCTGAATATATTCAGGAAAAAACGCATACGCCCTTTTTGGCCAACCAAGCAACCTGGAAAGGCAAATCAGCGCTACAAAGAAGTCGCGCTTCCCATCGGTCAAAAGGGCCATGCTGAAAAAAGTGTCAAAACCAGAAATGCAGGACAGGCCATGGAGAAATGGGAGCCTTGCTACACTGATGGGCGGGATGTAAATTGCCAAGAGCCACTCTGGAGAAGTGTCCGGTGAGTCCTGAAACATCTGAAAAACACAGCTTAGAGAGCATAGGGCACTTCCACTCATGGGGGTATAAATTGGGAAAATTAAAAATCAGCAAGACACAAGCACCCCAAAGTTTAGGGCTGCTCTGTTGACCAGGACCTCCACTTCATTCCATCTTAAATATCCCAGGAAAGAGAAAAATGGATAAAGAAGTTGTGGTCCTTATGTACAATGGAATATCACTCAGCCAGGAAATCAATGTCGTAAGGTTACTAGCAGCATGATGAGTGGATTTAGGTACGACGATTCTAAGTGAAATAAGTCACACAGAAAAGGACACTTCTCATAAGGTATCACTGATAGAGGAAATGTAAAAACCGTTACACTTGAACTGAATTACAAAACAGAACAGAGTCACACATGCAGAAAACACACTATGGCTGCTTAACGGGAAAGGTGAGGTGGGGTGATACATAAAACAAGGGTTTCAAATTAGCTCAGATACCGTTCCATAAACCCAATATGTAATAGACAAGACCTACTCCTTGCTCAGAGAACTGTACTCAACACGCCCTATTCACCGCACAAGAATATATCTGACTAATAATAATCGTAAAACCTATGTATTGATATCTCTCTGTTAGTGTGTCAAGTGGGTGTAAAGCGGCATAAACACAGCAGTGAAAAGCAGCTAAACCCCATTATAAAAATAAATTACTTTGAAACACCCATGAAACAAAGACAGTGAAAGAGAGAGAAATTCTTACACAATGCGTTCAGGGGCTGTGATGCAACCTGGATTGACCATATCTAGACGCACAGCTGGATGAGACATAAGGGTGGACACTCTTGGGGCTGAGAGGTTTGGTGAGGTTGGGTGAGCAAATGCAGACCATTTAAAGTAATACTGCGTGGTACCCATCGCATGGGTCCCAAATCTCCAGGTTCAAGGGCATCTTCCTTCATCAAAAACATGCATGAGAAACCCAGAAGATGGTACACCGTGTGATGGGGAAAGGTTTCTAAAACGCACCTCATTTCTCATCTCCTTGTGCCCGGGTTCGCCATTCCAGCCGCTTTACTAGCAAGCTCCCTACTTGGAGCATCAGCACCTTTAACCTCCTGTTCCGTACAGGTTGCAATTTGTCCTGAGGATAAACGGGAAGACGTGGAACCAACGAGAGACTAGCTCTTGGTGTTGGGACAGGCACAGGTCACTCTATTTTCCCATCAGAAAGAAGAATTAACCACAGGCTCAGCCTGACCCCCGGAACCAGAACAGGGCCTGAAGCCATTCTGCGATTTTGCGGCCAGCTCCCATAAAAACGAGTTGTAAAATGGAGGTTCAGGGCACTGCAATTCACAAACCTGCAGAGTTATAAATGATAACTCTCGTCCACAAATATATTGAGGGAAGGCAAAGAAGAGGATTTGAAATCAAGGCAGAATTGCAGGAAACAGATTTCAGGAGGTAGATACGAATCGCCTTTAAAGCACATGAAAAGCGGCAAAACGTTGACAATGATGCCCTTGGCCATAAAGGGCGTATGCGTTTTTTCCTGTATATATTCAGGAAAAAACGCATACGCCCTATTTGGCCAACCAAGCAACCTGGAAAGGCAAATCAGCGCTACAAAGAAGTCTCGCTTCCCATCGGTCAAAAGGGCCATGCTGAAAAAAGTGTCAAAACCAGAAATGCAGGACAGCCCATGGAGAAATGGGAGCCTTGCTACACTGATGGGCGGGATGTAAATTGCCAAGAGCCACTCTGGAGAAGAGTCCGGTGAGTCCTGAAACATCTGAAAAACACAGCTTAGAGAGCATAGGGCACTTCCACTCATGGGGGTATAAATTGGGAAAATTAAAAATCAGCAAGACACAAGCACCCCAAAGTTTAGGGCTGCTCTATTGACCAGGACCTCCACTTCATTCCACCTTAAATATCCCAGGAAAGAGAAAAATGGATAAAGAAGTTGTGGTCCTTATGTACAATGGAATATCACTCAGCCAGGAAATCAATGTCGTAAGGTTAGTAGCAGCATGATGAGTGGATTTAGGTACGACGATTCTAAGTGAAATAAGTCACACAGAAAAGGACACTTCTCATAAGGTATCACTGATAGAAGGAATGTAAAAACCGTTACACTTGAACTGAATTACAAAACAGAACAGAGTCACACATGCAGAAAACACACTATGGCTGCTTAACGGGAAAGGTGAGGTGGGGTGATACATAAAACAAGGGTATCAAATTAGCTCAGATACCGTTCCATAAACCCAATATGTAATAGACAAGACCTACTCCTTGCTCAGAGAACTGGACTCAACACGCCCTATTCACCGCACAAGAATATATCTGACTAATAATAATCGTAAAACCTATGTATTGATATCTCTCTGTTAGTGTGTCAAGTGGGTGTAAAGCGGCATAAACACAGCAGTGAAAAGCAGCTAAACCCCATTATAAAAATAAATTACTTTGAAACACCCATGAAACAAAGACAGTGAAAGAGAGAGAAATTCTTACACAATGCGTTCAGGGGCTGTGATGCAACCTGGATTGACCATATCTAGACGCACAGCTGGATGAGACATAAGGGTGGACACTCTTGGGGCTGAGAGGTTTGGTGAGGTTGGGTGAGCAAACGCAGACCCTTTAAAGTAATACTGCGTGGTACCCATCGCATGGGTCCCAAATCTCCAGGTTCAAGGGCATCTTCCTACATCAAAACATGCATGAGAAACCCAGAAGATGGTACACCGTGTGATGGGGAAAGGTTTCTAAAACGCACCTCATTTCTCATCTCCTTGTGCCAGGGTTCGCCATTCCAGCCGCTTTACTAGCAAGCTCCCTACTTGGAGCATTAGCACCTTTAACCTCCTGTTCCGTACAGGTTGCACTTTGTCCTGAGGATAAACGGGAAGACGTGGAACCAACGAGAGACTAGCTCTTGGTGTTGGGACAGGCACAGTTCACTCTATTTTCCCATCAGAAAGAAGAATTAACCACAGGCTCAGCCTGCCCCCCGGAACCAGAACAGGGCCTGAAGCCATTCTGCGCTTTTGCGGCCACCTCCCATAAAAACGAGTTGTAAAATGGAGGTTCAGGGCACTGCAATTCACAAACCTGCAGAGTTATAAATGATAACTCTCGTCCACAAATATATTGAGGGAAGGCAAAGAAGAGGATTTGAAATCAAGGCAGAATTGCAGGAAACAGATTTCAGGAGGTAGATACGAATCGCCTTTAAAGCACATGAAAAGCGGCAAAACGTTGACAATGATACCCTTGGCCAAAAAGGGCGTATGCGTTTTTTCCTGAATATATTCAGGAAAAAACGCATACGCCCTTTTTGGCCAACCAAGCAACCTGGAAAGGCAAATCAGCGCTACAAAGAAGTCGCGCTTCCCATCGGTCAAAAGGGCCATGCTGAAAAAAGTGTCAAAACCAGAAATGCAGGACAGGCCATGGAGAAATGGGAGCCTTGCTACACTGATGGGCGGGATGTAAATTGCCAAGAGCCACTCTGGAGAAGTGTCCGGTGAGTCCTGAAACATCTGAAAAACACAGCTTAGAGAGCATAGGGCACTTCCACTCATGGGGGTATAAATTGGGAAAATTAAAAATCAGCAAGACACAAGCACCCCAAAGTTTAGGGCTGCTCTGTTGACCAGGACCTCCACTTCATTCCATCTTAAATATCCCAGGAAAGAGAAAAATGGATAAAGAAGTTGTGGTCCTTATGTACAATGGAATATCACTCAGCCAGGAAATCAATGTCGTAAGGTTACTAGCAGCATGATGAGTGGATTTAGGTACGACGATTCTAAGTGAAATAAGTCACACAGAAAAGGACACTTCTCATAAGGTATCACTGATAGAGGAAATGTAAAAACCGTTACACTTGAACTGAATTACAAAACAGAACAGAGTCACACATGCAGAAAACACACTATGGCTGCTTAACGGGAAAGGTGAGGTGGGGTGATACATAAAACAAGGGTTTCAAATTAGCTCAGATACCGTTCCATAAACCCAATATGTAATAGACAAGACCTACTCCTTGCTCAGAGAACTGTACTCAACACGCCCTATTCACCGCACAAGAATATATCTGACTAATAATAATCGTAAAACCTATGTATTGATATCTCTCTGTTAGTGTGTCAAGTGGGTGTAAAGCGGCATAAACACAGCAGTGAAAAGCAGCTAAACCCCATTATAAAAATAAATTACTTTGAAACACCCATGAAACAAAGACAGTGAAAGAGAGAGAAATTCTTACACAATGCGTTCAGGGGCTGTGATGCAACCTGGATTGACCATATCTAGACGCACAGCTGGATGAGACATAAGGGTGGACACTCTTGGGGCTGAGAGGTTTGGTGAGGTTGGGTGAGCAAATGCAGACCATTTAAAGTAATACTGCGTGGTACCCATCGCATGGGTCCCAAATCTCCAGGTTCAAGGGCATCTTCCTTCATCAAAAACATGCATGAGAAACCCAGAAGATGGTACACCGTGTGATGGGGAAAGGTTTCTAAAACGCACCTCATTTCTCATCTCCTTGTGCCCGGGTTCGCCATTCCAGCCGCTTTACTAGCAAGCTCCCTACTTGGAGCATCAGCACCTTTAACCTCCTGTTCCGTACAGGTTGCAATTTGTCCTGAGGATAAACGGGAAGACGTGGAACCAACGAGAGACTAGCTCTTGGTGTTGGGACAGGCACAGGTCACTCTATTTTCCCATCAGAAAGAAGAATTAACCACAGGCTCAGCCTGACCCCCGGAACCAGAACAGGGCCTGAAGCCATTCTGCGATTTTGCGGCCAGCTCCCATAAAAACGAGTTGTAAAATGGAGGTTCAGGGCACTGCAATTCACAAACCTGCAGAGTTATAAATGATAACTCTCGTCCACAAATATATTGAGGGAAGGCAAAGAAGAGGATTTGAAATCAAGGCAGAATTGCAGGAAACAGATTTCAGGAGGTAGATACGAATCGCCTTTAAAGCACATGAAAAGCGGCAAAACGTTGACAATGATGCCCTTGGCCATAAAGGGCGTATGCGTTTTTTCCTGAATATATTCAGGAAAAAACGCATACGCCCTATTTGGCCAACCAAGCAACCTGGAAAGGCAAATCAGCGCTACAAAGAAGTCTCGCTTCCCATCGGTCAAAAGGGCCATGCTGAAAAAAGTGTCAAAACCAGAAATGCAGGACAGCCCATGGAGAAATGGGAGCCTTGCTACACTGATGGGCGGGATGTAAATTGCCAAGAGCCACTCTGGAGAAGAGTCCGGTGAGTCCTGAAACATCTGAAAAACACAGCTTAGAGAGCATAGGGCACTTCCACTCATGGGGGTATAAATTGGGAAAATTAAAAATCAGCAAGACACAAGCACCCCAAAGTTTAGGGCTGCTCTATTGACCAGGACCTCCACTTCATTCCACCTTAAATATCCCAGGAAAGAGAAAAATGGATAAAGAAGTTGTGGTCCTTATGTACAATGGAATATCACTCAGCCAGGAAATCAATGTCGTAAGGTTACTAGCAGCATGATGAGTGGATTTAGGTACGACGATTCTAAGTGAAATAAGTCACACAGAAAAGGACACTTCTCATAAGGTATCACTGATAGAGGGAATGTAAAAACCGTTACACTTGAACTGAATTACAAAACAGAACAGAGTCACACATGCAGAAAACACACTATGGCTGCTTAACGGGAAAGGTGAGGTGGGGTGATACATAAAACAAGGGTATCAAATTAGCTCAGATACCGTTCCATAAACCCAATATGTAATAGACAAGACTTACTACTTGCTCAGAGAACTGGACTCAACACGCCCTATTCACCGCACAAGAATATATCTGACTAATAATAATCGTAAAACCTATGTATTGATATCTCTCTGTTAGTGTGTCAAGTGGGTGTAAAGCGGCATAAACACAGCCGTGAAAAGCAGCTAAACCCCATTATAAAAATAAATTACTTTGAAACACCCATGAAACAAAGACAGTGAAAGAGAGAGAAATTCTTACACAATGCGTTCAGGGGCTGTGATGCAACCTGGATTGACCATATCTAGACGCACAGCTGGATGAGACATAAGGGTGGACAATCGTGGGGCTGAGAGGTTCGGTGAGGTTGGGTGAGCAAATGCAGACCCTTTAAAGTAATACTGCGTGGTACCCATCGCATGGGTCCCAAATCTCCAGGTTCAAGGGCATCTTCCTACATCAAAAACATGCATGAGAAACCCAGAAGATGGTACACCGTGTGATGGGGAAAGGTTTCTAAAACGCACCTAATTTCTCATCTCCTTGTGCCCGGGTTCGCCATTCCAGCCGCTTTACTAGCAAGCTCCCTACTTGGAGCATCAGCACCTTTAACATCCTGTTCCGTACAGGTTGCAATTTGTCCTGAGGATAAACGGGAAGACGTGGAACCAACGAGAGACTAGCTCTTGGTGTTGGGACAGGCACAGGTCACTCTATTTTCCCATCAGAAAGAAGAATTAACCACAGGCTCAGCCTGACCCCCGGAACCAGAACAGGGCCTGAAGCCATTCTGCGATTTTGCGGCCAGCTCCCATAAAAACGAGTTGTAAAATGGAGGTTCAGGGCACTGCAATTCACAAACCTGCAGAGTTATAAATGATAACTCTCGTCCACAAATATATTGAGGGAAGGCAAAGAAGAGAATTTGAAATCAAGGCAGAATTGCAGGAAACAGATTTCAGGAGGTAGATACGAATCGCCTTTAAAGCACATGAAAAGCGGCAAAACGTTGACAATGATGCCCTTGGCCAAAAAGGGCGTATGCGTTTTTTCCTGAATATATTCAGGAAAAAACGCATACGCCCTTTTTGGCCAACCAAGCAACCTGGAAAGGCAAATCAGCGCTACAAAGACGTCTCGCTTCCCATCGGTCAAAAGGGCCATGCTGAAAAAAGTGTCAAAACCAGAAATGCAGGACAGGCCATGGAGAAATGGGAGCCTTGCTACACTGATGGGCGGGATGTAAATTGCCAAGAGCCACTCTGGAGAAGTGTCCGGTGAGTCCTGAAACATCTGAAAAACACAGCTTAGAGAGCATAGGGAACTTCCACTCATGGGGGTATAAATTGGGAAAATTAAAAATCAGCAAGACACAAGCACCCCAAAGTTTAGGGCTGCTCTGTTGACCAGGACCTCCACTTCATTCCACCTTAAATATCCCAGGAAAGAGAAAAATGGATAAAGAAGTTGTGGTCCTTATGTACAATGGAATATCACTCAGCCAGGAAATCAATGTCGTAAGGTTAGTAGCAGCATGATGAGTGGATTTAGGTACGACGATTCTAAGTGAAATAAGTCACACAGAAAAGGACACTTCTCATAAGGTATCACTGATAGAAGGAATGTAAAAACCGTTACACTTGAACTGAATTACAAAACAGAACAGAGTCACACATGCAGAAAACACACTATGGCTGCTTAACGGGAAAGGTGAGGTGGGGTGATACATAAAACAAGGGTATCAAATTAGCTCAGATACCGTTCCATAAACCCAATATGTAATAGACAAGACCTACTCCTTGCTCAGAGAACTGGACTCAACACGCCCTATTCACCGCACAAGAATATATCTGACTAATAATAATCGTAAAACCTATGTATTGATATCTCTCTGTTAGTGTGTCAAGTGGGTGTAAAGCGGCATAAACACAGCAGTGAAAAGCAGCTAAACCCCATTATAAAAATAAATTACTTTGAAACACCCATGAAACAAAGACAGTGAAAGAGAGAGAAATTCTTACACAATGCGTTCAGGGGCTGTGATGCAACCTGGATTGACCATATCTAGACGCACAGCTGGATGAGACATAAGGGTGGACACTCTTGGGGCTGAGAGGTTTGGTGAGGTTGGGTGAGCAAACGCAGACCCTTTAAAGTAATACTGCGTGGTACCCATCGCATGGGTCCCAAATCTCCAGGTTCAAGGGCATCTTCCTACATCAAAAACATGCATGAGAAACCCAGAAGATGGTACACCGTGTGATGGGGAAAGGTTTCTAAAACGCACCTCATTTCTCATCTCCTTGTGCCCGGGTTCGCCATTCCAGCCGCTTTACTAGCAAGCTCCCTACTTGGAGCATTAGCACCTTTAACCTCCTGTTCCGTACAGGTTGCACTTTGTCCTGAGGATAAACGGGAAGACGTGGAACCAACGAGAGACTAGCTCTTGGTGTTGGGACAGGCACAGGTCACTCTATTTTCCCATCAGAAAGAAGAATTAACCACAGGCTCAGCCTGCCCCCCGGAACCAGAACAGGGCCTGAAGCCATTCTGCGCTTTTGCGGCCACCTCCCATAAAAACGAGTTGTAAAATGGAGGTTCAGGGCACTGCAATTCACAAACCTGCAGAGTTATAAATGATAACTCTCGTCCACAAATATATTGAGGGAAGGCAAAGAAGAGGATTTGAAATCAAGGCAGAATTGCAGGAAACAGATTTCAGGAGGTAGATACGAATCGCCTTTAAAGCACATGAAAAGCGGCAAAACGTTGACAATGATACCCTTGGCCAAAAAGGGCGTATGCGTTTTTTCCTGAATATATTCAGGAAAAAACGCATACGCCCTTTTTGGCCAACCAAGCAACCTGGAAAGGCAAATCAGCGCTACAAAGAAGTCGCGCTTCCCATCGGTCAAAAGGGCCATGCTGAAAAAAGTGTCAAAACCAGAAATGCAGGACAGGCCATGGAGAAATGGGAGCCTTGCTACACTGATGGGCGGGATGTAAATTGCCAAGAGCCACTCTGGAGAAGTGTCCGGTGAGTCCTGAAACATCTGAAAAACACAGCTTAGAGAGCATAGGGCACTTCCACTCATGGGGGTATAAATTGGGAAAATTAAAAATCAGCAAGACACAAGCACCCCAAAGTTTAGGGCTGCTCTGTTGACCAGGACCTCCACTTCATTCCATCTTAAATATCCCAGGAAAGAGAAAAATGGATAAAGAAGTTGTGGTCCTTATGTACAATGGAATATCACTCAGCCAGGAAATCAATGTCGTAAGGTTACTAGCAGCATGATGAGTGGATTTAGGTACGACGATTCTAAGTGAAATAAGTCACACAGAAAAGGACACTTCTCATAAGGTATCACTGATAGAGGAAATGTAAAAACCGTTACACTTGAACTGAATTACAAAACAGAACAGAGTCACACATGCAGAAAACACACTATGGCTGCTTAACGGGAAAGGTGAGGTGGGGTGATACATAAAACAAGGGTTTCAAATTAGCTCAGATACCGTTCCATAAACCCAATATGTAATAGACAAGACCTACTCCTTGCTCAGAGAACTGTACTCAACACGCCCTATTCACCGCACAAGAATATATCTGACTAATAATAATCGTAAAACCTATGTATTGATATCTCTCTGTTAGTGTGTCAAGTGGGTGTAAAGCGGCATAAACACAGCAGTGAAAAGCAGCTAAACCCCATTATAAAAATAAATTACTTTGAAACACCCATGAAACAAAGACAGTGAAAGAGAGAGAAATTCTTACACAATGCGTTCAGGGGCTGTGATGCAACCTGGATTGACCATATCTAGACGCACAGCTGGATGAGACATAAGGGTGGACACTCTTGGGGCTGAGAGGTTTGGTGAGGTTGGGTGAGCAAATGCAGACCATTTAAAGTAATACTGCGTGGTACCCATCGCATGGGTCCCAAATCTCCAGGTTCAAGGGCATCTTCCTTCATCAAAAACATGCATGAGAAACCCAGAAGATGGTACACCGTGTGATGGGGAAAGGTTTCTAAAACGCACCTCATTTCTCATCTCCTTGTGCCCGGGTTCGCCATTCCAGCCGCTTTACTAGCAAGCTCCCTACTTGGAGCATCAGCACCTTTAACCTCCTGTTCCGTACAGGTTGCAATTTGTCCTGAGGATAAACGGGAAGACGTGGAACCAACGAGAGACTAGCTCTTGGTGTTGGGACAGGCACAGGTCACTCTATTTTCCCATCAGAAAGAAGAATTAACCACAGGCTCAGCCTGACCCCCGGAACCAGAACAGGGCCTGAAGCCATTCTGCGATTTTGCGGCCAGCTCCCATAAAAACGAGTTGTAAAATGGAGGTTCAGGGCACTGCAATTCACAAACCTGCAGAGTTATAAATGATAACTCTCGTCCACAAATATATTGAGGGAAGGCAAAGAAGAGGATTTGAAATCAAGGCAGAATTGCAGGAAACAGATTTCAGGAGGTAGATACGAATCGCCTTTAAAGCACATGAAAAGCGGCAAAACGTTGACAATGATGCCCTTGGCCATAAAGGGCGTATGCGTTTTTTCCTGTATATATTCAGGAAAAAACGCATACGCCCTATTTGGCCAACCAAGCAACCTGGAAAGGCAAATCAGCGCTACAAAGAAGTCTCGCTTCCCATCGGTCAAAAGGGCCATGCTGAAAAAAGTGTCAAAACCAGAAATGCAGGACAGCCCATGGAGAAATGGGAGCCTTGCTACACTGATGGGCGGGATGTAAATTGCCAAGAGCCACTCTGGAGAAGAGTCCGGTGAGTCCTGAAACATCTGAAAAACACAGCTTAGAGAGCATAGGGCACTTCCACTCATGGGGGTATAAATTGGGAAAATTAAAAATCAGCAAGACACAAGCACCCCAAAGTTTAGGGCTGCTCTATTGACCAGGACCTCCACTTCATTCCACCTTAAATATCCCAGGAAAGAGAAAAATGGATAAAGAAGTTGTGGTCCTTATGTACAATGGAATATCACTCAGCCAGGAAATCAATGTCGTAAGGTTAGTAGCAGCATGATGAGTGGATTTAGGTACGACGATTCTAAGTGAAATAAGTCACACAGAAAAGGACACTTCTCATAAGGTATCACTGATAGAAGGAATGTAAAAACCGTTACACTTGAACTGAATTACAAAACAGAACAGAGTCACACATGCAGAAAACACACTATGGCTGCTTAACGGGAAAGGTGAGGTGGGGTGATACATAAAACAAGGGTATCAAATTAGCTCAGATACCGTTCCATAAACCCAATATGTAATAGACAAGACCTACTCCTTGCTCAGAGAACTGGACTCAACACGCCCTATTCACCGCACAAGAATATATCTGACTAATAATAATCGTAAAACCTATGTATTGATATCTCTCTGTTAGTGTGTCAAGTGGGTGTAAAGCGGCATAAACACAGCAGTGAAAAGCAGCTAAACCCCATTATAAAAATAAATTACTTTGAAACACCCATGAAACAAAGACAGTGAAAGAGAGAGAAATTCTTACACAATGCGTTCAGGGGCTGTGATGCAACCTGGATTGACCATATCTAGACGCACAGCTGGATGAGACATAAGGGTGGACACTCTTGGGGCTGAGAGGTTTGGTGAGGTTGGGTGAGCAAACGCAGACCCTTTAAAGTAATACTGCGTGGTACCCATCGCATGGGTCCCAAATCTCCAGGTTCAAGGGCATCTTCCTACATCAAAACATGCATGAGAAACCCAGAAGATGGTACACCGTGTGATGGGGAAAGGTTTCTAAAACGCACCTCATTTCTCATCTCCTTGTGCCAGGGTTCGCCATTCCAGCCGCTTTACTAGCAAGCTCCCTACTTGGAGCATTAGCACCTTTAACCTCCTGTTCCGTACAGGTTGCACTTTGTCCTGAGGATAAACGGGAAGACGTGGAACCAACGAGAGACTAGCTCTTGGTGTTGGGACAGGCACAGTTCACTCTATTTTCCCATCAGAAAGAAGAATTAACCACAGGCTCAGCCTGCCCCCCGGAACCAGAACAGGGCCTGAAGCCATTCTGCGCTTTTGCGGCCACCTCCCATAAAAACGAGTTGTAAAATGGAGGTTCAGGGCACTGCAATTCACAAACCTGCAGAGTTATAAATGATAACTCTCGTCCACAAATATATTGAGGGAAGGCAAAGAAGAGGATTTGAAATCAAGGCAGAATTGCAGGAAACAGATTTCAGGAGGTAGATACGAATCGCCTTTAAAGCACATGAAAAGCGGCAAAACGTTGACAATGATACCCTTGGCCAAAAAGGGCGTATGCGTTTTTTCCTGAATATATTCAGGAAAAAACGCATACGCCCTTTTTGGCCAACCAAGCAACCTGGAAAGGCAAATCAGCGCTACAAAGAAGTCGCGCTTCCCATCGGTCAAAAGGGCCATGCTGAAAAAAGTGTCAAAACCAGAAATGCAGGACAGGCCATGGAGAAATGGGAGCCTTGCTACACTGATGGGCGGGATGTAAATTGCCAAGAGCCACTCTGGAGAAGTGTCCGGTGAGTCCTGAAACATCTGAAAAACACAGCTTAGAGAGCATAGGGCACTTCCACTCATGGGGGTATAAATTGGGAAAATTAAAAATCAGCAAGACACAAGCACCCCAAAGTTTAGGGCTGCTCTGTTGACCAGGACCTCCACTTCATTCCATCTTAAATATCCCAGGAAAGAGAAAAATGGATAAAGAAGTTGTGGTCCTTATGTACAATGGAATATCACTCAGCCAGGAAATCAATGTCGTAAGGTTACTAGCAGCATGATGAGTGGATTTAGGTACGACGATTCTAAGTGAAATAAGTCACACAGAAAAGGACACTTCTCATAAGGTATCACTGATAGAGGAAATGTAAAAACCGTTACACTTGAACTGAATTACAAAACAGAACAGAGTCACACATGCAGAAAACACACTATGGCTGCTTAACGGGAAAGGTGAGGTGGGGTGATACATAAAACAAGGGTTTCAAATTAGCTCAGATACCGTTCCATAAACCCAATATGTAATAGACAAGACCTACTCCTTGCTCAGAGAACTGTACTCAACACGCCCTATTCACCGCACAAGAATATATCTGACTAATAATAATCGTAAAACCTATGTATTGATATCTCTCTGTTAGTGTGTCAAGTGGGTGTAAAGCGGCATAAACACAGCAGTGAAAAGCAGCTAAACCCCATTATAAAAATAAATTACTTTGAAACACCCATGAAACAAAGACAGTGAAAGAGAGAGAAATTCTTACACAATGCGTTCAGGGGCTGTGATGCAACCTGGATTGACCATATCTAGACGCACAGCTGGATGAGACATAAGGGTGGACACTCTTGGGGCTGAGAGGTTTGGTGAGGTTGGGTGAGCAAATGCAGACCATTTAAAGTAATACTGCGTGGTACCCATCGCATGGGTCCCAAATCTCCAGGTTCAAGGGCATCTTCCTTCATCAAAAACATGCATGAGAAACCCAGAAGATGGTACACCGTGTGATGGGGAAAGGTTTCTAAAACGCACCTCATTTCTCATCTCCTTGTGCCCGGGTTCGCCATTCCAGCCGCTTTACTAGCAAGCTCCCTACTTGGAGCATCAGCACCTTTAACCTCCTGTTCCGTACAGGTTGCAATTTGTCCTGAGGATAAACGGGAAGACGTGGAACCAACGAGAGACTAGCTCTTGGTGTTGGGACAGGCACAGGTCACTCTATTTTCCCATCAGAAAGAAGAATTAACCACAGGCTCAGCCTGACCCCCGGAACCAGAACAGGGCCTGAAGCCATTCTGCGATTTTGCGGCCAGCTCCCATAAAAACGAGTTGTAAAATGGAGGTTCAGGGCACTGCAATTCACAAACCTGCAGAGTTATAAATGATAACTCTCGTCCACAAATATATTGAGGGAAGGCAAAGAAGAGGATTTGAAATCAAGGCAGAATTGCAGGAAACAGATTTCAGGAGGTAGATACGAATCGCCTTTAAAGCACATGAAAAGCGGCAAAACGTTGACAATGATGCCCTTGGCCATAAAGGGCGTATGCGTTTTTTCCTGAATATATTCAGGAAAAAACGCATACGCCCTATTTGGCCAACCAAGCAACCTGGAAAGGCAAATCAGCGCTACAAAGAAGTCTCGCTTCCCATCGGTCAAAAGGGCCATGCTGAAAAAAGTGTCAAAACCAGAAATGCAGGACAGCCCATGGAGAAATGGGAGCCTTGCTACACTGATGGGCGGGATGTAAATTGCCAAGAGCCACTCTGGAGAAGAGTCCGGTGAGTCCTGAAACATCTGAAAAACACAGCTTAGAGAGCATAGGGCACTTCCACTCATGGGGGTATAAATTGGGAAAATTAAAAATCAGCAAGACACAAGCACCCCAAAGTTTAGGGCTGCTCTATTGACCAGGACCTCCACTTCATTCCACCTTAAATATCCCAGGAAAGAGAAAAATGGATAAAGAAGTTGTGGTCCTTATGTACAATGGAATATCACTCAGCCAGGAAATCAATGTCGTAAGGTTACTAGCAGCATGATGAGTGGATTTAGGTACGACGATTCTAAGTGAAATAAGTCACACAGAAAAGGACACTTCTCATAAGGTATCACTGATAGAGGGAATGTAAAAACCGTTACACTTGAACTGAATTACAAAACAGAACAGAGTCACACATGCAGAAAACACACTATGGCTGCTTAACGGGAAAGGTGAGGTGGGGTGATACATAAAACAAGGGTATCAAATTAGCTCAGATACCGTTCCATAAACCCAATATGTAATAGACAAGACTTACTACTTGCTCAGAGAACTGGACTCAACACGCCCTATTCACCGCACAAGAATATATCTGACTAATAATAATCGTAAAACCTATGTATTGATATCTCTCTGTTAGTGTGTCAAGTGGGTGTAAAGCGGCATAAACACAGCCGTGAAAAGCAGCTAAACCCCATTATAAAAATAAATTACTTTGAAACACCCATGAAACAAAGACAGTGAAAGAGAGAGAAATTCTTACACAATGCGTTCAGGGGCTGTGATGCAACCTGGATTGACCATATCTAGACGCACAGCTGGATGAGACATAAGGGTGGACAATCGTGGGGCTGAGAGGTTCGGTGAGGTTGGGTGAGCAAATGCAGACCCTTTAAAGTAATACTGCGTGGTACCCATCGCATGGGTCCCAAATCTCCAGGTTCAAGGGCATCTTCCTACATCAAAAACATGCATGAGAAACCCAGAAGATGGTACACCGTGTGATGGGGAAAGGTTTCTAAAACGCACCTAATTTCTCATCTCCTTGTGCCCGGGTTCGCCATTCCAGCCGCTTTACTAGCAAGCTCCCTACTTGGAGCATCAGCACCTTTAACATCCTGTTCCGTACAGGTTGCAATTTGTCCTGAGGATAAACGGGAAGACGTGGAACCAACGAGAGACTAGCTCTTGGTGTTGGGACAGGCACAGGTCACTCTATTTTCCCATCAGAAAGAAGAATTAACCACAGGCTCAGCCTGACCCCCGGAACCAGAACAGGGCCTGAAGCCATTCTGCGATTTTGCGGCCAGCTCCCATAAAAACGAGTTGTAAAATGGAGGTTCAGGGCACTGCAATTCACAAACCTGCAGAGTTATAAATGATAACTCTCGTCCACAAATATATTGAGGGAAGGCAAAGAAGAGAATTTGAAATCAAGGCAGAATTGCAGGAAACAGATTTCAGGAGGTAGATACGAATCGCCTTTAAAGCACATGAAAAGCGGCAAAACGTTGACAATGATGCCCTTGGCCAAAAAGGGCGTATGCGTTTTTTCCTGAATATATTCAGGAAAAAACGCATACGCCCTTTTTGGCCAACCAAGCAACCTGGAAAGGCAAATCAGCGCTACAAAGACGTCTCGCTTCCCATCGGTCAAAAGGGCCATGCTGAAAAAAGTGTCAAAACCAGAAATGCAGGACAGGCCATGGAGAAATGGGAGCCTTGCTACACTGATGGGCGGGATGTAAATTGCCAAGAGCCACTCTGGAGAAGTGTCCGGTGAGTCCTGAAACATCTGAAAAACACAGCTTAGAGAGCATAGGGAACTTCCACTCATGGGGGTATAAATTGGGAAAATTAAAAATCAGCAAGACACAAGCACCCCAAAGTTTAGGGCTGCTCTGTTGACCAGGACCTCCACTTCATTCCACCTTAAATATCCCAGGAAAGAGAAAAATGGATAAAGAAGTTGTGGTCCTTATGTACAATGGAATATCACTCAGCCAGGAAATCAATGTCGTAAGGTTAGTAGCAGCATGATGAGTGGATTTAGGTACGACGATTCTAAGTGAAATAAGTCACACAGAAAAGGACACTTCTCATAAGGTATCACTGATAGAAGGAATGTAAAAACCGTTACACTTGAACTGAATTACAAAACAGAACAGAGTCACACATGCAGAAAACACACTATGGCTGCTTAACGGGAAAGGTGAGGTGGGGTGATACATAAAACAAGGGTATCAAATTAGCTCAGATACCGTTCCATAAACCCAATATGTAATAGACAAGACCTACTCCTTGCTCAGAGAACTGGACTCAACACGCCCTATTCACCGCACAAGAATATATCTGACTAATAATAATCGTAAAACCTATGTATTGATATCTCTCTGTTAGTGTGTCAAGTGGGTGTAAAGCGGCATAAACACAGCAGTGAAAAGCAGCTAAACCCCATTATAAAAATAAATTACTTTGAAACACCCATGAAACAAAGACAGTGAAAGAGAGAGAAATTCTTACACAATGCGTTCAGGGGCTGTGATGCAACCTGGATTGACCATATCTAGACGCACAGCTGGATGAGACATAAGGGTGGACACTCTTGGGGCTGAGAGGTTTGGTGAGGTTGGGTGAGCAAACGCAGACCCTTTAAAGTAATACTGCGTGGTACCCATCGCATGGGTCCCAAATCTCCAGGTTCAAGGGCATCTTCCTACATCAAAAACATGCATGAGAAACCCAGAAGATGGTACACCGTGTGATGGGGAAAGGTTTCTAAAACGCACCTCATTTCTCATCTCCTTGTGCCCGGGTTCGCCATTCCAGCCGCTTTACTAGCAAGCTCCCTACTTGGAGCATTAGCACCTTTAACCTCCTGTTCCGTACAGGTTGCACTTTGTCCTGAGGATAAACGGGAAGACGTGGAACCAACGAGAGACTAGCTCTTGGTGTTGGGACAGGCACAGGTCACTCTATTTTCCCATCAGAAAGAAGAATTAACCACAGGCTCAGCCTGCCCCCCGGAACCAGAACAGGGCCTGAAGCCATTCTGCGCTTTTGCGGCCACCTCCCATAAAAACGAGTTGTAAAATGGAGGTTCAGGGCACTGCAATTCACAAACCTGCAGAGTTATAAATGATAACTCTCGTCCACAAATATATTGAGGGAAGGCAAAGAAGAGGATTTGAAATCAAGGCAGAATTGCAGGAAACAGATTTCAGGAGGTAGATACGAATCGCCTTTAAAGCACATGAAAAGCGGCAAAACGTTGACAATGATACCCTTGGCCAAAAAGGGCGTATGCGTTTTTTCCTGAATATATTCAGGAAAAAACGCATACGCCCTTTTTGGCCAACCAAGCAACCTGGAAAGGCAAATCAGCGCTACAAAGAAGTCGCGCTTCCCATCGGTCAAAAGGGCCATGCTGAAAAAAGTGTCAAAACCAGAAATGCAGGACAGGCCATGGAGAAATGGGAGCCTTGCTACACTGATGGGCGGGATGTAAATTGCCAAGAGCCACTCTGGAGAAGTGTCCGGTGAGTCCTGAAACATCTGAAAAACACAGCTTAGAGAGCATAGGGCACTTCCACTCATGGGGGTATAAATTGGGAAAATTAAAAATCAGCAAGACACAAGCACCCCAAAGTTTAGGGCTGCTCTGTTGACCAGGACCTCCACTTCATTCCATCTTAAATATCCCAGGAAAGAGAAAAATGGATAAAGAAGTTGTGGTCCTTATGTACAATGGAATATCACTCAGCCAGGAAATCAATGTCGTAAGGTTACTAGCAGCATGATGAGTGGATTTAGGTACGACGATTCTAAGTGAAATAAGTCACACAGAAAAGGACACTTCTCATAAGGTATCACTGATAGAGGAAATGTAAAAACCGTTACACTTGAACTGAATTACAAAACAGAACAGAGTCACACATGCAGAAAACACACTATGGCTGCTTAACGGGAAAGGTGAGGTGGGGTGATACATAAAACAAGGGTTTCAAATTAGCTCAGATACCGTTCCATAAACCCAATATGTAATAGACAAGACCTACTCCTTGCTCAGAGAACTCTACTCAACACGCCCTATTCACCGCACAAGAATATATCTGACTAATAATAATCGTAAAACCTATGTATTGATATCTCTCTGTTAGTGTGTCAAGTGGGTGTAAAGCGGCATAAACACAGCAGTGAAAAGCAGCTAAACCCCATTATAAAAATAAATTACTTTGAAACACCCATGAAACAAAGACAGTGAAAGAGAGAGAAATTCTTACACAATGCGTTCAGGGGCTGTGATGCAACCTGGATTGACCATATCTAGACGCACAGCTGGATGAGACATAAGGGTGGACACTCTTGGGGCTGAGAGGTTTGGTGAGGTTGGGTGAGCAAATGCAGACCATTTAAAGTAATACTGCGTGGTACCCATCGCATGGGTCCCAAATCTCCAGGTTCAAGGGCATCTTCCTTCATCAAAAACATGCATGAGAAACCCAGAAGATGGTACACCGTGTGATGGGGAAAGGTTTCTAAAACGCACCTCATTTCTCATCTCCTTGTGCCCGGGTTCGCCATTCCAGCCGCTTTACTAGCAAGCTCCCTACTTGGAGCATCAGCACCTTTAACCTCCTGTTCCGTACAGGTTGCAATTTGTCCTGAGGATAAACGGGAAGACGTGGAACCAACGAGAGACTAGCTCTTGGTGTTGGGACAGGCACAGGTCACTCTATTTTCCCATCAGAAAGAAGAATTAACCACAGGCTCAGCCTGACCCCCGGAACCAGAACAGGGCCTGAAGCCATTCTGCGATTTTGCGGCCAGCTCCCATAAAAACGAGTTGTAAAATGGAGGTTCAGGGCACTGCAATTCACAAACCTGCAGAGTTATAAATGATAACTCTCGTCCACAAATATATTGAGGGAAGGCAAAGAAGAGGATTTGAAATCAAGGCAGAATTGCAGGAAACAGATTTCAGGAGGTAGATACGAATCGCCTTTAAAGCACATGAAAAGCGGCAAAACGTTGACAATGATGCCCTTGGCCATAAAGGGCGTATGCGTTTTTTCCTGAATATATTCAGGAAAAAACGCATACGCCCTATTTGGCCAACCAAGCAACCTGGAAAGGCAAATCAGCGCTACAAAGAAGTCTCGCTTCCCATCGGTCAAAAGGGCCATGCTGAAAAAAGTGTCAAAACCAGAAATGCAGGACAGCCCATGGAGAAATGGGAGCCTTGCTACACTGATGGGCGGGATGTAAATTGCCAAGAGCCACTCTGGAGAAGAGTCCGGTGAGTCCTGAAACATCTGAAAAACACAGCTTAGAGAGCATAGGGCACTTCCACTCATGGGGGTATAAATTGGGAAAATTAAAAATCAGCAAGACACAAGCACCCCAAAGTTTAGGGCTGCTCTATTGACCAGGACCTCCACTTCATTCCACCTTAAATATCCCAGGAAAGAGAAAAATGGATAAAGAAGTTGTGGTCCTTATGTACAATGGAATATCACTCAGCCAGGAAATCAATGTCGTAAGGTTACTAGCAGCATGATGAGTGGATTTAGGTACGACGATTCTAAGTGAAATAAGTCACACAGAAAAGGACACTTCTCATAAGGTATCACTGATAGAGGGAATGTAAAAACCGTTACACTTGAACTGAATTACAAAACAGAACAGAGTCACACATGCAGAAAACACACTATGGCTGCTTAACGGGAAAGGTGAGGTGGGGTGATACATAAAACAAGGGTATCAAATTAGCTCAGATACCGTTCCATAAACCCAATATGTAATAGACAAGACTTACTACTTGCTCAGAGAACTGGACTCAACACGCCCTATTCACCGCACAAGAATATATCTGACTAATAATAATCGTAAAACCTATGTATTGATATCTCTCTGTTAGTGTGTCAAGTGGGTGTAAAGCGGCATAAACACAGCCGTGAAAAGCAGCTAAACCCCATTATAAAAATAAATTACTTTGAAACACCCATGAAACAAAGACAGTGAAAGAGAGAGAAATTCTTACACAATGCGTTCAGGGGCTGTGATGCAACCTGGATTGACCATATCTAGACGCACAGCTGGATGAGACATAAGGGTGGACAATCGTGGGGCTGAGAGGTTCGGTGAGGTTGGGTGAGCAAATGCAGACCCTTTAAAGTAATACTGCGTGGTACCCATCGCATGGGTCCCAAATCTCCAGGTTCAAGGGCATCTTCCTACATCAAAAACATGCATGAGAAACCCAGAAGATGGTACACCGTGTGATGGGGAAAGGTTTCTAAAACGCACCTCATTTCTCATCTCCTTGTGCCCGGGTTCGCCATTCCAGCCGCTTTACTAGCAAGCTCCCTACTTGGAGCATCAGCACCTTTAACATCCTGTTCCGTACAGGTTGCAATTTGTCCTGAGGATAAACGGGAAGACGTGGAACCAACGAGAGACTAGCTCTTGGTGTTGGGACAGGCACAGGTCACTCTATTTTCCCATCAGAAAGAAGAATTAACCACAGGCTCAGCCTGACCCCCGGAACCAGAACAGGGCCTGAAGCCATTCTGCGATTTTGCGGCCAGCTCCCATAAAAACGAGTTGTAAAATGGAGGTTCAGGGCACTGCAATTCACAAACCTGCAGAGTTATAAATGATAACTCTCGTCCACAAATATATTGAGGGAAGGCAAAGAAGAGAATTTGAAATCAAGGCAGAATTGCAGGAAACAGATTTCAGGAGGTAGATACGAATCGCCTTTAAAGCACATGAAAAGCGGCAAAACGTTGACAATGATGCCCTTGGCCAAAAAGGGCGTATGCGTTTTTTCCTGAATATATTCAGGAAAAAACGCATACGCCCTTTTTGGCCAACCAAGCAACCTGGAAAGGCAAATCAGCGCTACAAAGACGTCTCGCTTCCCATCGGTCAAAAGGGCCATGCTGAAAAAATTGTCAAAACCAGAAATGCAGGACAGGCCATGGAGAAATGGGAGCCTTGCTACACTGATGGGCGGGATGTAAATTGCCAAGAGCCACTCTGGAGAAGTGTCCGGTGAGTCCTGAAACATCTGAAAAACACAGCTTAGAGAGCATAGGGAACTTCCACTCATGGGGGTATAAATTGGGAAAATTAAAAATCAGCAAGACACAAGCACCCCAAAGTTTAGGGCTGCTCTGTTGACCAGGACCTCCACTTCATTCCACCTTAAATATCCCAGGAAAGAGAAAAATGGATAAAGAAGTTGTGGTCCTTATGTACAATGGAATATCACTCAGCCAGGAAATCAATGTCGTAAGGTTAGTAGCAGCATGATGAGTGGATTTAGGTACGACGATTCTAAGTGAAATAAGTCACACAGAAAAGGACACTTCTCATAAGGTATCACTGATAGAAGGAATGTAAAAACCGTTACACTTGAACTGAATTACAAAACAGAACAGAGTCACACATGCAGAAAACACACTATGGCTGCTTAACGGGAAAGGTGAGGTGGGGTGATACATAAAACAAGGGTATCAAATTAGCTCAGATACCGTTCCATAAACCCAATATGTAATAGACAAGACCTACTCCTTGCTCAGAGAACTGGACTCAACACGCCCTATTCACCGCACAAGAATATATCTGACTAATAATAATCGTAAAACCTATGTATTGATATCTCTCTGTTAGTGTGTCAAGTGGGTGTAAAGCGGCATAAACACAGCAGTGAAAAGCAGCTAAACCCCATTATAAAAATAAATTACTTTGAAACACCCATGAAACAAAGACAGTGAAAGAGAGAGAAATTCTTACACAATGCGTTCAGGGGCTGTGATGCAACCTGGATTGACCATATCTAGACGCACAGCTGGATGAGACATAAGGGTGGACACTCTTGGGGCTGAGAGGTTTGGTGAGGTTGGGTGAGCAAACGCAGACCCTTTAAAGTAATACTGCGTGGTACCCATCGCATGGGTCCCAAATCTCCAGGTTCAAGGGCATCTTCCTACATCAAAAACATGCATGAGAAACCCAGAAGATGGTACACCGTGTGATGGGGAAAGGTTTCTAAAACGCACCTCATTTCTCATCTCCTTGTGCCCGGGTTCGCCATTCCAGCCGCTTTACTAGCAAGCTCCCTACTTGGAGCATTAGCACCTTTAACCTCCTGTTCCGTACAGGTTGCACTTTGTCCTGAGGATAAACGGGAAGACGTGGAACCAACGAGAGACTAGCTCTTGGTGTTGGGACAGGCACAGGTCACTCTATTTTCCCATCAGAAAGAAGAATTAACCACAGGCTCAGCCTGACCCCCGGAACCAGAACAGGGCCTGAAGCCATTCTGCGCTTTTGCGGCCACCTCCCATAAAAACGAGTTGTAAAATGGAGGTTCAGGGCACTGCAATTCACAAACCTGCAGAGTTATAAATGATAACTCTCGTCCACAAATATATTGAGGGAAGGCAAAGAAGAGGATTTGAAATCAAGGCAGAATTGCAGGAAACAGATTTCAGGAGGTAGATACGAATCGCCTTTAAAGCACATGAAAAGCGGCAAAACGTTGACAATGATACCCTTGGCCAAAAAGGGCGTATGCGTTTTTTCCTGAATATATTCAGGAAAAAACGCATACGCCCTTTTTGGCCAACCAAGCAACCTGGAAAGGCAAATCAGCGCTACAAAGAAGTCGCGCTTCCCATCGGTCAAAAGGGCCATGCTGAAAAAAGTGTCAAAACCAGAAATGCAGGACAGGCCATGGAGAAATGGGAGCCTTGCTACACTGATGGGCGGGATGTAAATTGCCAAGAGCCACTCTGGAGAAGTGTCCGGTGAGTCCTGAAACATCTGAAAAACACAGCTTAGAGAGCATAGGGCACTTCCACTCATGGGGGTATAAATTGGGAAAATTAAAAATCAGCAAGACACAAGCACCCCAAAGTTTAGGGCTGCTCTGTTGACCAGGACCTCCACTTCATTCCATCTTAAATATCCCAGGAAAGAGAAAAATGGATAAAGAAGTTGTGGTCCTTATGTACAATGGAATATCACTCAGCCAGGAAATCAATGTCGTAAGGTTACTAGCAGCATGATGAGTGGATTTAGGTACGACGATTCTAAGTGAAATAAGTCACACAGAAAAGGACACTTCTCATAAGGTATCACTGATAGAAGGAATGTAAAAACCGTTACACTTGAACTGAATTACAAAACAGAACAGAGTCACACATGCAGAAAACACACTATGGCTGCTTAATGGGAAAGGTGAGGTGGGGTGATACATAAAACAAGGGTATCAAATTAGCTCAGATACCGTTCCATAAACCCAATATGTAATAGACAAGACCTACTCCTTGCTCAGAGAACTGGACTCAACACGCCCTATTCACCGCACAAGAATATATCTGACTAATAATAATCGTAAAACCTATGTATTGATATCTCTCTGTTAGTGTGTCAAGTGGGTGTAAAGCGGCATAAACACAGCAGTGAAAAGCAGCTAAACCCCATTATAAAAATAAATTACTTTGAAACACCCATGAAACAAAGACAGTGAAAGAGAGAGAAATTCTTACACAATGCGTTCAGGGGCTGTGATGCAACCTGGATTGACCATATCTAGACGCACAGCTGGATGAGACATAAGGGTGAACACTCTTGGGGCTGAGAGGTTTGGTGAGGTTGGGTGAGCAAACGCAGACCCTTTAAAGTAATACTGCGTGGTACCCATCGCATGGGTCCCAAATCTCCAGGTTCAAGGGCATCTTCCTACATCAAAAACATGCATGAGAAACCCAGAAGATGGTACACCGTGTGATGGGGAAAGGTTTCTAAAACGCACCTCATTTCTCATCTCCTTGTGCCAGGGTTCGCCATTCCAGCCGCTTTACTAGCAAGCTCCCTACTTGGAGCATTAGCACCTTTAACCTCCTGTTCCGTTCAGGTTGCACTTTGTCCTGAGGATAAACGGGAAGACGTGGAACCAACGAGAGACTAGCTCTTGGTGTTGGGACAGGCACAGGTCACTCTATTTTCCCATCAGAAAGAAGAATTAACCACAGGCTCAGCCTGCCCCCCGGAACCAGAACAGGGCCTGAAGCCATTCTGCGCTTTTGCGGCCACCTCCCATAAAAACGAGTTGTAAAATGGAGGTTCAGGGCACTGCAATTCACAAACCTGCAGAGTTATAAATGATAACTCTCGTCCACAAATATATTGAGGGAAGGCAAAGAAGAGGATTTGAAATCAAGGCAGAATTGCAGGAAACAGATTTCAGGAGGTAGATACGAATCGCCTTTAAAGCACATGAAAAGCGGCAAAACGTTGACAATGATACCCTTGGCCAAAAAGGGCGTATGCGTTTTTTCCTGAATATATTCAGGAAAAAACGCATACGCCCTTTTTGGCCAACCAAGCAACCTGGAAAGGCAAATCAGCGCTACAAAGAAGTCGCGCTTCCCATCGGTCAAAAGGGCCATGCTGAAAAAAGTGTCAAAACCAGAAATGCAGGACAGGCCATGGAGAAATGGGAGCCTTGCTACACTGATGGGCGGGATGTAAATTGCCAAGAGCCACTCTGGAGAAGTGTCCGGTGAGTCCTGAAACATCTGAAAAACACAGCTTAGAGAGCATAGGGCACTTCCACTCATGGGGGTATAAATTGGGAAAATTAAAAATCAGCAAGACACAAGCACCCCAAAGTTTAGGGCTGCTCTGTTGACCAGGACCTCCACTTCATTCCATCTTAAATATCCCAGGAAAGAGAAAAATGGATAAAGAAGTTGTGGTCCTTATGTACAATGGAATATCACTCAGCCAGGAAATCAATGTCGTAAGGTTACTAGCAGCATGATGAGTGGATTTAGGTACGACGATTCTAAGTGAAATAAGTCACACAGAAAAGGACACTTCTCATAAGGTATCACTGATAGAGGAAATGTAAAAACCGTTACACTTGAACTGAATTACAAAACAGAACAGAGTCACACATGCAGAAAACACACTATGGCTGCTTAACGGGAAAGGTGAGGTGGGGTGATACATAAAACAAGGGTTTCAAATTAGCTCAGATACCGTTCCATAAACCCAATATGTAATAGACAAGACCTACTCCTTGCTCAGAGAACTGTACTCAACACGCCCTATTCACCGCACAAGAATATATCTGACTAATAATAATCGTAAAACCTATGTATTGATATCTCTCTGTTAGTGTGTCAAGTGGGTGTAAAGCGGCATAAACACAGCAGTGAAAAGCAGCTAAACCCCATTATAAAAATAAATTACTTTGAAACACCCATGAAACAAAGACAGTGAAAGAGAGAGAAATTCTTACACAATGCGTTCAGGGGCTGTGATGCAACCTGGATTGACCATATCTAGACGCACAGCTGGATGAGACATAAGGGTGGACACTCTTGGGGCTGAGAGGTTTGGTGAGGTTGGGTGAGCAAATGCAGACCATTTAAAGTAATACTGCGTGGTACCCATCGCATGGGTCCCAAATCTCCAGGTTCAAGGGCATCTTCCTTCATCAAAAACATGCATGAGAAACCCAGAAGATGGTACACCGTGTGATGGGGAAAGGTTTCTAAAACGCACCTCATTTCTCATCTCCTTGTGCCCGGGTTCGCCATTCCAGCCGCTTTACTAGCAAGCTCCCTACTTGGAGCATCAGCACCTTTAACCTCCTGTTCCGTACAGGTTGCAATTTGTCCTGAGGATAAACGGGAAGACGTGGAACCAACGAGAGACTAGCTCTTGGTGTTGGGACAGGCACAGGTCACTCTATTTTCCCATCAGAAAGAAGAATTAACCACAGGCTCAGCCTGACCCCCGGAACCAGAACAGGGCCTGAAGCCATTCTGCGATTTTGCGGCCAGCTCCCATAAAAACGAGTTGTAAAATGGAGGTTCAGGGCACTGCAATTCACAAACCTGCAGAGTTATAAATGATAACTCTCGTCCACAAATATATTGAGGGAAGGCAAAGAAGAGGATTTGAAATCAAGGCAGAATTGCAGGAAACAGATTTCAGGAGGTAGATACGAATCGCCTTTAAAGCACATGAAAAGCGGCAAAACGTTGACAATGATGCCCTTGGCCATAAAGGGCGTATGCGTTTTTTCCTGAATATATTCAGGAAAAAACGCATACGCCCTATTTGGCCAACCAAGCAACCTGGAAAGGCAAATCAGCGCTACAAAGAAGTCTCGCTTCCCATCGGTCAAAAGGGCCATGCTGAAAAAAGTGTCAAAACCAGAAATGCAGGACAGCCCATGGAGAAATGGGAGCCTTGCTACACTGATGGGCGGGATGTAAATTGCCAAGAGCCACTCTGGAGAAGAGTCCGGTGAGTCCTGAAACATCTGAAAAACACAGCTTAGAGAGCATAGGGCACTTCCACTCATGGGGGTATAAATTGGGAAAATTAAAAATCAGCAAGACACAAGCACCCCAAAGTTTAGGGCTGCTCTATTGACCAGGACCTCCACTTCATTCCACCTTAAATATCCCAGGAAAGAGAAAAATGGATAAAGAAGTTGTGGTCCTTATGTACAATGGAATATCACTCAGCCAGTAAATCAATGTCGTAAGGTTACTAGCAGCATGATGAGTGGATTTAGGTACGACGATTCTAAGTGAAATAAGTCACACAGAAAAGGACACTTCTCATAAGGTATCACTGATAGAGGGAATGTAAAAACCGTTACACTTGAACTGAATTACAAAACAGAACAGAGTCACACATGCAGAAAACACACTATGGCTGCTTAACGGGAAAGGTGAGGTGGGGTGATACATAAAACAAGGGTATCAAATTAGCTCAGATACCGTTCCATAAACCCAATATGTAATAGACAAGACTTACTACTTGCTCAGAGAACTGGACTCAACACGCCCTATTCACCGCACAAGAATATATCTGACTAATAATAATCGTAAAACCTATGTATTGATATCTCTCTGTTAGTGTGTCAAGTGGGTGTAAAGCGGCATAAACACAGCCGTGAAAAGCAGCTAAACCCCATTATAAAAATAAATTACTTTGAAACACCCATGAAACAAAGACAGTGAAAGAGAGAGAAATTCTTACACAATGCGTTCAGGGGCTGTGATGCAACCTGGATTGACCATATCTAGACGCACAGCTGGATGAGACATAAGGGTGGACAATCGTGGGGCTGAGAGGTTCGGTGAGGTTGGGTGAGCAAATGCAGACCCTTTAAAGTAATACTGCGTGGTACCCATCGCATGGGTCCCAAATCTCCAGGTTCAAGGGCATCTTCCTACATCAAAAACATGCATGAGAAACCCAGAAGATGGTACACCGTGTGATGGGGAAAGGTTTCTAAAACGCACCTCATTTCTCATCTCCTTGTGCCCGGGTTCGCCATTCCAGCCGCTTTACTAGCAAGCTCCCTACTTGGAGCATCAGCACCTTTAACCTCCTGTTCCGTACAGGTTGCAATTTGTCCTGAGGATAAACGGGAAGACGTGGAACCAACGAGAGACTAGCTCTTGGTGTTGGGACAGGCACAGGTCACTCTATTTTCCCATCAGAAAGAAGAATTAACCACAGGCTCAGCCTGACCCCCGGAACCAGAACAGGGCCTGAAGCCATTCTGCGATTTTGCGGCCAGCTCCCATAAAAACGAGTTGTAAAATGGAGGTTCAGGGCACTGCAATTCACAAACCTGCAGAGTTATAAATGATAACTCTCGTCCACAAATATATTGAGGGAAGGCAAAGAAGAGAATTTGAAATCAAGGCAGAATTGCAGGAAACAGATTTCAGGAGGTAGATACGAATCGCCTTTAAAGCACATGAAAAGCGGCAAAACGTTGACAATGATGCCCTTGGCCAAAAAGGGCGTATGCGTTTTTTCCTGAATATATTCAGGAAAAAACGCATACGCCCTTTTTGGCCAACCAAGCAACCTGGAAAGGCAAATCAGCGCTACAAAGACGTCTCGCTTCCCATCGGTCAAAAGGGCCATGCTGAAAAAATTGTCAAAACCAGAAATGCAGGACAGGCCATGGAGAAATGGGAGCCTTGCTACACTGATGGGCGGGATGTAAATTGCCAAGAGCCACTCTGGAGAAGTGTCCGGTGAGTCCTGAAACATCTGAAAAACACAGCTTAGAGAGCATAGGGAACTTCCACTCATGGGGGTATAAATTGGGAAAATTAAAAATCAGCAAGACACAAGCACCCCAAAGTTTAGGGCTGCTCTGTTGACCAGGACCTCCACTTCATTCCACCTTAAATATCCCAGGAAAGAGAAAAATGGATAAAGAAGTTGTGGTCCTTATGTACAATGGAATATCACTCAGCCAGGAAATCAATGTCGTAAGGTTAGTAGCAGCATGATGAGTGGATTTAGGTACGACGATTCTAAGTGAAATAAGTCACACAGAAAAGGACACTTCTCATAAGGTATCACTGATAGAAGGAATGTAAAAACCGTTACACTTGAACTGAATTACAAAACAGAACAGAGTCACACATGCAGAAAACACACTATGGCTGCTTAACGGGAAAGGTGAGGTGGGGTGATACATAAAACAAGGGTATCAAATTAGCTCAGATACCGTTCCATAAACCCAATATGTAATAGACAAGACCTACTCCTTGCTCAGAGAACTGGACTCAACACGCCCTATTCACCGCACAAGAATATATCTGACTAATAATAATCGTAAAACCTATGTATTGATATCTCTCTGTTAGTGTGTCAAGTGGGTGTAAAGCGGCATAAACACAGCAGTGAAAAGCAGCTAAACCCCATTATAAAAATAAATTACTTTGAAACACCCATGAAACAAAGACAGTGAAAGAGAGAGAAATTCTTACACAATGCGTTCAGGGGCTGTGATGCAACCTGGATTGACCATATCTAGACGCACAGCTGGATGAGACATAAGGGTGGACACTCTTGGGGCTGAGAGGTTTGGTGAGGTTGGGTGAGCAAACGCAGACCCTTTAAAGTAATACTGCGTGGTACCCATCGCATGGGTCCCAAATCTCCAGGTTCAAGGGCATCTTCCTACATCAAAAACATGCATGAGAAACCCAGAAGATGGTACACCGTGTGATGGGGAAAGGTTTCTAAAACGCACCTCATTTCTCATCTCCTTGTGCCCGGGTTCGCCATTCCAGCCGCTTTACTAGCAAGCTCCCTACTTGGAGCATTAGCACCTTTAACCTCCTGTTCCGTACAGGTTGCACTTTGTCCTGAGGATAAACGGGAAGACGTGGAACCAACGAGAGACTAGCTCTTGGTGTTGGGACAGGCACAGGTCACTCTATTTTCCCATCAGAAAGAAGAATTAACCACAGGCTCAGCCTGACCCCCGGAACCAGAACAGGGCCTGAAGCCATTCTGCGCTTTTGCGGCCACCTCCCATAAAAACGAGTTGTAAAATGGAGGTTCAGGGCACTGCAATTCACAAACCTGCAGAGTTATAAATGATAACTCTCGTCCACAAATATATTGAGGGAAGGCAAAGAAGAGGATTTGAAATCAAGGCAGAATTGCAGGAAACAGATTTCAGGAGGTAGATACGAATCGCCTTTAAAGCACATGAAAAGCGGCAAAACGTTGACAATGATACCCTTGGCCAAAAAGGGCGTATGCGTTTTTTCCTGAATATATTCAGGAAAAAACGCATACGCCCTTTTTGGCCAACCAAGCAACCTGGAAAGGCAAATCAGCGCTACAAAGAAGTCGCGCTTCCCATCGGTCAAAAGGGCCATGCTGAAAAAAGTGTCAAAACCAGAAATGCAGGACAGGCCATGGAGAAATGGGAGCCTTGCTACACTGATGGGCGGGATGTAAATTGCCAAGAGCCACTCTGGAGAAGTGTCCGGTGAGTCCTGAAACATCTGAAAAACACAGCTTAGAGAGCATAGGGCACTTCCACTCATGGGGGTATAAATTGGGAAAATTAAAAATCAGCAAGACACAAGCACCCCAAAGTTTAGGGCTGCTCTGTTGACCAGGACCTCCACTTCATTCCATCTTAAATATCCCAGGAAAGAGAAAAATGGATAAAGAAGTTGTGGTCCTTATGTACAATGGAATATCACTCAGCCAGGAAATCAATGTCGTAAGGTTACTAGCAGCATGATGAGTGGATTTAGGTACGACGATTCTAAGTGAAATAAGTCACACAGAAAAGGACACTTCTCATAAGGTATCACTGATAGAAGGAATGTAAAAACCGTTACACTTGAACTGAATTACAAAACAGAACAGAGTCACACATGCAGAAAACACACTATGGCTGCTTAATGGGAAAGGTGAGGTGGGGTGATACATAAAACAAGGGTATCAAATTAGCTCAGATACCGTTCCATAAACCCAATATGTAATAGACAAGACCTACTCCTTGCTCAGAGAACTGGACTCAACACGCCCTATTCACCGCACAAGAATATATCTGACTAATAATAATCGTAAAACCTATGTATTGATATCTCTCTGTTAGTGTGTCAAGTGGGTGTAAAGCGGCATAAACACAGCAGTGAAAAGCAGCTAAACCCCATTATAAAAATAAATTACTTTGAAACACCCATGAAACAAAGACAGTGAAAGAGAGAGAAATTCTTACACAATGCGTTCAGGGGCTGTGATGCAACCTGGATTGACCATATCTAGACGCACAGCTGGATGAGACATAAGGGTGGACACTCTTGGGGCTGAGAGGTTTGGTGAGGTTGGGTGAGCAAACGCAGACCCTTTAAAGTAATACTGCGTGGTACCCATCGCATGGGTCCCAAATCTCCAGGTTCAAGGGCATCTTCCTACATCAAAAACATGCATGAGAAACCCAGAAGATGGTACACCGTGTGATGGGGAAAGGTTTCTAAAACGCACCTCATTTCTCATCTCCTTGTGCCAGGGTTCGCCATTCCAGCCGCTTTACTAGCAAGCTCCCTACTTGGAGCATTAGCACCTTTAACCTCCTGTTCCGTTCAGGTTGCACTTTGTCCTGAGGATAAACGGGAAGACGTGGAACCAACGAGAGACTAGCTCTTGGTGTTGGGACAGGCACAGGTCACTCTATTTTCCCATCAGAAAGAAGAATTAACCACAGGCTCAGCCTGCCCCCCGGAACCAGAACAGGGCCTGAAGCCATTCTGCGCTTTTGCGGCCACCTCCCATAAAAACGAGTTGTAAAATGGAGGTTCAGGGCACTGCAATTCACAAACCTGCAGAGTTATAAATGATAACTCTCGTCCACAAATATATTGAGGGAAGGCAAAGAAGAGGATTTGAAATCAAGGCAGAATTGCAGGAAACAGATTTCAGGAGGTAGATACGAATCGCCTTTAAAGCACATGAAAAGCGGCAAAACGTTGACAATGATACCCTTGGCCAAAAAGGGCGTATGCGTTTTTTCCTGAATATATTCAGGAAAAAACGCATACGCCCTTTTTGGCCAACCAAGCAACCTGGAAAGGCAAATCAGCGCTACAAAGAAGTCGCGCTTCCCATCGGTCAAAAGGGCCATGCTGAAAAAAGTGTCAAAACCAGAAATGCAGGACAGGCCATGGAGAAATGGGAGCCTTGCTACACTGATGGGCGGGATGTAAATTGCCAAGAGCCACTCTGGAGAAGTGTCCGGTGAGTCCTGAAACATCTGAAAAACACAGCTTAGAGAGCATAGGGCACTTCCACTCATGGGGGTATAAATTGGGAAAATTAAAAATCAGCAAGACACAAGCACCCCAAAGTTTAGGGCTGCTCTGTTGACCAGGACCTCCACTTCATTCCATCTTAAATATCCCAGGAAAGAGAAAAATGGATAAAGAAGTTGTGGTCCTTATGTACAATGGAATATCACTCAGCCAGGAAATCAATGTCGTAAGGTTACTAGCAGCATGATGAGTGGATTTAGGTACGACGATTCTAAGTGAAATAAGTCACACAGAAAAGGACACTTCTCATAAGGTATCACTGATAGAGGAAATGTAAAAACCGTTACACTTGAACTGAATTACAAAACAGAACAGAGTCACACATGCAGAAAACACACTATGGCTGCTTAACGGGAAAGGTGAGGTGGGGTGATACATAAAACAAGGGTTTCAAATTAGCTCAGATACCGTTCCATAAACCCAATATGTAATAGACAAGACCTACTCCTTGCTCAGAGAACTGTACTCAACACGCCCTATTCACCGCACAAGAATATATCTGACTAATAATAATCGTAAAACCTATGTATTGATATCTCTCTGTTAGTGTGTCAAGTGGGTGTAAAGCGGCATAAACACAGCAGTGAAAAGCAGCTAAACCCCATTATAAAAATAAATTACTTTGAAACACCCATGAAACAAAGACAGTGAAAGAGAGAGAAATTCTTACACAATGCGTTCAGGGGCTGTGATGCAACCTGGATTGACCATATCTAGACGCACAGCTGGATGAGACATAAGGGTGGACACTCTTGGGGCTGAGAGGTTTGGTGAGGTTGGGTGAGCAAATGCAGACCATTTAAAGTAATACTGCGTGGTACCCATCGCATGGGTCCCAAATCTCCAGGTTCAAGGGCATCTTCCTTCATCAAAAACATGCATGAGAAACCCAGAAGATGGTACACCGTGTGATGGGGAAAGGTTTCTAAAACGCACCTCATTTCTCATCTCCTTGTGCCCGGGTTCGCCATTCCAGCCGCTTTACTAGCAAGCTCCCTACTTGGAGCATCAGCACCTTTAACCTCCTGTTCCGTACAGGTTGCAATTTGTCCTGAGGATAAACGGGAAGACGTGGAACCAACGAGAGACTAGCTCTTGGTGTTGGGACAGGCACAGGTCACTCTATTTTCCCATCAGAAAGAAGAATTAACCACAGGCTCAGCCTGACCCCCGGAACCAGAACAGGGCCTGAAGCCATTCTGCGATTTTGCGGCCAGCTCCCATAAAAACGAGTTGTAAAATGGAGGTTCAGGGCACTGCAATTCACAAACCTGCAGAGTTATAAATGATAACTCTCGTCCACAAATATATTGAGGGAAGGCAAAGAAGAGGATTTGAAATCAAGGCAGAATTGCAGGAAACAGATTTCAGGAGGTAGATACGAATCGCCTTTAAAGCACATGAAAAGCGGCAAAACGTTGACAATGATGCCCTTGGCCATAAAGGGCGTATGCGTTTTTTCCTGAATATATTCAGGAAAAAACGCATACGCCCTATTTGGCCAACCAAGCAACCTGGAAAGGCAAATCAGCGCTACAAAGAAGTCTCGCTTCCCATCGGTCAAAAGGGCCATGCTGAAAAAAGTGTCAAAACCAGAAATGCAGGACAGCCCATGGAGAAATGGGAGCCTTGCTACACTGATGGGCGGGATGTAAATTGCCAAGAGCCACTCTGGAGAAGAGTCCGGTGAGTCCTGAAACATCTGAAAAACACAGCTTAGAGAGCATAGGGCACTTCCACTCATGGGGGTATAAATTGGGAAAATTAAAAATCAGCAAGACACAAGCACCCCAAAGTTTAGGGCTGCTCTATTGACCAGGACCTCCACTTCATTCCACCTTAAATATCCCAGGAAAGAGAAAAATGGATAAAGAAGTTGTGGTCCTTATGTACAATGGAATATCACTCAGCCAGGAAATCAATGTCGTAAGGTTACTAGCAGCATGATGAGTGGATTTAGGTACGACGATTCTAAGTGAAATAAGTCACACAGAAAAGGACACTTCTCATAAGGTATCACTGATAGAGGGAATGTAAAAACCGTTACACTTGAACTGAATTACAAAACAGAACAGAGTCACACATGCAGAAAACACACTATGGCTGCTTAACGGGAAAGGTGAGGTGGGGTGACACATAAAACAAGGGTATCAAATTAGCTCAGATACCGTTCCATAAACCCAATATGTAATAGACAAGACTTACTACTTGCTCAGAGAACTGGACTCAACACGCCCTATTCACCGCACAAGAATATATCTGACTAATAATAATCGTAAAACATATGTATTGATATCTCTCTGTTAGTGTGTCAAGTGGGTGTAAAGCGGCATAAACACAGCCGTGAAAAGCAGCTAAACCCCATTATAAAAATAAATTACTTTGAAACACCCATGAAACAAAGACAGTGAAAGAGAGAGAAATTCTTACACAATGCGTTCAGGGGCTGTGATGCAACCTGGATTGACCATATCTAGACGCACAGCTGGATGAGACATAAGGGTGGACAATCGTGGGGCTGAGAGGTTCGGTGAGGTTGGGTGAGCAAATGCAGACCCTTTAAAGTAATACTGCGTGGTACCCATCGCATGGGTCCCAAATCTCCAGGTTCAAGGGCATCTTCCTACATCAAAAACATGCATGAGAAACCCAGAAGATGGTACACCGTGTGATGGGGAAAGGTTTCTAAAACGCACCTCATTTCTCATCTCCTTGTGCCCGGGTTCGCCATTCCAGCCGCTTTACTAGCAAGCTCCCTACTTGGAGCATCAGCACCTTTAACCTCCTGTTCCGTACAGGTTGCAATTTGTCCTGAGGATAAACGGGAAGACGTGGAACCAACGAGAGACTAGCTCTTGGTGTTGGGACAGGCACAGGTCACTCTATTTTCCCATCAGAAAGAAGAATTAACCACAGGCTCAGCCTGACCCCCGGAACCAGAACAGGGCCTGAAGCCATTCTGCGATTTTGCGGCCAGCTCCCATAAAAACGAGTTGTAAAATGGAGGTTCAGGGCACTGCAATTCACAAACCTGCAGAGTTATAAATGATAACTCTCGTCCACAAATATATTGAGGGAAGGCAAAGAAGAGGATTTGAAATCAAGGCAGAATTGCAGGAAACAGATTTCAGGAGGTAGATACGAATCGCCTTTAAAGCACATGAAAAGCGGCAAAACGTTGACAATGATACCCTTGGCCAAAAAGGGCGTATGTGTTTTTTCCTGAATATATTCAGGAAAAAACGCATACGCCCTTTTTGGCCAACCAAGCAACCTGGAAAGGCAAATCAGCGCTACAAAGAAGTCGCGCTTCCCATCGGTCAAAAGGGCCATGCTGAAAAAAGTGTCAAAACCAGAAATGCAGGACAGGCCATGGAGAAATGGGAGCCTTGCTACACTGATGGGCGGGATGTAAATTGCCAAGAGCCACTCTGGAGAAGTGTCCGGTGAGTCCTGAAACATCTGAAAAACACAGCTTAGAGAGCATAGGGCACTTCCACTCATGGGGGTATAAATTGGGAAAATTAAAAATCAGCAAGACACAAGCACCCCAAAGTTTAGGGCTGCTCTGTTGACCAGGACCTCCACTTCATTCCATCTTAAATATCCCAGGAAAGAGAAAAATGGATAAAGAAGTTGTGGTCCTTATGTACAATGGAATATCACTCAGCCAGGAAATCAATGTCGTAAGGTTACTAGCAGCATGATGAGTGGATTTAGGTACGACGATTCTAAGTGAAATAAGTCACACAGAAAAGGACACTTCTCATAAGGTATCACTGATAGAGGAAATGTAAAAACCGTTACACTTGAACTGAATTACAAAACAGAACAGAGTCACACATGCAGAAAACACACTATGGCTGCTTAACGGGAAAGGTGAGGTGGGGTGATACATAAAACAAGGGTTTCAAATTAGCTCAGATACCGTTCCATAAACCCAATATGTAATAGACAAGACCTACTCCTTGCTCAGAGAACTGTACTCAACACGCCCTATTCACCGCACAAGAATATATCTGACTAATAATAATCGTAAAACCTATGTATTGATATCTCTCTGTTAGTGTGTCAAGTGGGTGTAAAGCGGCATAAACACAGCAGTGAAAAGCAGCTAAACCCCATTATAAAAATAAATTACTTTGAAACACCCATGAAACAAAGACAGTGAAAGAGAGAGAAATTCTTACACAATGCGTTCAGGGGCTGTGATGCAACCTGGATTGACCATATCTAGACGCACAGCTGGATGAGACATAAGGGTGGACACTCTTGGGGCTGAGAGGTTTGGTGAGGTTGGGTGAGCAAATGCAGACCATTTAAAGTAATACTGCGTGGTACCCATCGCATGGGTCCCAAATCTCCAGGTTCAAGGGCATCTTCCTTCATCAAAAACATGCATGAGAAACCCAGAAGATGGTACACCGTGTGATGGGGAAAGGTTTCTAAAACGCACCTCATTTCTCATCTCCTTGTGCCCGGGTTCGCCATTCCAGCCGCTTTACTAGCAAGCTCCCTACTTGGAGCATCAGCACCTTTAACCTCCTGTTCCGTACAGGTTGCAATTTGTCCTGAGGATAAACGGGAAGACGTGGAACCAACGAGAGACTAGCTCTTGGTGTTGGGACAGGCACAGGTCACTCTATTTTCCCATCAGAAAGAAGAATTAACCACAGGCTCAGCCTGACCCCCGGAACCAGAACAGGGCCTGAAGCCATTCTGCGATTTTGCGGCCAGCTCCCATAAAAACGAGTTGTAAAATGGAGGTTCAGGGCACTGCAATTCACAAACCTGCAGAGTTATAAATGATAACTCTCGTCCACAAATATATTGAGGGAAGGCAAAGAAGAGGATTTGAAATCAAGGCAGAATTGCAGGAAACAGATTTCAGGAGGTAGATACGAATCGCCTTTAAAGCACATGAAAAGCGGCAAAACGTTGACAATGATGCCCTTGGCCATAAAGGGCGTATGCGTTTTTTCCTGAATATATTCAGGAAAAAACGCATACGCCCTATTTGGCCAACCAAGCAACCTGGAAAGGCAAATCAGCGCTACAAAGAAGTCTCGCTTCCCATCGGTCAAAAGGGCCATGCTGAAAAAAGTGTCAAAACCAGAAATGCAGGACAGCCCATGGAGAAATGGGAGCCTTGCTACACTGATGGGCGGGATGTAAATTGCCAAGAGCCACTCTGGAGAAGAGTCCGGTGAGTCCTGAAACATCTGAAAAACACAGCTTAGAGAGCATAGGGCACTTCCACTCATGGGGGTATAAATTGGGAAAATTAAAAATCAGCAAGACACAAGCACCCCAAAGTTTAGGGCTGCTCTATTGACCAGGACCTCCACTTCATTCCACCTTAAATATCCCAGGAAAGAGAAAAATGGATAAAGAAGTTGTGGTCCTTATGTACAATGGAATATCACTCAGCCAGGAAATCAATGTCGTAAGGTTACTAGCAGCATGATGAGTGGATTTAGGTACGACGATTCTAAGTGAAATAAGTCACACAGAAAAGGACACTTCTCATAAGGTATCACTGATAGAGGGAATGTAAAAACCGTTACACTTGAACTGAATTACAAAACAGAACAGAGTCACACATGCAGAAAACACACTATGGCTGCTTAACGGGAAAGGTGAGGTGGGGTGATACATAAAACAAGGGTATCAAATTAGCTCAGATACCGTTCCATAAACCCAATATGTAATAGACAAGACTTACTACTTGCTCAGAGAACTGGACTCAACACGCCCTATTCACCGCACAAGAATATATCTGACTAATAATAATCGTAAAACCTATGTATTGATATCTCTCTGTTAGTGTGTCAAGTGGGTGTAAAGCGGCATAAACACAGCCGTGAAAAGCAGCTAAACCCCATTATAAAAATAAATTACTTTGAAACACCCATGAAACAAAGACAGTGAAAGAGAGAGAAATTCTTACACAATGCGTTCAGGGGCTGTGATGCAACCTGGATTGACCATATCTAGACGCACAGCTGGATGAGACATAAGGGTGGACAATCGTGGGGCTGAGAGGTTCGGTGAGGTTGGGTGAGCAAATGCAGACCCTTTAAAGTAATACTGCGTGGTACCCATCGCATGGGTCCCAAATCTCCAGGTTCAAGGGCATCTTCCTACATCAAAAACATGCATGAGAAACCCAGAAGATGGTACACCGTGTGATGGGGAAAGGTTTCTAAAACGCACCTCATTTCTCATCTCCTTGTGCCCGGGTTCGCCATTCCAGCCGCTTTACTAGCAAGCTCCCTACTTGGAGCATCAGCACCTTTAACATCCTGTTCCGTACAGGTTGCAATTTGTCCTGAGGATAAACGGGAAGACGTGGAACCAACGAGAGACTAGCTCTTGGTGTTGGGACAGGCACAGGTCACTCTATTTTCCCATCAGAAAGAAGAATTAACCACAGGCTCAGCCTGACCCCCGGAACCAGAACAGGGCCTGAAGCCATTCTGCGATTTTGCGGCCAGCTCCCATAAAAACGAGTTGTAAAATGGAGGTTCAGGGCACTGCAATTCACAAACCTGCAGAGTTATAAATGATAACTCTCGTCCACAAATATATTGAGGGAAGGCAAAGAAGAGAATTTGAAATCAAGGCAGAATTGCAGGAAACAGATTTCAGGAGGTAGATACGAATCGCCTTTAAAGCACATGAAAAGCGGCAAAACGTTGACAATGATGCCCTTGGCCAAAAAGGGCGTATGCGTTTTTTCCTGAATATATTCAGGAAAAAACGCATACGCCCTTTTTGGCCAACCAAGCAACCTGGAAAGGCAAATCAGCGCTACAAAGACGTCTCGCTTCCCATCGGTCAAAAGGGCCATGCTGAAAAAAGTGTCAAAACCAGAAATGCAGGACAGGCCATGGAGAAATGGGAGCCTTGCTACACTGATGGGCGGGATGTAAATTGCCAAGAGCCACTCTGGAGAAGTGTCCGGTGAGTCCTGAAACATCTGAAAAACACAGCTTAGAGAGCATAGGGAACTTCCACTCATGGGGGTATAAATTGGGAAAATTAAAAATCAGCAAGACACAAGCACCCCAAAGTTTAGGGCTGCTCTGTTGACCAGGACCTCCACTTCATTCCACCTTAAATATCCCAGGAAAGAGAAAAATGGATAAAGAAGTTGTGGTCCTTATGTACAATGGAATATCACTCAGCCAGGAAATCAATGTCGTAAGGTTAGTAGCAGCATGATGAGTGGATTTAGGTACGACGATTCTAAGTGAAATAAGTCACACAGAAAAGGACACTTCTCATAAGGTATCACTGATAGAAGGAATGTAAAAACCGTTACACTTGAACTGAATTACAAAACAGAACAGAGTCACACATGCAGAAAACACACTATGGCTGCTTAATGGGAAAGGTGAGGTGGGGTGATACATAAAACAAGGGTATCAAATTAGCTCAGATACCGTTCCATAAACCCAATATGTAATAGACAAGACCTACTCCTTGCTCAGAGAACTGGACTCAACACGCCCTATTCACCGCACAAGAATATATCTGACTAATAATAATCGTAAAACCTATGTATTGATATCTCTCTGTTAGTGTGTCAAGTGGGTGTAAAGCGGCATAAACACAGCAGTGAAAAGCAGCTAAACCCCATTATAAAAATAAATTACTTTGAAACACCCATGAAACAAAGACAGTGAAAGAGAGAGAAATTCTTACACAATGCGTTCAGGGGCTGTGATGCAACCTGGATTGACCATATCTAGACGCACAGCTGGATGAGACATAAGGGTGGACACTCTTGGGGCTGAGAGGTTTGGTGAGGTTGGGTGAGCAAATGCAGACCATTTAAAGTAATACTGCGTGGTACCCATCGCATGGGTCCCAAATCTCCAGGTTCAAGGGCATCTTCCTTCATCAAAAACATGCATGAGAAACCCAGAAGATGGTACACCGTGTGATGGGGAAAGGTTTCTAAAACGCACCTCATTTCTCATCTCCTTGTGCCCGGGTTCGCCATTCCAGCCGCTTTACTAGCAAGCTCCCTACTTGGAGCATCAGCACCTTTAACCTCCTGTTCCGTACAGGTTGCAATTTGTCCTGAGGATAAACGGGAAGACGTGGAACCAACGAGAGACTAGCTCTTGGTGTTGGGACAGGCACAGGTCACTCTATTTTCCCATCAGAAAGAAGAATTAACCACAGGCTCAGCCTGACCCCCGGAACCAGAACAGGGCCTGAAGCCATTCTGCGATTTTGCGGCCAGCTCCCATAAAAACGAGTTGTAAAATGGAGGTTCAGGGCACTGCAATTCACAAACCTGCAGAGTTATAAATGATAACTCTCGTCCACAAATATATTGAGGGAAGGCAAAGAAGAGGATTTGAAATCAAGGCAGAATTGCAGGAAACAGATTTCAGGAGGTAGATACGAATCGCCTTTAAAGCACATGAAAAGCGGCAAAACGTTGACAATGATGCCCTTGGCCATAAAGGGCGTATGCGTTTTTTCCTGAATATATTCAGGAAAAAACGCATACGCCCTATTTGGCCAACCAAGCAACCTGGAAAGGCAAATCAGCGCTACAAAGAAGTCTCGCTTCCCATCGGTCAAAAGGGCCATGCTGAAAAAAGTGTCAAAACCAGAAATGCAGGACAGCCCATGGAGAAATGGGAGCCTTGCTACACTGATGGGCGGGATGTAAATTGCCAAGAGCCACTCTGGAGAAGAGTCCGGTGAGTCCTGAAACATCTGAAAAACACAGCTTAGAGAGCATAGGGCACTTCCACTCATGGGGGTATAAATTGGGAAAATTAAAAATCAGCAAGACACAAGCACCCCAAAGTTTAGGGCTGCTCTATTGACCAGGACCTCCACTTCATTCCACCTTAAATATCCCAGGAAAGAGAAAAATGGATAAAGAAGTTGTGGTCCTTATGTACAATGGAATATCACTCAGCCAGGAAATCAATGTCGTAAGGTTACTAGCAGCATGATGAGTGGATTTAGGTACGACGATTCTAAGTGAAATAAGTCACACAGAAAAGGACACTTCTCATAAGGTATCACTGATAGAGGGAATGTAAAAACCGTTACACTTGAACTGAATTACAAAACAGAACAGAGTCACACATGCAGAAAACACACTATGGCTGCTTAACGGGAAAGGTGAGGTGGGGTGATACATAAAACAAGGGTATCAAATTAGCTCAGATACCGTTCCATAAACCCAATATGTAATAGACAAGACTTACTACTTGCTCAGAGAACTGGACTCAACACGCCCTATTCACCGCACAAGAATATATCTGACTAATAATAATCGTAAAACCTATGTATTGATATCTCTCTGTTAGTGTGTCAAGTGGGTGTAAAGCGGCATAAACACAGCCGTGAAAAGCAGCTAAACCCCATTATAAAAATAAATTACTTTGAAACACCCATGAAACAAAGACAGTGAAAGAGAGAGAAATTCTTACACAATGCGTTCAGGGGCTGTGATGCAACCTGGATTGACCATATCTAGACGCACAGCTGGATGAGACATAAGGGTGGACAATCGTGGGGCTGAGAGGTTCGGTGAGGTTGGGTGAGCAAATGCAGACCCTTTAAAGTAATACTGCGTGGTACCCATCGCATGGGTCCCAAATCTCCAGGTTCAAGGGCATCTTCCTACATCAAAAACATGCATGAGAAACCCAGAAGATGGTACACCGTGTGATGGGGAAAGGTTTCTAAAACGCACCTCATTTCTCATCTCCTTGTGCCCGGGTTCGCCATTCCAGCCGCTTTACTAGCAAGCTCCCTACTTGGAGCATCAGCACCTTTAACATCCTGTTCCGTACAGGTTGCAATTTGTCCTGAGGATAAACGGGAAGACGTGGAACCAACGAGAGACTAGCTCTTGGTGTTGGGACAGGCACAGGTCACTCTATTTTCCCATCAGAAAGAAGAATTAACCACAGGCTCAGCCTGACCCCCGGAACCAGAACAGGGCCTGAAGCCATTCTGCGCTTTTGCGGCCAGCTCCCATAAAAACGAGTTGTAAAATGGAGGTTCAGGGCACTGCAATTCACAAACCTGCAGAGTTATAAATGATAACTCTCGTCCACAAATATATTGAGGGAAGGCAAAGAAGAGAATTTGAAATCAAGGCAGAATTGCAGGAAACAGATTTCAGGAGGTAGATACGAATCGCCTTTAAAGCACATGAAAAGCGGCAAAACGTTGACAATGATGCCCTTGGCCAAAAAGGGCGTATGCGTTTTTTCCTGAATATATTCAGGAAAAAACGCATACGCCCTTTTTGGCCAACCAAGCAACCTGGAAAGGCAAATCAGCGCTACAAAGACGTCTCGCTTCCCATCGGTCAAAAGGGCCATGCTGAAAAAAGTGTCAAAACCAGAAATGCAGGACAGGCCATGGAGAAATGGGAGCCTTGCTACACTGATGGGCGGGATGTAAATTGCCAAGAGCCACTCTGGAGAAGTGTCCGGTGAGTCCTGAAACATCTGAAAAACACAGCTTAGAGAGCATAGGGAACTTCCACTCATGGGGGTATAAATTGGGAAAATTAAAAATCAGCAAGACACAAGCACCCCAAAGTTTAGGGCTGCTCTGTTGACCAGGACCTCCACTTCATTCCACCTTAAATATCCCAGGAAAGAGAAAAATGGATAAAGAAGTTGTGGTCCTTATGTACAATGGAATATCACTCAGCCAGGAAATCAATGTCGTAAGGTTACTAGCAGCATGATGAGTGGATTTAGGTACGACGATTCTAAGTGAAATAAGTCACACAGAAAAGGACACTTCTCATAAGGTATCACTGATAGAAGGAATGTAAAAACCGTTACACTTGAACTGAATTACAAAACAGAACAGAGTCACACATGCAGAAAACACACTATGGCTGCTTAACGGGAAAGGTGAGGTGGGGTGATACATAAAACAAGGGTATCAAATTAGCTCAGATACCGTTCCATAAACCCAATATGTAATAGACAAGACCTACTCCTTGCTCAGAGAACTGGACTCAACACGCCCTATTCACCGCACAAGAATATATCTGACTAATAATAATCGTAAAACCTATGTATTGATATCTCTCTGTTAGTGTGTCAAGTGGGTGTAAAGCGGCATAAACACAGCAGTGAAAAGCAGCTAAACCCCATTATAAAAATAAATTACTTTGAAACACCCATGAAACAAAGACAGTGAAAGAGAGAGAAATTCTTACACAATGCGTTCAGGGGCTGTGATGCAACCTGGATTGACCATATCTAGACGCACAGCTGGATGAGACATAAGGGTGGACACTCTTGGGGCTGAGAGGTTTGGTGAGGTTGGGTGAGCAAACGCAGACCCTTTAAAGTAATACTGCGTGGTACCCATCGCATGGGTCCCAAATCTCCAGGTTCAAGGGCATCTTCCTACATCAAAAACATGCATGAGAAACCCAGAAGATGGTACACCGTGTGATGGGGAAAGGTTTCTAAAACGCACCTCATTTCTCATCTCCTTGTGCCCGGGTTCGCCATTCCAGCCGCTTTACTAGCAAGCTCCCTACTTGGAGCATTAGCACCTTTAACCTCCTGTTCCGTACAGGTTGCACTTTGTCCTGAGGATAAACGGGAAGACGTGGAACCAACGAGAGACTAGCTCTTGGTGTTGGGACAGGCACAGGTCACTCTATTTTCCCATCAGAAAGAAGAATTAACCACAGGCTCAGCCTGACCCCCGGAACCAGAACAGGGCCTGAAGCCATTCTGCGCTTTTGCGGCCACCTCCCATAAAAACGAGTTGTAAAATGGAGGTTCAGGGCACTGCAATTCACAAACCTGCAGAGTTATAAATGATAACTCTCGTCCACAAATATATTGAGGGAAGGCAAAGAAGAGGATTTGAAATCAAGGCAGAATTGCAGGAAACAGATTTCAGGAGGTAGATACGAATCGCCTTTAAAGCACATGAAAAGCGGCAAAACGTTGACAATGATACCCTTGGCCAAAAAGGGCGTATGCGTTTTTTCCTGAATATATTCAGGAAAAAACGCATACGCCCTTTTTGGCCAACCAAGCAACCTGGAAAGGCAAATCAGCGCTACAAAGAAGTCGCGCTTCCCATCGGTCAAAAGGGCCATGCTGAAAAAAGTGTCAAAACCAGAAATGCAGGACAGGCCATGGAGAAATGGGAGCCTTGCTACACTGATGGGCGGGATGTAAATTGCCAAGAGCCACTCTGGAGAAGTGTCCGGTGAGTCCTGAAACATCTGAAAAACACAGCTTAGAGAGCATAGGGCACTTCCACTCATGGGGGTATAAATTGGGAAAATTAAAAATCAGCAAGACACAAGCACCCCAAAGTTTAGGGCTGCTCTGTTGACCAGGACCTCCACTTCATTCCATCTTAAATATCCCAGGAAAGAGAAAAATGGATAAAGAAGTTGTGGTCCTTATGTACAATGGAATATCACTCAGCCAGGAAATCAATGTCGTAAGGTTACTAGCAGCATGATGAGTGGATTTAGGTACGACGATTCTAAGTGAAATAAGTCACACAGAAAAGGACACTTCTCATAAGGTATCACTGATAGAAGGAATGTAAAAACCGTTACACTTGAACTGAATTACAAAACAGAACAGAGTCACACATGCAGAAAACACACTATGGCTGCTTAATGGGAAAGGTGAGGTGGGGTGATACATAAAACAAGGGTATCAAATTAGCTCAGATACCGTTCCATAAACCCAATATGTAATAGACAAGACCTACTCCTTGCTCAGAGAACTGGACTCAACACGCCCTATTCACCGCACAAGAATATATCTGACTAATAATAATCGTAAAACCTATGTATTGATATCTCTCTGTTAGTGTGTCAAGTGGGTGTAAAGCGGCATAAACACAGCAGTGAAAAGCAGCTAAACCCCATTTTAAAAATAAATTACTTTGAAACACCCATGAAACAAAGACAGTGAAAGAGAGAGAAATTCTTACACAATGCGTTCAGGGGCTGTGATGCAACCTGGATTGACCATATCTAGACGCACAGCTGGATGAGACATAAGGGTGGACACTCTTGGGGCTGAGAGGTTTGGTGAGGTTGGGTGAGCAAACGCAGACCCTTTAAAGTAATACTGCGTGGTACCCATCGCATGGGTCCCAAATCTCCAGGTTCAAGGGCATCTTCCTACATCAAAAACATGCATGAGAAACCCAGAAGATGGTACACCGTGTGATGGGGAAAGGTTTCTAAAACGCACCTCATTTCTCATCTCCTTGTGCCAGGGTTCGCCATTCCAGCCGCTTTACTAGCAAGCTCCCTACTTGGAGCATTAGCACCTTTAACCTCCTGTTCCGTTCAGGTTGCACTTTGTCCTGAGGATAAACGGGAAGACGTGGAACCAACGAGAGACTAGCTCTTGGTGTTGGGACAGGCACAGGTCACTCTATTTTCCCATCAGAAAGAAGAATTAACCACAGGCTCAGCCTGCCCCCCGGAACCAGAACAGGGCCTGAAGCCATTCTGCGCTTTTGCGGCCACCTCCCATAAAAACGAGTTGTAAAATGGAGGTTCAGGGCACTGCAATTCACAAACCTGCAGAGTTATAAATGATAACTCTCGTCCACAAATATATTGAGGGAAGGCAAAGAAGAGGATTTGAAATCAAGGCAGAATTGCAGGAAACAGATTTCAGGAGGTAGATACGAATCGCCTTTAAAGCACATGAAAAGCGGCAAAACGTTGACAATGATACCCTTGGCCAAAAAGGGCGTATGCGTTTTTTCCTGAATATATTCAGGAAAAAACGCATACGCCCTTTTTGGCCAACCAAGCAACCTGGAAAGGCAAATCAGCGCTACAAAGAAGTCGCGCTTCCCATCGGTCAAAAGGGCCATGCTGAAAAAAGTGTCAAAACCAGAAATGCAGGACAGGCCATGGAGAAATGGGAGCCTTGCTACACTGATGGGCGGGATGTAAATTGCCAAGAGCCACTCTGGAGAAGTGTCCGGTGAGTCCTGAAACATCTGAAAAACACAGCTTAGAGAGCATAGGGCACTTCCACTCATGGGGGTATAAATTGGGAAAATTAAAAATCAGCAAGACACAAGCACCCCAAAGTTTAGGGCTGCTCTGTTGACCAGGACCTCCACTTCATTCCATCTTAAATATCCCAGGAAAGAGAAAAATGGATAAAGAAGTTGTGGTCCTTATGTACAATGGAATATCACTCAGCCAGGAAATCAATGTCGTAAGGTTACTAGCAGCATGATGAGTGGATTTAGGTACGACGATTCTAAGTGAAATAAGTCACACAGAAAAGGACACTTCTCATAAGGTATCACTGATAGAGGAAATGTAAAAACCGTTACACTTGAACTGAATTACAAAACAGAACAGAGTCACACATGCAGAAAACACACTATGGCTGCTTAACGGGAAAGGTGAGGTGGGGTGATACATAAAACAAGGGTTTCAAATTAGCTCAGATACCGTTCCATAAACCCAATATGTAATAGACAAGACCTACTCCTTGCTCAGAGAACTGTACTCAACACGCCCTATTCACCGCACAAGAATATATCTGACTAATAATAATCGTAAAACCTATGTATTGATATCTCTCTGTTAGTGTGTCAAGTGGGTGTAAAGCGGCATAAACACAGCAGTGAAAAGCAGCTAAACCCCATTATAAAAATAAATTACTTTGAAACACCCATGAAACAAAGACAGTGAAAGAGAGAGAAATTCTTACACAATGCGTTCAGGGGCTGTGATGCAACCTGGATTGACCATATCTAGACGCACAGCTGGATGAGACATAAGGGTGGACAATCGTGGGGCTGAGAGGTTCGGTGAGGTTGGGTGAGCAAATGCAGACCCTTTAAAGTAATACTGCGTGGTACCCATCGCATGGGTCCCAAATCTCCAGGTTCAAGGGCATCTTCCTACATCAAAAACATGCATGAGAAACCCAGAAGATGGTACACCGTGTGATGGGGAAAGGTTTCTAAAACGCACCTCATTTCTCATCTCCTTGTGCCCGGGTTCGCCATTCCAGCCGCTTTACTAGCAAGCTCCCTACTTGGAGCATCAGCACCTTTAACCTCCTGTTCCGTACAGGTTGCAATTTGTCCTGAGGATAAACGGGAAGACGTGGAACCAACGAGAGACTAGCTCTTGGTGTTGGGACAGGCACAGGTCACTCTATTTTCCCATCAGAAAGAAGAATTAACCACAGGCTCAGCCTGACCCCCGGAACCAGAACAGGGCCTGAAGCCATTCTGCGATTTTGCGGCCAGCTCCCATAAAAACGAGTTGTAAAATGGAGGTTCAGGGCACTGCAATTCACAAACCTGCAGAGTTATAAATGATAACTCTCGTCCACAAATATATTGAGGGAAGGCAAAGAAGAGAATTTGAAATCAAGGCAGAATTGCAGGAAACAGATTTCAGGAGGTAGATACGAATCGCCTTTAAAGCACATGAAAAGCGGCAAAACGTTGACAATGATGCCCTTGGCCAAAAAGGGCGTATGCGTTTTTTCCTGAATATATTCAGGAAAAAACGCATACGCCCTTTTTGGCCAACCAAGCAACCTGGAAAGGCAAATCAGCGCTACAAAGACGTCTCGCTTCCCATCGGTCAAAAGGGCCATGCTGAAAAAAGTGTCAAAACCAGAAATGCAGGACAGGCCATGGAGAAATGGGAGCCTTGCTACACTGATGGGCGGGATGTAAATTGCCAAGAGCCACTCTGGAGAAGTGTCCGGTGAGTCCTGAAACATCTGAAAAACACAGCTTAGAGAGCATAGGGAACTTCCACTCATGGGGGTATAAATTGGGAAAATTAAAAATCAGCAAGACACAAGCACCCCAAAGTTTAGGGCTGCTCTGTTGACCAGGACCTCCACTTCATTCCACCTTAAATATCCCAGGAAAGAGAAAAATGGATAAAGAAGTTGTGGTCCTTATGTACAATGGAATATCACTCAGCCAGGAAATCAATGTCGTAAGGTTAGTAGCAGCATGATGAGTGGATTTAGGTACGACGATTCTAAGTGAAATAAGTCACACAGAAAAGGACACTTCTCATAAGGTATCACTGATAGAAGGAATGTAAAAACCGTTACACTTGAACTGAATTACAAAACAGAACAGAGTCACACATGCAGAAAACACACTATGGCTGCTTAACGGGAAAGGTGAGGTGGGGTGATACATAAAACAAGGGTATCAAATTAGCTCAGATACCGTTCCATAAACCCAATATGTAATAGACAAGACCTACTCCTTGCTCAGAGAACTGGACTCAACACGCCCTATTCACCGCACAAGAATATATCTGACTAATAATAATCGTAAAACCTATGTATTGATATCTCTCTGTTAGTGTGTCAAGTGGGTGTAAAGCGGCATAAACACAGCAGTGAAAAGCAGCTAAACCCCATTATAAAAATAAATTACTTTGAAACACCCATGAAACAAAGACAGTGAAAGAGAGAGAAATTCTTACACAATGCGTTCAGGGGCTGTGATGCAACCTGGATTGACCATATCTAGACGCACAGCTGGATGAGACATAAGGGTGGACACTCTTGGGGCTGAGAGGTTTGGTGAGGTTGGGTGAGCAAACGCAGACCCTTTAAAGTAATACTGCGTGGTACCCATCGCATGGGTCCCAAATCTCCAGGTTCAAGGGCATCTTCCTACATCAAAAACATGCATGAGAAACCCAGAAGATGGTACACCGTGTGATGGGGAAAGGTTTCTAAAACGCACCTCATTTCTCATCTCCTTGTGCCCGGGTTCGCCATTCCAGCCGCTTTACTAGCAAGCTCCCTACTTGGAGCATTAGCACCTTTAACCTCCTGTTCCGTACAGGTTGCACTTTGTCCTGAGGATAAACGGGAAGACGTGGAACCAACGAGAGACTAGCTCTTGGTGTTGGGACAGGCACAGGTCACTCTATTTTCCCATCAGAAAGAAGAATTAACCACAGGCTCAGCCTGCCCCCCGGAACCAGAACAGGGCCTGAAGCCATTCTGCGCTTTTGCGGCCACCTCCCATAAAAACGAGTTGTAAAATGGAGGTTCAGGGCACTGCAATTCACAAACCTGCAGAGTTATAAATGATAACTCTCGTCCACAAATATATTGAGGGAAGGCAAAGAAGAGGATTTGAAATCAAGGCAGAATTGCAGGAAACAGATTTCAGGAGGTAGATACGAATCGCCTTTAAAGCACATGAAAAGCGGCAAAACGTTGACAATGATACCCTTGGCCAAAAAGGGCGTATGCGTTTTTTCCTGAATATATTCAGGAAAAAACGCATACGCCCTTTTTGGCCAACCAAGCAACCTGGAAAGGCAAATCAGCGCTACAAAGAAGTCGCGCTTCCCATCGGTCAAAAGGGCCATGCTGAAAAAAGTGTCAAAACCAGAAATGCAGGACAGGCCATGGAGAAATGGGAGCCTTGCTACACTGATGGGCGGGATGTAAATTGCCAAGAGCCACTCTGGAGAAGTGTCCGGTGAGTCCTGAAACATCTGAAAAACACAGCTTAGAGAGCATAGGGCACTTCCACTCATGGGGGTATAAATTGGGAAAATTAAAAATCAGCAAGACACAAGCACCCCAAAGTTTAGGGCTGCTCTGTTGACCAGGACCTCCACTTCATTCCATCTTAAATATCCCAGGAAAGAGAAAAATGGATAAAGAAGTTGTGGTCCTTATGTACAATGGAATATCACTCAGCCAGGAAATCAATGTCGTAAGGTTACTAGCAGCATGATGAGTGGATTTAGGTACGACGATTCTAAGTGAAATAAGTCACACAGAAAAGGACACTTCTCATAAGGTATCACTGATAGAGGAAATGTAAAAACCGTTACACTTGAACTGAATTACAAAACAGAACAGAGTCACACATGCAGAAAACACACTATGGCTGCTTAACGGGAAAGGTGAGGTGGGGTGATACATAAAACAAGGGTTTCAAATTAGCTCAGATACCGTTCCATAAACCCAATATGTAATAGACAAGACCTACTCCTTGCTCAGAGAACTGTACTCAACACGCCCTATTCACCGCACAAGAATATATCTGACTAATAATAATCGTAAAACCTATGTATTGATATCTCTCTGTTAGTGTGTCAAGTGGGTGTAAAGCGGCATAAACACAGCAGTGAAAAGCAGCTAAACCCCATTATAAAAATAAATTACTTTGAAACACCCATGAAACAAAGACAGTGAAAGAGAGAGAAATTCTTACACAATGCGTTCAGGGGCTGTGATGCAACCTGGATTGACCATATCTAGACGCACAGCTGGATGAGACATAAGGGTGGACACTCTTGGGGCTGAGAGGTTTGGTGAGGTTGGGTGAGCAAATGCAGACCATTTAAAGTAATACTGCGTGGTACCCATCGCATGGGTCCCAAATCTCCAGGTTCAAGGGCATCTTCCTTCATCAAAAACATGCATGAGAAACCCAGAAGATGGTACACCGTGTGATGGGGAAAGGTTTCTAAAACGCACCTCATTTCTCATCTCCTTGTGCCCGGGTTCGCCATTCCAGCCGCTTTACTAGCAAGCTCCCTACTTGGAGCATCAGCACCTTTAACCTCCTGTTCCGTACAGGTTGCAATTTGTCCTGAGGATAAACGGGAAGACGTGGAACCAACGAGAGACTAGCTCTTGGTGTTGGGACAGGCACAGGTCACTCTATTTTCCCATCAGAAAGAAGAATTAACCACAGGCTCAGCCTGACCCCCGGAACCAGAACAGGGCCTGAAGCCATTCTGCGATTTTGCGGCCAGCTCCCATAAAAACGAGTTGTAAAATGGAGGTTCAGGGCACTGCAATTCACAAACCTGCAGAGTTATAAATGATAACTCTCGTCCACAAATATATTGAGGGAAGGCAAAGAAGAGGATTTGAAATCAAGGCAGAATTGCAGGAAACAGATTTCAGGAGGTAGATACGAATCGCCTTTAAAGCACATGAAAAGCGGCAAAACGTTGACAATGATGCCCTTGGCCATAAAGGGCGTATGCGTTTTTTCCTGAATATATTCAGGAAAAAACGCATACGCCCTATTTGGCCAACCAAGCAACCTGGAAAGGCAAATCAGCGCTACAAAGAAGTCTCGCTTCCCATCGGTCAAAAGGGCCATGCTGAAAAAAGTGTCAAAACCAGAAATGCAGGACAGCCCATGGAGAAATGGGAGCCTTGCTACACTGATGGGCGGGATGTAAATTGCCAAGAGCCACTCTGGAGAAGAGTCCGGTGAGTCCTGAAACATCTGAAAAACACAGCTTAGAGAGCATAGGGCACTTCCACTCATGGGGGTATAAATTGGGAAAATTAAAAATCAGCAAGACACAAGCACCCCAAAGTTTAGGGCTGCTCTATTGACGAGGACCTCCACTTCATTCCACCTTAAATATCCCAGGAAAGAGAAAAATGGATAAAGAAGTTGTGGTCCTTATGTACAATGGAATATCACTCAGCCAGGAAATCAATGTCGTAAGGTTACTAGCAGCATGATGAGTGGATTTAGGTACGACGATTCTAAGTGAAATAAGTCACACAGAAAAGGACACTTCTCATAAGGTATCACTGATAGAGGGAATGTAAAAACCGTTACACTTGAACTGAATTACAAAACAGAACAGAGTCACACATGCAGAAAACACACTATGGCTGCTTAACGGGAAAGGTGAGGTGGGGTGATACATAAAACAAGGGTATCAAATTAGCTCAGATACCGTTCCATAAACCCAATATGTAATAGACAAGACTTACTACTTGCTCAGAGAACTGGACTCAACACGCCCTATTCACCGCACAAGAATATATCTGACTAATAATAATCGTAAAACCTATGTATTGATATCTCTCTGTTAGTGTGTCAAGTGGGTGTAAAGCGGCATAAACACAGCCGTGAAAAGCAGCTAAACCCCATTATAAAAATAAATTACTTTGAAACACCCATGAAACAAAGACAGTGAAAGAGAGAGAAATTCTTACACAATGCGTTCAGGGGCTGTGATGCAACCTGGATTGACCATATCTAGACGCACAGCTGGATGAGACATAAGGGTGGACAATCGTGGGGCTGAGAGGTTCGGTGAGGTTGGGTGAGCAAATGCAGACCCTTTAAAGTAATACTGCGTGGTACCCATCGCATGGGTCCCAAATCTCCAGGTTCAAGGGCATCTTCCTACATCAAAAACATGCATGAGAAACCCAGAAGATGGTACACCGTGTGATGGGGAAAGGTTTCTAAAACGCACCTCATTTCTCATCTCCTTGTGCCCGGGTTCGCCATTCCAGCCGCTTTACTAGCAAGCTCCCTACTTGGAGCATCAGCACCTTTAACATCCTGTTCCGTACAGGTTGCAATTTGTCCTGAGGATAAACGGGAAGACGTGGAACCAACGAGAGACTAGCTCTTGGTGTTGGGACAGGCACAGGTCACTCTATTTTCCCATCAGAAAGAAGAATTAACCACAGGCTCAGCCTGACCCCCGGAACCAGAACAGGGCCTGAAGCCATTCTGCGATTTTGCGGCCAGCTCCCATAAAAACGAGTTGTAAAATGGAGGTTCAGGGCACTGCAATTCACAAACCTGCAGAGTTATAAATGATAACTCTCGTCCACAAATATATTGAGGGAAGGCAAAGAAGAGAATTTGAAATCAAGGCAGAATTGCAGGAAACAGATTTCAGGAGGTAGATACGAATCGCCTTTAAAGCACATGAAAAGCGGCAAAACGTTGACAATGATGCCCTTGGCCAAAAAGGGCGTATGCGTTTTTTCCTGAATATATTCAGGAAAAAACGCATACGCCCTTTTTGGCCAACCAAGCAACCTGGAAAGGCAAATCAGCGCTACAAAGACGTCTCGCTTCCCATCGGTCAAAAGGGCCATGCTGAAAAAAGTGTCAAAACCAGAAATGCAGGACAGGCCATGGAGAAATGGGAGCCTTGCTACACTGATGGGCGGGATGTAAATTGCCAAGAGCCACTCTGGAGAAGTGTCCGGTGAGTCCTGAAACATCTGAAAAACACAGCTTAGAGAGCATAGGGCACTTCCACTCATGGGGGTATAAATTGGGAAAATTAAAAATCAGCAAGACACAAGCACCCCAAAGTTTAGGGCTGCTCTGTTGACCAGGACCTCCACTTCATTCCACCTTAAATATCCCAGGAAAGAGAAAAATGGATAAAGAAGTTGTGGTCCTTATGTACAATGGAATATCACTCAGCCAGGAAATCAATGTCGTAAGGTTAGTAGCAGCATGATGAGTGGATTTAGGTACGACGATTCTAAGTGAAATAAGTCACACAGAAAAGGACACTTCTCATAAGGTATCACTGATAGAAGGAATGTAAAAACCGTTACACTTGAACTGAATTACAAAACAGAACAGAGTCACACATGCAGAAAACACACTATGGCTGCTTAACGGGAAAGGTGAGGTGGGGTGATACATAAAACAAGGGTATCAAATTAGCTCAGATACCGTTCCATAAACCCAATATGTAATAGACAAGACCTACTCCTTGCTCAGAGAACTGGACTCAACACGCCCTATTCACCGCACAAGAATATATCTGACTAATAATAATCGTAAAACCTATGTATTGATATCTCTCTGTTAGTGTGTCAAGTGGGTGTAAAGCGGCATAAACACAGCAGTGAAAAGCAGCTAAACCCCATTATAAAAATAAATTACTTTGAAACACCCATGAAACAAAGACAGTGAAAGAGAGAGAAATTCTTACACAATGCGTTCAGGGGCTGTGATGCAACCTGGATTGACCATATCTAGACGCACAGCTGGATGAGACATAAGGGTGGACACTCTTGGGGCTGAGAAGTTTGGTGAGGTTGGGTGAGCAAACGCAGACCCTTTAAAGTAATACTGCGTGGTACCCATCGCATGGGTCCCAAATCTCCAGGTTCAAGGGCATCTTCCTACATCAAAAACATGCATGAGAAACCCAGAAGATGGTACACCGTGTGATGGGGAAAGGTTTCTAAAACGCACCTCATTTCTCATCTCCTTGTGCCCGGGTTCGCCATTCCAGCCGCTTTACTAGCAAGCTCCCTACTTGGAGCATTAGCACCTTTAACCTCCTGTTCCGTACAGGTTGCACTTTGTCCTGAGGATAAACGGGAAGACGTGGAACCAACGAGAGACTAGCTCTTGGTGTTGGGACAGGCACAGGTCACTCTATTTTCCCATCAGAAAGAAGAATTAACCACAGGCTCAGCCTGACCCCCGGAACCAGAACAGGGCCTGAAGCCATTCTGCGATTTTGCGGCCAGCTCCCATAAAAACGAGTTGTAAAATGGAGGTTCAGGGCACTGCAATTCACAAACCTGCAGAGTTATAAATGATAACTCTCGTCCACAAATATATTGAGGGAAGGCAAAGAAGAGAATTTGAAATCAAGGCAGAATTGCAGGAAACAGATTTCAGGAGGTAGATACGAATCGCCTTTAAAGCACATGAAAAGCGGCAAAACGTTGACAATGATGCCCTTGGCCAAAAAGGGCGTATGCGTTTTTTCCTGAATATATTCAGGAAAAAACGCATACGCCCTTTTTGGCCAACCAAGCAACCTGGAAAGGCAAATCAGCGCTACAAAGACGTCTCGCTTCCCATCGGTCAAAAGGGCCATGCTGAAAAAAGTGTCAAAACCAGAAATGCAGGACAGGCCATGGAGAAATGGGAGCCTTGCTACACTGATGGGCGGGATGTAAATTGCCAAGAGCCACTCTGGAGAAGTGTCCGGTGAGTCCTGAAACATCTGAAAAACACAGCTTAGAGAGCATAGGGAACTTCCACTCATGGGGGTATAAATTGGGAAAATTAAAAATCAGCAAGACACAAGCACCCCAAAGTTTAGGGCTGCTCTGTTGACCAGGACCTCCACTTCATTCCACCTTAAATATCCCAGGAAAGAGAAAAATGGATAAAGAAGTTGTGGTCCTTATGTACAATGGAATATCACTCAGCCAGGAAATCAATGTCATAAGGTTAGTAGCAGCATGATGAGTGGATTTAGGTACGACGATTCTAAGTGAAATAAGTCACACAGAAAAGGACACTTCTCATAAGGTATCACTGATAGAAGGAATGTAAAAACCGTTACACTTGAACTGAATTACAAAACAGAACAGAGTCACACATGCAGAAAACACACTATGGCTGCTTAACGGGAAAGGTGAGGTGGGGTGATACATAAAACAAGGGTATCAAATTAGCTCAGATACCGTTCCATAAACCCAATATGTAATAGACAAGACCTACTCCTTGCTCAGAGAACTGGACTCAACACGCCCTATTCACCGCACAAGAATATATCTGACTAATAATAATCGTAAAACCTATGTATTGATATCTCTCTGTTAGTGTGTCAAGTGGGTGTAAAGCGGCATAAACACAGCAGTGAAAAGCAGCTAAACCCCATTATAAAAATAAATTACTTTGAAACACCCATGAAACAAAGACAGTGAAAGAGAGAGAAATTCTTACACAATGCGTTCAGGGGCTGTGATGCAACCTGGATTGACCATATCTAGACGCACAGCTGGATGAGACATAAGGGTGGACACTCTTGGGGCTGAGAAGTTTGGTGAGGTTGGGTGAGCAAACGCAGACCCTTTAAAGTAATACTGCGTGGTACCCATCGCATGGGTCCCAAATCTCCAGGTTCAAGGGCATCTTCCTACATCAAAAACATGCATGAGAAACCCAGAAGATGGTACACCGTGTGATGGGGAAAGGTTTCTAAAACGCACCTCATTTCTCATCTCCTTGTGCCCGGGTTCGCCATTCCAGCCGCTTTACTAGCAAGCTCCCTACTTGGAGCATTAGCACCTTTAACCTCCTGTTCCGTACAGGTTGCACTTTGTCCTGAGGATAAACGGGAAGACGTGGAACCAACGAGAGACTAGCTCTTGGTGTTGGGACAGGCACAGGTCACTCTATTTTCCCATCAGAAAGAAGAATTAACCACAGGCTCAGCCTGACCCCCGGAACCAGAACAGGGCCTGAAGCCATTCTGCGCTTTTGCGGCCACCTCCCATAAAAACGAGTTGTAAAATGGAGGTTCAGGGCACTGCAATTCACAAACCTGCAGAGTTATAAATGATAACTCTCGTCCACAAATATATTGAGGGAAGGCAAAGAAGAGGATTTGAAATCAAGGCAGAATTGCAGGAAACAGATTTCAGGAGGTAGATACGAGTCGCCTTTAAAGCACATGAAAAGCGGCAAAACGTTGACAATGATACCCTTGGCCAAAAAGGGCGTATGCGTTTTTTCCTGAATATATTCAGGAAAAAACGCATACGCCCTTTTTGGCCAACCAAGCAACCTGGAAAGGCAAATCAGCGCTACAAAGAAGTCGCGCTTCCCGTCGGTCAAAAGGGCCATGCTGAAAAAAGTGTCAAAACCAGAAATGCAGGACAGGCCATGGAGAAATGGGAGCCTTGCTACACTGATGGGCGGGATGTAAATTGCCAAGAGCCACTCTGGAGAAGTGTCCGGTGAGTCCTGAAACATCTGAAAAACACAGCTTAGAGAGCATAGGGCACTTCCACTCATGGGGGTATAAATTGGGAAAATTAAAAATCAGCAAGACACAAGCACCCCAAAGTTTAGGGCTGCTCTGTTGACCAGGACCTCCACTTCATTCCATCTTAAATATCCCAGGAAAGAGAAAAATGGATAAAGAAGTTGTGGTCCTTATGTACAATGGAATATCACTCAGCCAGGAAATCAATGTCGTAAGGTTACTAGCAGCATGATGAGTGGATTTAGGTACGACGATTCTAAGTGAAATAAGTCACACAGAAAAGGACACTTCTCATAAGGTATCACTGATAGAGGAAATGTAAAAACCGTTACACTTGAACTGAATTACAAAACAGAACAGAGTCACACATGCAGAAAACACACTATGGCTGCTTAACGGGAAAGGTGAGGTGGGGTGATACATAAAACAAGGGTTTCAAATTAGCTCAGATACCGTTCCATAAACCCAATATGTAATAGACAAGACCTACTCCTTGCTCAGAGAACTGTACTCAACACGCCCTATTCACCGCACAAGAATATATCTGACTAATAATAATCGTAAAACCTATGTATTGATATCTCTCTGTTAGTGTGTCAAGTGGGTGTAAAGCGGCATAAACACAGCAGTGAAAAGCAGCTAAACCCCATTATAAAAATAAATTACTTTGAAACACCCATGAAACAAAGACAGTGAAAGAGAGAGAAATTCTTACACAATGCGTTCAGGGGCTGTGATGCAACCTGGATTGACCATATCTAGACGCACAGCTGGATGAGACATAAGGGTGGACACTCTTGGGGCTGAGAGGTTTGGTGAGGTTGGGTGAGCAAATGCAGACCATTTAAAGTAATACTGCGTGGTACCCATCGCATGGGTCCCAAATCTCCAGGTTCAAGGGCATCTTCCTTCATCAAAAACATGCATGAGAAACCCAGAAGATGGTACACCGTGTGATGGGGAAAGGTTTCTAAAACGCACCTCATTTCTCATCTCCTTGTGCCCGGGTTCGCCATTCCAGCCGCTTTACTAGCAAGCTCCCTACTTGGAGCATCAGCACCTTTAACCTCCTGTTCCGTACAGGTTGCAATTTGTCCTGAGGATAAACGGGAAGACGTGGAACCAACGAGAGACTAGCTCTTGGTGTTGGGACAGGCACAGGTCACTCTATTTTCCCATCAGAAAGAAGAATTAACCACAGGCTCAGCCTGACCCCCGGAACCAGAACAGGGCCTGAAGCCATTCTGCGATTTTGCGGCCAGCTCCCATAAAAACGAGTTGTAAAATGGAGGTTCAGGGCACTGCAATTCACAAACCTGCAGAGTTATAAATGATAACTCTCGTCCACAAATATATTGAGGGAAGGCAAAGAAGAGGATTTGAAATCAAGGCAGAATTGCAGGAAACAGATTTCAGGAGGTAGATACGAATCGCCTTTAAAGCACATGAAAAGCGGCAAAACGTTGACAATGATGCCCTTGGCCATAAAGGGCGTATGCGTTTTTTCCTGAATATATTCAGGAAAAAACGCATACGCCCTATTTGGCCAACCAAGCAACCTGGAAAGGCAAATCAGCGCTACAAAGAAGTCTCGCTTCCCATCGGTCAAAAGGGCCATGCTGAAAAAAGTGTCAAAACCAGAAATGCAGGACAGCCCATGGAGAAATGGGAGCCTTGCTACACTGATGGGCGGGATGTAAATTGCCAAGAGCCACTCTGGAGAAGAGTCCGGTGAGTCCTGAAACATCTGAAAAACACAGCTTAGAGAGCATAGGGCACTTCCACTCATGGGGGTATAAATTGGGAAAATTAAAAATCAGCAAGACACAAGCACCCCAAAGTTTAGGGCTGCTCTATTGACCAGGACCTCCACTTCATTCCACCTTAAATATCCCAGGAAAGAGAAAAATGGATAAAGAAGTTGTGGTCCTTATGTACAATGGAATATCACTCAGCCAGGAAATCAATGTCGTAAGGTTAGTAGCAGCATGATGAGTGGATTTAGGTACGACGATTCTAAGTGAAATAAGTCACACAGAAAAGGACACTTCTCATAAGGTATCACTGATAGAAGGAATGTAAAAACCGTTACACTTGAACTGAATTACAAAACAGAACAGAGTCACACATGCAGAAAACACACTATGGCTGCTTAACGGGAAAGGTGAGGTGGGGTGATACATAAAACAAGGGTATCAAATTAGCTCAGATACCGTTCCATAAACCCAATATGTAATAGACAAGACCTACTCCTTGCTCAGAGAACTGGACTCAACACGCCCTATTCACCGCACAAGAATATATCTGACTAATAATAATCGTAAAACCTATGTATTGATATCTCTCTGTTAGTGTGTCAAGTGGGTGTAAAGCGGCATAAACACAGCAGTGAAAAGCAGCTAAACCCCATTATAAAAATAAATTACTTTGAAACACCCATGAAACAAAGACAGTGAAAGAGAGAGAAATTCTTACACAATGCGTTCAGGGGCTGTGATGCAACCTGGATTGACCATATCTAGACGCACAGCTGGATGAGACATAAGGGTGGACACTCTTGGGGCTGAGAGGTTTGGTGAGGTTGGGTGAGCAAACGCAGACCCTTTAAAGTAATACTGCGTGGTACCCATCGCATGGGTCCCAAATCTCCAGGTTCAAGGGCATCTTCCTACATCAAAAACATGCATGAGAAACCCAGAAGATGGTACACCGTGTGATGGGGAAAGGTTTCTAAAACGCACCTCATTTCTCATCTCCTTGTGCCCGGGTTCGCCATTCCAGCCGCTTTACTAGCAAGCTCCCTACTTGGAGCATTAGCACCTTTAACCTCCTGTTCCGTACAGGTTGCACTTTGTCCTGAGGATAAACAGGAAGACGTGGAACCAACGAGAGACTAGCTCTTGGTGTTGGGACAGGCACAGGTCACTCTATTTTCCCATCAGAAAGAAGAATTAACCACAGGCTCAGCCTGCCCCCCGGAACCAGAACAGGGCCTGAAGCCATTCTGCGCTTTTGCGGCCACCTCCCATAAAAACGAGTTGTAAAATGGAGGTTCAGGGCACTGCAATTCACAAACCTGCAGAGTTATAAATGATAACTCTCGTCCACAAATATATTGAGGGAAGGCAAAGAAGAGGATTTGAAATCAAGGCAGAATTGCAGGAAACAGATTTCAGGAGGTAGATACGAATCGCCTTTAAAGCACATGAAAAGCGGCAAAACGTTGACAATGATACCCTTGGCCAAAAAGGGCGTATGCGTTTTTTCCTGAATATATTCAGGAAAAAACGCATATGCCCTTTTTGGCCAACCAAGCAACCTGGAAAGGCAAATCAGCGCTACAAAGAAGTCGCGCTTCCCATCGGTCAAAAGGGCCATGCTGAAAAAAGTGTCAAAACCAGAAATGCAGGACAGGCCATGGAGAAATGGGAGCCTTGCTACACTGATGGGCGGGATGTAAATTGCCAAGAGCCACTCTGGAGAAGTGTCCGGTGAGTCCTGAAACATCTGAAAAACACAGCTTAGAGAGCATAGGGCACTTCCACTCATGGGGGTATAAATTGGGAAAATTAAAAATCAGCAAGACACAAGCACCCCAAAGTTTAGGGCTGCTCTGTTGACCAGGACCTCCACTTCATTCCATCTTAAATATCCCAGGAAAGAGAAAAATGGATAAAGAAGTTGTGGTCCTTATGTACAATGGAATATCACTCAGCCAGGAAATCAATGTCGTAAGGTTACTAGCAGCATGATGAGTGGATTTAGGTACGACGATTCTAAGTGAAATAAGTCACACAGAAAAGGACACTTCTCATAAGGTATCACTGATAGAGGAAATGTAAAAACCGTTACACTTGAACTGAATTACAAAACAGAACAGAGTCACACATGCAGAAAACACACTATGGCTGCTTAACGGGAAAGGTGAGGTGGGGTGATACATAAAACAAGGGTTTCAAATTAGCTCAGATACCGTTCCATAAACCCAATATGTAATAGACAAGACCTACTCCTTGCTCAGAGAACTGTACTCAACACGCCCTATTCACCGCACAAGAATATATCTGACTAATAATAATCGTAAAACCTATGTATTGATATCTCTCTGTTAGTGTGTCAAGTGGGTGTAAAGCGGCATAAACACAGCAGTGAAAAGCAGCTAAACCCCATTATAAAAATAAATTACTTTGAAACACCCATGAAACAAAGACAGTGAAAGAGAGAGAAATTCTTACACAATGCGTTCAGGGGCTGTGATGCAACCTGGATTGACCATATCTAGACGCACAGCTGGATGAGACATAAGGGTGGACACTCTTGGGGCTGAGAGGTTTGGTGAGGTTGGGTGAGCAAATGCAGACCATTTAAAGTAATACTGCGTGGTACCCATCGCATGGGTCCCAAATCTCCAGGTTCAAGGGCATCTTCCTTCATCAAAAACATGCATGAGAAACCCAGAAGATGGTACACCGTGTGATGGGGAAAGGTTTCTAAAACGCACCTCATTTCTCATCTCCTTGTGCCCGGGTTCGCCATTCCAGCCGCTTTACTAGCAAGCTCCCTACTTGGAGCATCAGCACCTTTAACCTCCTGTTCCGTACAGGTTGCAATTTGTCCTGAGGATAAACGGGAAGACGTGGAACTAACGAGAGACTAGCTCTTGGTGTTGGGACAGGCACAGGTCACTCTATTTTCCCATCAGAAAGAAGAATTAACCACAGGCTCAGTCTGCCCCCCTGAGCCGGAACAGGGCCTGAAGCCATTCTGCGATTTTGCGGCCAGCTCCCATAAAAACGAGTTGTAAAATGGAGGTTCAGGGCACTGCAATTCACAAACCTGCAGAGTTATAAATGATAACTCTCGTCCACAAATATATTGAGGGAAGGCAAAGAAGAGGATTTGAAATCAAGGCAGAATTGCAGGAAACAGATTTCAGGAGGTAGATACGAATCGCCTTTAAAGCACATGAAAAGCGGCAAAACGTTGACAATGATGCCCTTGGCCATAAAGGGCGTATGCGTTTTTTCCTGAATATATTCAGGAAAAAACGCATACGCCCTATTTGGCCAACCAAGCAACCTGGAAAGGCAAATCAGCGCTACAAAGAAGTCTCGCTTCCCATCGGTCAAAAGGGCCATGCTGAAAAAAGTGTCAAAACCAGAAATGCAGGACAGCCCATGGAGAAATGGGAGCCTTGCTACACTGATGGGCGGGATGTAAATTGCCAAGAGCCACTCTGGAGAAGAGTCCGGTGAGTCCTGAAACATCTGAAAAACACAGCTTAGAGAGCATAGGGCACTTCCACTCATGGGGGTATAAATTGGGAAAATTAAAAATCAGCAAGACACAAGCACCCCAAAGTTTAGGGCTGCTCTATTGACCAGGACCTCCACTTCATTCCACCTTAAATATCCCAGGAAAGAGAAAAATGGATAAAGAAGTTGTGGTCCTTATGTACAATGGAATATCACTCAGCCAGGAAATCAATGTCGTAAGGTTACTAGCAGCATGATGAGTGGATTTAGGTACGACGATTCTAAGTGAAATAAGTCACACAGAAAAGGACACTTCTCATAAGGTATCACTGATAGAGGGAATGTAAAAACCGTTACACTTGAACTGAATTACAAAACAGAACAGAGTCACACATGCAGAAAACACACTATGGCTGCTTAACGGGAAAGGTGAGGTGGGGTGATACATAAAACAAGGGTATCAAATTAGCTCAGATACCGTTCCATAAACCCAATATGTAATAGACAAGACTTACTACTTGCTCAGAGAACTGGACTCAACACGCCCTATTCACCGCACAAGAATATATCTGACTAATAATAATCGTAAAACCTATGTATTGATATCTCTCTGTTAGTGTGTCAAGTGGGTGTAAAGCGGCATAAACACAGCAGTGAAAAGCAGCTAAACCCCATTATAAAAATAAATTACTTTGAAACACCCATGAAACAAAGACAGTGAAAGAGAGAGAAATTCTTACACAATGCGTTCAGGGGCTGTGATGCAACCTGGATTGACCATATCTAGACGCACAGCTGGATGAGACATAAGGGTGGACAATCGTGGGGCTGAGAGGTTCGGTGAGGTTGGGTGAGCAAATGCAGACCCTTTAAAGTAATACTGCGTGGTACCCATCGCATGGGTCCCAAATCTCCAGGTTCAAGGGCATCTTCCTACATCAAAAACATGCATGAGAAACCCAGAAGATGGTACACCGTGTGATGGGGAAAGGTTTCTAAAACGCACCTCATTTCTCATCTCCTTGTGCCCGGGTTCGCCATTCCAGCCGCTTTACTAGCAAGCTCCCTACTTGGAGCATCAGCACCTTTAACATCCTGTTCCGTACAGGTTGCAATTTGTCCTGAGGATAAACGGGAAGACGTGGAACCAACGAGAGACTAGCTCTTGGTGTTGGGACAGGCACAGGTCACTCTATTTTCCCATCAGAAAGAAGAATTAACCACAGGCTCAGCCTGACCCCCGGAACCAGAACAGGGCCTGAAGCCATTCTGCGATTTTTCGGCCAGCTCCCATAAAAACGAGTTGTAAAATGGAGGTTCAGGGCACTGCAATTCACAAACCTGCAGAGTTATAAATGATAACTCTCGTCCACAAATATATTGAGGGAAGGCAAAGAAGAGAATTTGAAATCAAGGCAGAATTGCAGGAAACAGATTTCAGGAGGTAGATACGAATCGCCTTTAAAGCACATGAAAAGCGGCAAAACGTTGACAATGATGCCCTTGGCCAAAAAGGGCGTATGCGTTTTTTCCTGAATATATTCAGGAAAAAACGCATACGCCCTTTGTGGCCAACCAAGCAACCTGGAAATGCAAATCAGCGCTTCAAAGAAGTCTCGCTTCCCATCAGTCAAAAGGGCCATGCTGAAAAAAGTGTCAAAACCAGAAATGCAGGACAGGCCATGGAGAAATGGGAGCCTTGCTACACTGATGGGCGGGATGTAAATTGCCAAGAGCCACTCTGGAGAAGTGTCCGGTGAGTCCTGAAACATCTGAAAAACACAGCTTAGAGAGCATAGGGCACTTCCACTCATGGGGGTATAAATTGGGAAAATTAAAAATCAGCAAGACACAAGCACCCCAAAGTTTAGGGCTGCTCTGTTGACCAAGACCTACACTTCATTCCACCTTAAATATCCCAGGAAAGAGAAAAATGGATAAAGAAGTTGTGGTCCTTATGTACAATGGAATATCACTCAGCCAGGAAATCAATGTCGTAAGGTTACTAGCAGCATGATGAGTGGATTTAGGTACGACGATTCTAAGTGAAATAAGTCACACAGAAAAGGACACTTCTCATAAGGTATCACTGATAGAAGGAATGTAAAAACCATTACACTTGAACTGAATTACAAAACAGAACAGAGTCACACATGCAGAAAACACACTATGGCTGCTTAACGGGAAAGGTGAGGTGGGGTGATACATAAAACAAGGGTATCAAATTAGCTCAGATACCGTTCCATAAACCCAATATGTAATAGACAAGACCTACTCCTTGCTCAGAGAACTGGACTCAACACGCCCTATTCACCGCACAAGAATATATCTGACTAATAATAATCGTAAAACCTATGTATTGATATCTCTCTGTTAGTGTGTCAAGTGGGTGTAAAGCGGCATAAACACAGCAGTGAAAAGCAGCTAAACCCCATTATAAAAATAAATTACTTTGAAACACCCATGAAACAAAGACAGTGAAAGAGAGAGAAATTCTTACACAATGCGTTCAGGGGCTGTGATGCAACCTGGATTGACCATATCTAGACGCACAGCTGGATGAGACATAAGGGTGGACACTCTTGGGGCTGAGAGGTTTGGTGAGGTTGGGTGAGCAAATGCAGACCCTTTAAAGTAATACTGCGTGGTACCCATCGCATGGGTCCCAAATCTCCAGGTTCAAGGGCATCTTCCTACATCAAAAACATGCATGAGAAACCCAGAAGATGGTACACCGTGTGATGGGGAAAGGTTTCTAAAACGCACCTCATTTCTCATCTCCTTGTGCCCGGGTTCGCCATTCCAGCCGCTTTACTAGCAAGCTCCCTACTTGGAGCATCAGCACCTTTAACCTCCTGTTCCGTACAGGTTGCAATTTGTCCTGAGGATAAACGGGAAGACGTGGAACCAACGAGAGACTAGCTCTTGGTGTTGGGACAGGCACAGGTCACTCTATTTTCCCATCAGAAAGAAGAATTAACCACAGGCTCAGCCTGATCCCCGGAACCAGAACAGGGCCTGAAGCCATTCTGCGATTTTGCGGCCAGCTCCCATAAAAACGAGTTGTAAAATGGAGGTTCAGGGCACTGCAATTCACAAACCTGCAGAGTTATAAATGATAACTCTCGTCCACAAATATATTGAGGGAAGGCAAAGAAGAGAATTTGAAATCAAGGCAGAATTGCAGGAAACAGATTTCAGGAGGTAGATACGAATCGCCTTTAAAGCACATGAAAAGCGGCAAAACGTTGACAATGATGCCCTTGGCCAAAAAGGGCGTATGCGTTTTTTCCTGAATATATTCAGGAAAAAACCCATACGCCCTTTTTGGCCAACCAAGCAACCTGGAAAGGCAAATCAGCGCTTCAAAGAAGTCTCGCTTCCCATCGGTCAAAAGGGCCATGCTGAAAAAAGTGTCAAAACCAGAAATGCAGGACAGGCCATGGAGAAATGGGAGCCTTGCTACACTGATGGGCGGGATGTAAATTGCCAAGAGCCACTCTGGAGAAGTGTCCGGTGAGTCCTGAAACATCTGAAAAACACAGCTTAGAGAGCATAGGGCACTTCCACTCATGGGGGTATAAATTGGGAAAATTAAAAATCAGCAAGACACAAGCACCCCAAAGTTTAGGGCTCCTCTGTTGACCAGGACCTCCACTTCATTCCACCTTAAATATCCCAGGAAAGAGAAAAATGGATAAAGAAGTTGTGGTCCTTATGTACAATGGAATATCACTCAGCCAGGAAATCAATGTCGTAAGGTTAGTGGCAGCATGATGAGTGGATTTAGGTACGACGATTCTAACTGAAATAAGTCACACAGAAAAGGACACTTCTCATAAGGTATCACTGATAGAAGGAATGTAAAAACCGTTACACTTGAACTGAATTACAAAACAGAACAGAGTCACACATGCAGAAAACACACTATGGCTGCTTAACGGGAAAGGTGAGGTGGGGTGATACATAAAACAAGGGTTTCAAATTAGCTCAGATACCGTTCCATAAACCCAATATGTAATAGACAAGACCTACTCCTTGCTCAGAGAACTGTACTCAACACGCCCTATTCACCGCACAAGAATATATCTGACTAATAATAATCGTAAAACCTATGTATTGATATCTCTCTGTTAGTGTGTCAAGTGGGTGTAAAGCGGCATAAACACAGCAGTGAAAAGCAGCTAAACCCCATTATAAAAATAAATTACTTTGAAACACCCATGAAACAAAGACAGTGAAAGAGAGAGAAATTCTTACACAATGCGTTCAGGGGCTGTGATGCAACCTGGATTGACCATATCTAGACGCACAGCTGGATGAGACATAAGGGTGGACACTCTTGGGGCTGAGAGGTTTGGTGAGGTTGGGTGAGCAAATGCAGACCATTTAAAGTAATACTGCGTGGTACCCATCGCATGGGTCCCAAATCTCCAGGTTCAAGGGCATCTTCCTTCATCAAAAACATGCATGAGAAACCCAGAAGATGGTACACCGTGTGATGGGGAAAGGTTTCTAAAACGCACCTCATTTCTCATCTCCTTGTGCCCGGGTTCGCCATTCCAGCCGCTTTACTAGCAAGCTCCCTACTTGGAGCATCAGCACCTTTAACCTCCTGTTCCGTACAGGTTGCAATTTGTCCTGAGGATAAACGGGAAGACGTGGAACCAACGAGAGACTAGCTCTTGGTGTTGGGACAGGCACAGGTCACTCTATTTTCCCATCAGAAAGAAGAATTAACCACAGGCTCAGCCTGACCCCCGGAACCAGAACAGGGCCTGAAGCCATTCTGCGATTTTGCGGCCAGCTCCCATAAAAACGAGTTGTAAAATGGAGGTTCAGGGCACTGCAATTCACAAACCTGCAGAGTTATAAATGATAACTCTCGTCCACAAATATATTGAGGGAAGGCAAAGAAGAGGATTTGAAATCAAGGCAGAATTGCAGGAAACAGATTTCAGGAGGTAGATACGAATCGCCTTTAAAGCACATGAAAAGCGGCAAAACGTTGACAATGATGCCCTTGGCCATAAAGGGCGTATGCGTTTTTTCCTGAATATATTCAGGAAAAAACGCATACGCCCTATTTGGCCAACCAAGCAACCTGGAAAGGCAAATCAGCGCTACAAAGAAGTCTCGCTTCCCATCGGTCAAAAGGGCCATGCTGAAAAAAGTGTCAAAACCAGAAATGCAGGACAGCCCATGGAGAAATGGGAGCCTTGCTACACTGATGGGCGGGATGTAAATTGCCAAGAGCCACTCTGGAGAAGAGTCCGGTGAGTCCTGAAACATCTGAAAAACACAGCTTAGAGAGCATAGGGCACTTCCACTCATGGGGGTATAAATTGGGAAAATTAAAAATCAGCAAGACACAAGCACCCCAAAGTTTAGGGCTGCTCTATTGACCAGGACCTCCACTTCATTCCACCTTAAATATCCCAGGAAAGAGAAAAATGGATAAAGAAGTTGTGGTCCTTATGTACAATGGAATATCACTCAGCCAGGAAATCAATGTCGTAAGGTTACTAGCAGCATGATGAGTGGATTTAGGTACGACGATTCTAAGTGAAATAAGTCACACAGAAAAGGACACTTCTCATAAGGTATCACTGATAGAAGGAATGTAAAAACCGTTACACTTGAACTGAATTACAAAACAGAACAGAGTCACACATGCAGAAAACACACTATGGCTGCTTAACGGGAAAGGTGAGGTGGGGTGATACATAAAACAAGGGTATCAAATTAGCTCAGATACCGTTCCATAAACCCAATATGTAATAGACAAGACCTACTCCTTGCTCAGAGAACTGGACTCAACACGCCCTATTCACCGCACAAGAATATATCTGACTAATAATAATCGTAAAACCTATGTATTGATATCTCTCTGTTAGTGTGTCAAGTGGGTGTAAAGCGGCATAAACACAGCAGTGAAAAGCAGCTAAACCCCATTATAAAAATAAATTACTTTGAAACACCCATGAAACAAAGACAGTGAAAGAGAGAGAAATTCTTACACAATGCGTTCAGGGGCTGTGATGCAACCTGGATTGACCATATCTAGACGCACAGCTGGATGAGACATAAGGGTGGACACTCTTGGGGCTGAGAGGTTTGGTGAGGTTGGGTGAGCAAACGCAGACCCTTTAAAGTAATACTGCGTGGTACCCATCGCATGGGTCCCAAATCTCCAGGTTCAAGGGCATCTTCCTACATCAAAAACATGCATGAGAAACCCAGAAGATGGTACACCGTGTGATGGGGAAAGGTTTCTAAAACGCACCTCATTTCTCATCTCCTTGTGCCCGGGTTCGCCATTCCAGCCGCTTTACTAGCAAGCTCCCTACTTGGAGCATTAGCACCTTTAACCTCCTGTTCCGTACAGGTTGCACTTTGTCCTGAGGATAAACGGGAAGACGTGGAACCAACGAGAGACTAGCTCTTGGTGTTGGGACAGGCACAGGTCACTCTATTTTCCCATCAGAAAGAAGAATTAACCACAGGCTCAGCCTGCCCCCCGGAACCAGAACAGGGCCTGAAGCCATTCTGCGCTTTTGCGGCCACCTCCCATAAAAACGAGTTGTAAAATGGAGGTTCAGGGCACTGCAATTCACAAACCTGCAGAGTTATAAATGATAACTCTCGTCCACAAATATATTGAGGGAAGGCAAAGAAGAGGATTTGAAATCAAGGCAGAATTGCAGGAAACAGATTTCAGGAGGTAGATACGAATCGCCTTTAAAGCACATGAAAAGCGGCAAAACGTTGACAATGATACCCTTGGCCAAAAAGGGCGTATGCGTTTTTTCCTGAATATATTCAGGAAAAAACGCATACGCCCTTTTTGGCCAACCAAGCAACCTGGAAAGGCAAATCAGCGCTACAAAGAAGTCGCGCTTCCCATCGGTCAAAAGGGCCATGCTGAAAAAAGTGTCAAAACCAGAAATGCAGGACAGGCCATGGAGAAATGGGAGCCTTGCTACACTGATGGGCGGGATGTAAATTGCCAAGAGCCACTCTGGAGAAGTGTCCGGTGAGTCCTGAAACATCTGAAAAACACAGCTTAGAGAGCATAGGGCACTTCCACTCATGGGGGTATAAATTGGGAAAATTAAAAATCAGCAAGACACAAGCACCCCAAAGTTTAGGGCTGCTCTGTTGACCAGGACCTCCACTTCATTCCATCTTAAATATCCCAGGAAAGAGAAAAATGGATAAAGAAGTTGTGGTCCTTATGTACAATGGAATATCACTCAGCCAGGAAATCAATGTCGTAAGGTTACTAGCAGCATGATGAGTGGATTTAGGTACGACGATTCTAAGTGAAATAAGTCACACAGAAAAGGACACTTCTCATAAGGTATCACTGATAGAGGAAATGTAAAAACCGTTACACTTGAACTGAATTACAAAACAGAACAGAGTCACACATGCAGAAAACACACTATGGCTGCTTAACGGGAAAGGTGAGGTGGGGTGATACATAAAACAAGGGTTTCAAATTAGCTCAGATACCGTTCCATAAACCCAATATGTAATAGACAAGACCTACTCCTTGCTCAGAGAACTGGACTCAACACGCCCTATTCACCGCACAAGAATATATCTGACTAATAATAATCGTAAAACCTATGTATTGATATCTCTCTGTTAGTGTGTCAAGTGGGTGTAAAGCGGCATAAACACAGCAGTGAAAAGCAGCTAAACCCCATTATAAAAATAAATTACTTTGAAACACCCATGAAACAAAGACAGTGAAAGAGAGAGAAATTCTTACACAATGCGTTCAGGGGCTGTGATGCAACCTGGATTGACCATATCTAGACGCACAGCTGGATGAGACATAAGGGTGGACACTCTTGGGGCTGAGAGGTTTGGTGAGGTTGGGTGAGCAAATGCAGACCATTTAAAGTAATACTGCGTGGTACCCATCGCATGGGTCCCAAATCTCCAGGTTCAAGGGCATCTTCCTTCATCAAAAACATGCATGAGAAACCCAGAAGATGGTACACCGTGTGATGGGGAAAGGTTTCTAAAACGCACCTCATTTCTCATCTCCTTGTGCCCGGGTTCGCCATTCCAGCCGCTTTACTAGCAAGCTCCCTACTTGGAGCATCAGCACCTTTAACCTCCTGTTCCGTACAGGTTGCAATTTGTCCTGAGGATAAACGGGAAGACGTGGAACTAACGAGAGACTAGCTCTTGGTGTTGGGACAGGCACAGGTCACTCTATTTTCCCATCAGAAAGAAGAATTAACCACAGGCTCAGTCTGCCCCCCTGAGCCGGAACAGGGCCTGAAGCCATTCTGCGATTTTGCGGCCAGCTCCCATAAAAACGAGTTGTAAAATGGAGGTTCAGGGCACTGCAATTCACAAACCTGCAGAGTTATAAATGATAACTCTCGTCCACAAATATATTGAGGGAAGGCAAAGAAGAGGATTTGAAATCAAGGCAGAATTGCAGGAAACAGATTTCAGGAGGTAGATACGAATCGCCTTTAAAGCACATGAAAAGCGGCAAAACGTTGACAATGATGCCCTTGGCCATAAAGGGCGTATGCGTTTTTTCCTGAATATATTCAGGAAAAAACGCATACGCCCTATTTGGCCAACCAAGCAACCTGGAAAGGCAAATCAGCGCTACAAAGAAGTCTCGCTTCCCATCGGTCAAAAGGGCCATGCTGAAAAAAGTGTCAAAACCAGAAATGCAGGACAGCCCATGGAGAAATGGGAGCCTTGCTACACTGATGGGCGGGATGTAAATTGCCAAGAGCCACTCTGGAGAAGAGTCCGGTGAGTCCTGAAACATCTGAAAAACACAGCTTAGAGAGCATAGGGCACTTCCACTCATGGGGGTATAAATTGGGAAAATTAAAAATCAGCAAGACACAAGCACCCCAAAGTTTAGGGCTGCTCTGTTGACCAGGACCTCCACTTCATTCCACCTTAAATATCCCAGGAAAGAGAAAAATGGATAAAGAAGTTGTGGTCCTTATGTACAATGGAATATCACTCAGCCAGGAAATCAATGTCGTAAGGTTACTAGCAGCATGATGAGTGGATTTAGGTACGACGATTCTAAGTGAAATAAGTCACACAGAAAAGGACACTTCTCATAAGGTATCACTGATAGAGGAAATGTAAAAACCGTTACACTTGAACTGAATTACAAAACAGAACAGAGTCACACATGCAGAAAACACACTATGGCTGCTTAACGGGAAAGGTGAGGTGGGGTGATACATAAAACAAGGGTATCAAATTAGCTCAGATACCGTTCCATAAACCCAATATGTAATAGACAAGACCTACTCCTTGCTCAGAGAACTGGACTCAACACGCCCTATTCACCGCACAAGAATATATCTGACTAATAATAATCGTAAAACCTATGTATTGATATCTCTCTGTTAGTGTGTCAAGTGGGTGTAAAGCGGCATAAACACAGCAGTGAAAAGCAGCTAAACCCCATTATAAAAATAAATTACTTTGAAACACCCATGAAACAAAGACAGTGAAAGAGAGAGAAATTCTTACACAATGCGTTCAGGGGCTGTGATGCAACCTGGATTGACCATATCTAGACGCACAGCTGGATGAGACATAAGGGTGGACAATCGTGGGGCTGAGAGGTTCGGTGAGGTTGGGTGAGCAAATGCAGACCCTTTAAAGTAATACTGCGTGGTACCCATCGCATGGGTCCCAAATCTCCAGGTTCAAGGGCATCTTCCTACATCAAAAACATGCATGAGAAACCCAGAAGATGGTACACCGTGTGATGGGGAAAGGTTTCTAAAACGCACCTCATTTCTCATCTCCTTGTGCCCGGGTTCGCCATTCCAGCCGCTTTACTAGCAAGCTCCCTACTTGGAGCATCAGCACCTTTAACATCCTGTTCCGTACAGGTTGCAATTTGTCCTGAGGATAAACGGGAAGACGTGGAACCAACGAGAGACTAGCTCTTGGTGTTGGGACAGGCACAGGTCACTCTATTTTCCCATCAGAAAGAAGAATTAACCACAGGCTCAGCCTGACCCCCGGAACCAGAACAGGGCCTGAAGCCATTCTGCGATTTTTCGGCCAGCTCCCATAAAAACGAGTTGTAAAATGGAGGTTCAGGGCACTGCAATTCACAAACCTGCAGAGTTATAAATGATAACTCTCGTCCACAAATATATTGAGGGAAGGCAAAGAAGAGAATTTGAAATCAAGGCAGAATTGCAGGAAACAGATTTCAGGAGGTAGATACGAATCGCCTTTAAAGCACATGAAAAGCGGCAAAACGTTGACAATGATGCCCTTGGCCAAAAAGGGCGTATGCGTTTTTTCCTGAATATATTCAGGAAAAAACGCATACGCCCTTTGTGGCCAACCAAGCAACCTGGAAATGCAAATCAGCGCTTCAAAGAAGTCTCGCTTCCCATCAGTCAAAAGGGCCATGCTGAAAAAAGTGTCAAAACCAGAAATGCAGGACAGGCCATGGAGAAATGGGAGCCTTGCTACACTGATGGGCGGGATGTAAATTGCCAAGAGCCACTCTGGAGAAGTGTCCGGTGAGTCCTGAAACATCTGAAAAACACAGCTTAGAGAGCATAGGGCACTTCCACTCATGGGGGTATAAATTGGGAAAATTAAAAATCAGCAAGACACAAGCACCCCAAAGTTTAGGGCTGCTCTGTTGACCAGGACCTCCACTTCATTCCACCTTAAATATCCCAGGAAAGAGAAAAATGGATAAAGAAGTTGTGGTCCTTATGTACAATGGAATATCACTCAGCCAGGAAATCAATGTCGTAAGGTTACTAGAAGCATGATGAGTGGATTTAGGTACGACGATTCTAAGTGAAATAAGTCACACAGAAAAGGACACTTCTCATAAGGTATCACTGATAGAAGGAATGTAAAAACCATTACACTTGAACTGAATTACAAAACAGAACAGAGTCACACATGCAGAAAACACACTATGGCTGCTTAACGGGAAAGGTGAGGTGGGGTGATACATAAAACAAGGGTATCAAATTAGCTCAGATACCGTTCCATAAACCCAATATGTAATAGACAAGACCTACTCCTTGCTCAGAGAACTGGACTCAGCACGCCCTATTCACCGCACAAGAATATATCTGACTAATAATAATCGTAAAACCTATGTATTGATATCTCTCTGTTAGTGTGTCAAGTGGGTGTAAAGCGGCATAAACACAGCAGTGAAAAGCAGCTAAACCCCATTATAAAAATAAATTACTTTGAAACACCCATGAAACAAAGACAGTGAAAGAGAGAGAAATTCTTACACAATGCGTTCAGGGGCTGTGATGCAACCTGGATTGACCATATCTAGACGCACAGCTGGATGAGACATAAGGGTGGACACTCTTGGGGCTGAGAGGTTTGGTGAGGTTGGGTGAGCAAACGCAGACCCTTTAAAGTAATACTGCGTGGTACCCATCGCATGGGTCCCAAATCTCCAGGTTCAAGGGCATCTTCCTACATCAAAAACATGCATGAGAAACCCAGAAGATGGTACACCGTGTGATGGGGAAAGGTTTCTAAAACGCACCTCATTTCTCATCTCCTTGTGCCCGGGTTCGCCATTCCAGCCGCTTTACTAGCAAGCTCCCTACTTGGAGCATCAGCACCTTTAACCTCCTGTTCCGTACAGGTTGCAATTTGTCCTGAGGATAAACGGGAAGACGTGGAACCAACGAGAGACTAGCTCTTGGTGTTGGGACAGGCACAGGTCACTCTATTTTCCCATCAGAAAGAAGAATTAACCACAGGCTCAGCCTGATCCCCGGAACCAGAACAGGGCCTGAAGCCATTCTGCGATTTTGCGGCCAGCTCCCATAAAAACGAGTTGTAAAATGGAGGTTCAGGGCACTGCAATTCACAAACCTGCAGAGTTATAAATGATAACTCTCGTCCACAAATATATTGAGGGAAGGCAAAGAAGAGAATTTGAAATCAAGGCAGAATTGCAGGAAACAGATTTCAGGAGGTAGATACGAATCGCCTTTAAAGCACATGAAAAGCGGCAAAACGTTGACAATGATGCCCTTGGCCAAAAAGGGCGTATGCGTTTTTTCCTGAATATATTCAGGAAAAAACCCATACGCCCTTTTTGGCCAACCAAGCAACCTGGAAAGGCAAATCAGCGCTTCAAAGAAGTCTCGCTTCCCATCGGTCAAAAGGGCCATGCTGAAAAAAGTGTCAAAACCAGAAATGCAGGACAGGCCATGGAGAAATGGGAGCCTTGCTACACTGATGGGCGGGATGTAAATTGCCAAGAGCCACTCTGGAGAAGTGTCCGGTGAGTCCTGAAACATCTGAAAAACACAGCTTAGAGAGCATAGGGCACTTCCACTCATGGGGGTATAAATTGGGAAAATTAAAAATCAGCAAGACACAAGCACCCCAAAGTTTAGGGCTCCTCTGTTGACCAGGACCTCCACTTCATTCCACCTTAAATATCCCAGGAAAGAGAAAAATGGATAAAGAAGTTGTGGTCCTTATGTACAATGGAATATCACTCAGCCAGGAAATCAATGTCGTAAGGTTAGTGGCAGCATGATGAGTGGATTTAGGTACGACGATTCTAACTGAAATAAGTCACACAGAAAAGGACACTTCTCATAAGGTATCACTGATAGAAGGAATGTAAAAACCGTTACACTTGAACTGAATTACAAAACAGAACAGAGTCACACATGCAGAAAACACACTATGGCTGCTTAACGGGAAAGGTGAGGTGGGGTGATACATAAAACAAGGGTATCAAATTAGCTCAGATACCGTTCCATAAACCCAATATGTAATAGACAAGACCTACTCCTTGCTCAGAGAACTGGACTCAACACGCCCTATTCACCGCACAAGAATATATCTGACTAATAATAATCGTAAAACCTATGTATTGATATCTCTCTGTTAGTGTGTCAAGTGGGTGTAAAGCGGCATAAACACAGCAGAGAAAAGCAGCTAAATCCCATTATAAAAATAAATTACTTTGAAACACCCATGAAACAAAGACAGTGAAAGAGAGAGAAATTCTTACACAATGCGTTCAGGGGCTGTGATGCAACCTGGATTGACCATATCTAGACGCACAGCTGGATGAGACATAAGGGTGGACACTCTTGGGGCTGAGAGGTTTGGTGAGGTTGGGTGAGCAAACGCAGACCCTTTAAAGTAATACTGCGTGGTACCCATCGCATGGGTCCCAAATCTCCAGGTTCAAGGGCATCTTCCTACATCAAAAACATGCATGAGAAACCCAGAAGATGGTACACCGTGTGATGGGGAAAGGTTTCTAAAACGCACCTCATTTCTCATCTCCTTGTGCCCGGGTTCGCCATTCCAGCCGCTTTACTAGCAAGCTCCCTACTTGGAGCATTAGCACCTTTAACCTCCTGTTCCGTACAGGTTGCACTTTGTCCTGAGGATAAACGGGAAGACGTGGAACCAACGAGAGACTAGCTCTTGGTGTTGGGACAGGCACAGGTCACTCTATTTTCCCATCAGAAAGAAGAATTAACCACAGGCTCAGCCTGACCCCCGGAACCAGAACAGGGCCTGAAGCCATTCTGCGCTTTTGCGGCCACCTCCCATAAAAACGAGTTGTAAAATGGAGGTTCAGGGCACTGCAATTCACAAACCTGCAGAGTTATAAATGATAACTCTCGTCCACAAATATATTGAGGGAAGGCAAAGAAGAGGATTTGAAATCAAGGCAGAATTGCAGGAAACAGATTTCAGGAGGTAGATACGAATCGCCTTTAAAGCACATGAAAAGCGGCAAAACGTTGACAATGATACCCTTGGCCAAAAAGGGCGTATGCGTTTTTTCCTGAATATATTCAGGAAAAAACGCATACGCCCTTTTTGGCCAACCAAGCAACCTGGAAAGGCAAATCAGCGCTACAAAGAAGTCGCGCTTCCCATCGGTCAAAAGGGCCATGCTGAAAAAAGTGTCAAAACCAGAAATGCAGGACAGGCCATGGAGAAATGGGAGCCTTGCTACACTGATGGGCGGGATGTAAATTGCCAAGAGCCACTCTGGAGAAGTGTCCGGTGAGTCCTGAAACATCTGAAAAACACAGCTTAGAGAGCATAGGGCACTTCCACTCATGGGGGTATAAATTGGGAAAATTAAAAATCAGCAAGACACAAGCACCCCAAAGTTTAGGGCTGCTCTGTTGACCAGGACCTCCACTTCATTCCATCTTAAATATCCCAGGAAAGAGAAAAATGGATAAAGAAGTTGTGGTCCTTATGTACAATGGAATATCACTCAGCCAGGAAATCAATGTCGTAAGGTTACTAGCAGCATGATGAGTGGATTTAGGTACGACGATTCTAAGTGAAATAAGTCACACAGAAAAGGACACTTCTCATAAGGTATCACTGATAGAGGAAATGTAAAAACCGTTACACTTGAACTGAATTACAAAACAGAACAGAGTCACACATGCAGAAAACACACTATGGCTGCTTAACGGGAAAGGTGAGGTGGGGTGATACATAAAACAAGGGTTTCAAATTAGCTCAGATACCGTTCCATAAACCCAATATGTAATAGACAAGACCTACTCCTTGCTCAGAGAACTGTACTCAACACGCCCTATTCACCGCACAAGAATATATCTGACTAATAATAATCGTAAAACCTATGTATTGATATCTCTCTGTTAGTGTGTCAAGTGGGTGTAAAGCGGCATAAACACAGCAGTGAAAAGCAGCTAAACCCCATTATAAAAATAAATTACTTTGAAACACCCATGAAACAAAGACAGTGAAAGAGAGAGAAATTCTTACACAATGCGTTCAGGGGCTGTGATGCAACCTGGATTGACCATATCTAGACGCACAGCTGGATGAGACATAAGGGTGGACACTCTTGGGGCTGAGAGGTTTGGTGAGGTTGGGTGAGCAAATGCAGACCATTTAAAGTAATACTGCGTGGTACCCATCGCATGGGTCCCAAATCTCCAGGTTCAAGGGCATCTTCCTTCATCAAAAACATGCATGAGAAACCCAGAAGATGGTACACCGTGTGATGGGGAAAGGTTTCTAAAACGCACCTCATTTCTCATCTCCTTGTGCCCGGGTTCGCCATTCCAGCCGCTTTACTAGCAAGCTCCCTACTTGGAGCATCAGCACCTTTAACCTCCTGTTCCGTACAGGTTGCAATTTGTCCTGAGGATAAACGGGAAGACGTGGAACCAACGAGAGACTAGCTCTTGGTGTTGGGACAGGCACAGGTCACTCTATTTTCCCATCAGAAAGAAGAATTAACCACAGGCTCAGCCTGACCCCCGGAACCAGAACAGGGCCTGAAGCCATTCTGCGATTTTGCGGCCAGCTCCCATAAAAACGAGTTGTAAAATGGAGGTTCAGGGCACTGCAATTCACAAACCTGCAGAGTTATAAATGATAACTCTCGTCCACAAATATATTGAGGGAAGGCAAAGAAGAGGATTTGAAATCAAGGCAGAATTGCAGGAAACAGATTTCAGGAGGTAGATACGAATCGCCTTTAAAGCACATGAAAAGCGGCAAAACGTTGACAATGATGCCCTTGGCCATAAAGGGCGTATGCGTTTTTTCCTGAATATATTCAGGAAAAAACGCATACGCCCTATTTGGCCAACCAAGCAACCTGGAAAGGCAAATCAGCGCTACAAAGAAGTCTCGCTTCCCATCGGTCAAAAGGGCCATGCTGAAAAAAGTGTCAAAACCAGAAATGCAGGACAGCCCATGGAGAAATGGGAGCCTTGCTACACTGATGGGCGGGATGTAAATTGCCAAGAGCCACTCTGGAGAAGAGTCCGGTGAGTCCTGAAACATCTGAAAAACACAGCTTAGAGAGCATAGGGCACTTCCACTCATGGGGGTATAAATTGGGAAAATTAAAAATCAGCAAGACACAAGCACCCCAAAGTTTAGGGCTGCTCTATTGACCAGGACCTCCACTTCATTCCACCTTAAATATCCCAGGAAAGAGAAAAATGGATAAAGAAGTTGTGGTCCTTATGTACAATGGAATATCACTCAGCCAGGAAATCAATGTCGTAAGGTTACTAGCAGCATGATGAGTGGATTTAGGTACGACGATTCTAAGTGAAATAAGTCACACAGAAAAGGACACTTCTCATAAGGTATCACTGATAGAAGGAATGTAAAAACCGTTACACTTGAACTGAATTACAAAACAGAACAGAGTCACACATGCAGAAAACACACTATGGCTGCTTAACGGGAAAGGTGAGGTGGGGTGATACATAAAACAAGGGTATCAAATTAGCTCAGATACCGTTCCATAAACCCAATATGTAATAGACAAGACCTACTCCTTGCTCAGAGAACTGGACTCAACACGCCCTATTCACCGCACAAGAATATATCTGACTAATAATAATCGTAAAACCTATGCATTGATATCTCTCTGTTAGTGTGTCAAGTGGGTGTAAAGCGGCATAAACACAGCAGTGAAAAGCAGCTAAACCCCATTATAAAAATAAATTACTTTGAAACACCCATGAAACAAAGACAGTGAAAGAGAGAGAAATTCTTACACAATGCGTTCAGGGGCTGTGATGCAACCTGGATTGACCATATCTAGATGCACAGCTGGATGAGACATAAGGGTGGACACTCTTGGGGCTGAGAGGTTTGGTGAGGTTGGGTGAGCAAACGCAGACCCTTTAAAGTAATACTGCGTGGTACCCATCGCATGGGTCCCAAATCTCCAGGTTCAAGGGCATCTTCCTACATCAAAAACATGCATGAGAAACCCAGAAGATGGTACACCGTGTGATGGGGAAAGGTTTCTAAAACGCACCTCATTTCTCATCTCCTTGTGCCCGGGTTCGCCATTCCAGCCGCTTTACTAGCAAGCTCCCTACTTGGAGCATTAGCACCTTTAACCTCCTGTTCCGTACAGGTTGCACTTTGTCCTGAGGATAAACGGGAAGACGTGGAACCAACGAGAGACTAGCTCTTGGTGTTGGGACAGGCACAGGTCACTCTATTTTCCCATCAGAAAGAAGAATTAACCACAGGCTCAGCCTGCCCCCCGGAACCAGAACAGGGCCTGAAGCCATTCTGCGCTTTTGCGGCCACCTCCCATAAAAACGAGTTGTAAAATGGAGGTTCAGGGCACTGCAATTCACAAACCTGCAGAGTTATAAATGATAACTCTCGTCCACAAATATATTGAGGGAAGGCAAAGAAGAGGATTTGAAATCAAGGCAGAATTGCAGGAAACAGATTTCAGGAGGTAGATACGAATCGCCTTTAAAGCACATGAAAAGCGGCAAAACGTTGACAATGATACCCTTGGCCAAAAAGGGCGTATGCGTTTTTTCCTGAATATATTCAGGAAAAAACGCATACGCCCTTTTTGGCCAACCAAGCAACCTGGAAAGGCAAATCAGCGCTACAAAGAAGTCGCGCTTCCCATCGGTCAAAAGGGCCATGCTGAAAAAAGTGTCAAAACCAGAAATGCAGGACAGGCCATGGAGAAATGGGAGCCTTGCTACACTGATGGGCGGGATGTAAATTGCCAAGAGCCACTCTGGAGAAGTGTCCGGTGAGTCCTGAAACATCTGAAAAACACAGCTTAGAGAGCATAGGGCACTTCCACTCATGGGGGTATAAATTGGGAAAATTAAAAATCAGCAAGACACAAGCACCCCAAAGTTTAGGGCTGCTCTGTTGACCAGGACCTCCACTTCATTCCATCTTAAATATCCCAGGAAAGAGAAAAATGGATAAAGAAGTTGTGGTCCTTATGTACAATGGAATATCACTCAGCCAGGAAATCAATGTCGTAAGGTTACTAGCAGCATGATGAGTGGATTTAGGTACGACGATTCTAAGTGAAATAAGTCACACAGAAAAGGACACTTCTCATAAGGTATCACTGATAGAGGAAATGTAAAAACCGTTACACTTGAACTGAATTACAAAACAGAACAGAGTCACACATGCAGAAAACACACTATGGCTGCTTAACGGGAAAGGTGAGGTGGGGTGATACATAAAACAAGGGTTTCAAATTAGCTCAGATACCGTTCCATAAACCCAATATGTAATAGACAAGACCTACTCCTTGCTCAGAGAACTGTACTCAACACGCCCTATTCACCGCACAAGAATATATCTGACTAATAATAATCGTAAAACCTATGTATTGATATCTCTCTGTTAGTGTGTCAAGTGGGTGTAAAGCGGCATAAACACAGCAGTGAAAAGCAGCTAAACCCCATTATAAAAATAAATTACTTTGAAACACCCATGAAACAAAGACAGTGAAAGAGAGAGAAATTCTTACACAATGCGTTCAGGGGCTGTGATGCAACCTGGATTGACCATATCTAGACGCACAGCTGGATGAGACATAAGGGTGGACACTCTTGGGGCTGAGAGGTTTGGTGAGGTTGGGTGAGCAAATGCAGACCATTTAAAGTAATACTGCGTGGTACCCATCGCATGGGTCCCAAATCTCCAGGTTCAAGGGCATCTTCCTTCATCAAAAACATGCATGAGAAACCCAGAAGATGGTACACCGTGTGATGGGGAAAGGTTTCTAAAACGCACCTCATTTCTCATCTCCTTGTGCCCGGGTTCGCCATTCCAGCCGCTTTACTAGCAAGCTCCCTACTTGGAGCATCAGCACCTTTAACCTCCTGTTCCGTACAGGTTGCAATTTGTCCTGAGGATAAACGGGAAGACGTGGAACTAACGAGAGACTAGCTCTTGGTGTTGGGACAGGCACAGGTCACTCTATTTTCCCATCAGAAAGAAGAATTAACCACAGGCTCAGTCTGCCCCCCTGAGCCGGAACAGGGCCTGAAGCCATTCTGCGATTTTGCGGCCAGCTCCCATAAAAACGAGTTGTAAAATGGAGGTTCAGGGCACTGCAATTCACAAACCTGCAGAGTTATAAATGATAACTCTCGTCCACAAATATATTGAGGGAAGGCAAAGAAGAGGATTTGAAATCAAGGCAGAATTGCAGGAAACAGATTTCAGGAGGTAGATACGAATCGCCTTTAAAGCACATGAAAAGCGGCAAAACGTTGACAATGATGCCCTTGGCCATAAAGGGCGTATGCGTTTTTTCCTGAATATATTCAGGAAAAAACGCATACGCCCTATTTGGCCAACCAAGCAACCTGGAAAGGCAAATCAGCGCTACAAAGAAGTCTCGCTTCCCATCGGTCAAAAGGGCCATGCTGAAAAAAGTGTCAAAACCAGAAATGCAGGACAGCCCATGGAGAAATGGGAGCCTTGCTACACTGATGGGCGGGATGTAAATTGCCAAGAGCCACTCTGGAGAAGAGTCCGGTGAGTCCTGAAACATCTGAAAAACACAGCTTAGAGAGCATAGGGCACTTCCATTCATGGGGGTATAAATTGGGAAAATTAAAAATCAGCAAGACACAAGCACCCCAAAGTTTAGGGCTGCTCTATTGACCAGGACCTCCACTTCATTCCACCTTAAATATCCCAGGAAAGAGAAAAATGGATAAAGAAGTTGTGGTCCTTATGTACAATGGAATATCACTCAGCCAGGAAATCAATGTCGTAAGGTTACTAGCAGCATGATGAGTGGATTTAGGTACGACGATTCTAAGTGAAATAAGTCACACAGAAAAGGACACTTCTCATAAGGTATCACTGATAGAGGGAATGTAAAAACCGTTACACTTGAACTGAATTACAAAACAGAACAGAGTCACACATGCAGAAAACACACTATGGCTGCTTAACGGGAAAGGTGAGGTGGGGTGATACATAAAACAAGGGTATCAAATTAGCTCAGATACCGTTCCATAAACCCAATATGTAATAGACAAGACTTACTACTTGCTCAGAGAACTGGACTCAACACGCCCTATTCACCGCACAAGAATATATCTGACTAATAATAATCGTAAAACCTATGTATTGATATCTCTCTGTTAGTGTGTCAAGTGGGTGTAAAGCGGCATAAACACAGCAGTGAAAAGCAGCTAAACCCCATTATAAAAATAAATTACTTTGAAACACCCATGAAACAAAGACAGTGAAAGAGAGAGAAATTCTTACACAATGCGTTCAGGGGCTGTGATGCAACCTGGATTGACCATATCTAGACGCACAGCTGGATGAGACATAAGGGTGGACAATCGTGGGGCTGAGAGGTTCGGTGAGGTTGGGTGAGCAAATGCAGACCCTTTAAAGTAATACTGCGTGGTACCCATCGCATGGGTCCCAAATCTCCAGGTTCAAGGGCATCTTCCTACATCAAAAACATGCATGAGAAACCCAGAAGATGGTACACCGTGTGATGGGGAAAGGTTTCTAAAACGCACCTCATTTCTCATCTCCTTGTGCCCGGGTTCGCCATTCCAGCCGCTTTACTAGCAAGCTCCCTACTTGGAGCATCAGCACCTTTAACATCCTGTTCCGTACAGGTTGCAATTTGTCCTGAGGATAAACGGGAAGACGTGGAACCAACGAGAGACTAGCTCTTGGTGTTGGGACAGGCACAGGTCACTCTATTTTCCCATCAGAAAGAAGAATTAACCACAGGCTCAGCCTGACCCCCGGAACCAGAACAGGGCCTGAAGCCATTCTGCGATTTTTCGGCCAGCTCCCATAAAAACGAGTTGTAAAATGGAGGTTCAGGGCACTGCAATTCACAAACCTGCAGAGTTATAAATGATAACTCTCGTCCACAAATATATTGAGGGAAGGCAAAGAAGAGAATTTGAAATCAAGGCAGAATTGCAGGAAACAGATTTCAGGAGGTAGATACGAATCGCCTTTAAAGCACATGAAAAGCGGCAAAACGTTGACAATGATGCCCTTGGCCAAAAAGGGCGTATGCGTTTTTTCCTGAATATATTCAGGAAAAAACGCATACGCCCTTTGTGGCCAACCAAGCAACCTGGAAATGCAAATCAGCGCTTCAAAGAAGTCTCGCTTCCCATCAGTCAAAAGGGCCATGCTGAAAAAAGTGTCAAAACCAGAAATGCAGGACAGGCCATGGAGAAATGGGAGCCTTGCTACACTGATGGGCGGGATGTAAATTGCCAAGAGCCACTCTGGAGAAGTGTCCGGTGAGTCCTGAAACATCTGAAAAACACAGCTTAGAGAGCATAGGGCACTTCCACTCATGGGGGTATAAATTGGGAAAATTAAAAATCAGCAAGACACAAGCACCCCAAAGTTTAGGGCTGCTCTGTTGACCAGGACCTCCACTTCATTCCACCTTAAATATCCCAGGAAAGAGAAAAATGGATAAAGAAGTTGTGGTCCTTATGTACAATGGAATATCACTCAGCCAGGAAATCAATGTCGTAAGGTTACTAGAAGCATGATGAGTGGATTTAGGTACGACGATTCTAAGTGAAATAAGTCACACAGAAAAGGACACTTCTCATAAGGTATCACTGATAGAAGGAATGTAAAAACCATTACACTTGAACTGAATTACAAAACAGAACAGAGTCACACATGCAGAAAACACACTACGGCTGCTTAACGGGAAAGGTGAGGTGGGGTGATACATAAAACAAGGGTATCAAATTAGCTCAGATACCGTTCCATAAACCCAATATGTAATAGACAAGACCTACTCCTTGCTCAGAGAACTGGACTCAGCACGCCCTATTCACCGCACAAGAATATATCTGACTAATAATAATCGTAAAACCTATGTATTGATATCTCTCTGTTAGTGTGTCAAGTGGGTGTAAAGCGGCATAAACACAGCAGTGAAAAGCAGCTAAACCCCATTATAAAAATAAATTACTTTGAAACACCCATGAAACAAAGACAGTGAAAGAGAGAGAAATTCTTACACAATGCGTTCAGGGGCTGTGATGCAACCTGGATTGACCATATCTAGATGCACAGCTGGATGAGACATAAGGGTGGACACTCTTGGGGCTGAGAGGTTTGGTGAGGTTGGGTGAGCAAACGCAGACCCTTTAAAGTAATACTGCGTGGTACCCATCGCATGGGTCCCAAATCTCCAGGTTCAAGGGCATCTTCCTACATCAAAAACATGCATGAGAAACCCAGAAGATGGTACACCGTGTGATGGGGAAAGGTTTCTAAAACGCACCTCATTTCTCATCTCCTTGTGCCCGGGTTCGCCATTCCAGCCGCTTTACTAGCAAGCTCCCTACTTGGAGCATCAGCACCTTTAACCTCCTGTTCCGTACAGGTTGCAATTTGTCCTGAGGATAAACGGGAAGACGTGGAACCAACGAGAGACTAGCTCTTGGTGTTGGGACAGGCACAGGTCACTCTATTTTCCCATCAGAAAGAAGAATTAACCACAGGCTCAGCCTGATCCCCGGAACCAGAACAGGGCCTGAAGCCATTCTGCGATTTTGCGGCCAGCTCCCATAAAAACGAGTTGTAAAATGGAGGTTCAGGGCACTGCAATTCACAAACCTGCAGAGTTATAAATGATAACTCTCGTCCACAAATATATTGAGGGAAGGCAAAGAAGAGAATTTGAAATCAAGGCAGAATTGCAGGAAACAGATTTCAGGAGGTAGATACGAATCGCCTTTAAAGCACATGAAAAGCGGCAAAACGTTGACAATGATGCCCTTGGCCAAAAAGGGCGTATGCGTTTTTTCCTGAATATATTCAGGAAAAAACCCATACGCCCTTTTTGGCCAACCAAGCAACCTGGAAAGGCAAATCAGCGCTTCAAAGAAGTCTCGCTTCCCATCGGTCAAAAGGGCCATGCTGAAAAAAGTGTCAAAACCAGAAATGCAGGACAGGCCATGGAGAAATGGGAGCCTTGCTACACTGATGGGCGGGATGTAAATTGCCAAGAGCCACTCTGGAGAAGTGTCCGGTGAGTCCTGAAACATCTGAAAAACACAGCTTAGAGAGCATAGGGCACTTCCACTCATGGGGGTATAAATTGGGAAAATTAAAAATCAGCAAGACACAAGCACCCCAAAGTTTAGGGCTCCTCTGTTGACCAGGACCTCCACTTCATTCCACCTTAAATATTCCAGGAAAGAGAAAAATGGATAAAGAAGTTGTGGTCCTTATGTACAATGGAATATCACTCAGCCAGGAAATCAATGTCGTAAGGTTAGTGGCAGCATGATGAGTGGATTTAGGTACGACGATTCTAACTGAAATAAGTCACACAGAAAAGGACACTTCTCATAAGGTATCACTGATAGAAGGAATGTAAAAACCGTTACACTTGAACTGAATTACAAAACAGAACAGAGTCACACATGCAGAAAACACACTATGGCTGCTTAACGGGAAAGGTGAGGTGGGGTGATACATAAAACAAGGGTATCAAATTAGCTCAGATACCGTTCCATAAACCCAATATGTAATAGACAAGACCTACTCCTTGCTCAGAGAACTGGAATCAACACGCCCTATTCACCGCACAAGAATATATCTGACTAATAATAATCGTAAAACCTATGTATTGATATCTCTCTGTTAGTGTGTCAAGTGGGTGTAAAGCGGCATAAACACAGCAGAGAAAAGCAGCTAAATCCCATTATAAAAATAAATTACTTTGAAACACCCATGAAACAAAGACAGTGAAAGAGAGAGAAATTCTTACACAATGCGTTCAGGGGCTGTGATGCAACCTGGATTGACCATATCTAGACGCACAGCTGGATGAGACATAAGGGTGGACACTCTTGGGGCTGAGAGGTTTGGTGAGGTTGGGTGAGCAAATGCAGACCATTTAAAGTAATACTGCGTGGTACCCATCGCATGGGTCCCAAATCTCCAGGTTCAAGGGCATCTTCCTTCATCAAAAACATGCATGAGAAACCCAGAAGATGGTACACCGTGTGATGGGGAAAGGTTTCTAAAACGCACCTCATTTCTCATCTCCTTGTGCCCGGGTTCGCCATTCCAGCCGCTTTACTAGCAAGCTCCCTACTTGGAGCATCAGCACCTTTAACCTCCTGTTCCGTACAGGTTGCAATTTGTCCTGAGGATAAACGGGAAGACGTGGAACTAACGAGAGACTAGCTCTTGGTGTTGGGACAGGCACAGGTCACTCTATTTTCCCATCAGAAAGAAGAATTAACCACAGGCTCAGTCTGCCCCCCTGAGCCGGAACAGGGCCTGAAGCCATTCTGCGATTTTGCGGCCAGCTCCCATAAAAACGAGTTGTAAAATGGAGGTTCAGGGCACTGCAATTCACAAACCTGCAGAGTTATAAATGATAACTCTCGTCCACAAATATATTGAGGGAAGGCAAAGAAGAGGATTTGAAATCAAGGCAGAATTGCAGGAAACAGATTTCAGGAGGTAGATACGAATCGCCTTTAAAGCACATGAAAAGCGGCAAAACGTTGACAATGATGCCCTTGGCCATAAAGGGCGTATGCGTTTTTTCCTGAATATATTCAGGAAAAAACGCATACGCCCTATTTGGCCAACCAAGCAACCTGGAAAGGCAAATCAGCGCTACAAAGAAGTCTCGCTTCCCATCGGTCAAAAGGGCCATGCTGAAAAAAGTGTCAAAACCAGAAATGCAGGACAGCCCATGGAGAAATGGGAGCCTTGCTACACTGATGGGCGGGATGTAAATTGCCAAGAGCCACTCTGGAGAAGAGTCCGGTGAGTCCTGAAACATCTGAAAAACACAGCTTAGAGAGCATAGGGCACTTCCACTCATGGGGGTATAAATTGGGAAAATTAAAAATCAGCAAGACACAAGCACCCCAAAGTTTAGGGCTGCTCTATTGACCAGGACCTCCACTTCATTCCACCTTAAATATCCCAGGAAAGAGAAAAATGGATAAAGAAGTTGTGGTCCTTATGTACAATGGAATATCACTCAGCCAGGAAATCAATGTCGTAAGGTTACTAGCAGCATGATGAGTGGATTTAGGTACGACGATTCTAAGTGAAATAAGTCACACAGAAAAGGACACTTCTCATAAGGTATCACTGATAGAGGGAATGTAAAAACCGTTACACTTGAACTGAATTACAAAACAGAACAGAGTCACACATGCAGAAAACACACTATGGCTGCTTAACGGGAAAGGTGAGGTGGGGTGATACATAAAACAAGGGTATCAAATTAGCTCAGATACCGTTCCATAAACCCAATATGTAATAGACAAGACCTACTCCTTGCTCAGAGAACTGGACTCAACACGCCCTATTCACCGCACAAGAATATATCTGACTAATAATAATCGTAAAACCTATGTATTGATATCTCTCTGTTAGTGTGTCAAGTGGGTGTAAAGCGGCATAAACACAGCAGTGAAAAGCAGCTAAACCCCATTATAAAAATAAATTACTTTGAAACACCCATGAAACAAAGACAGTGAAAGAGAGAGAAATTCTTACACAATGCGTTCAGGGGCTGTGATGCAACCTGGATTGACCATATCTAGACGCACAGCTGGATGAGACATAAGGGTGGACAATCTTGGGGCTGAGAGGTTCGGTGAGGTTGGGTGAGCAAATGCAGACCCTTTAAAGTAATACAGCGTGGTACCCATCGCATGGGTCCCAAATCTCCAGGTTCAAGGGCATCTTCCTACATCAAAAACATGCATGAGAAACCCAGAAGATGGTACACCGTGTGATGGGGAAAGGTTTCTAAAACGCACCTCATTTCTCATCTCCTTGTGCCCGGGTTCGCCATTCCAGCCGCTTTACTAGCAAGCTCCCTACTTGGAGCATCAGCACCTTTAACATCCTGTTCCGTACAGGTTGCAATTTGTCCTGAGGATAAACGGGAAGACGTGGAACCAACGAGAGACTAGCTCTTGGTGTTGGGACAGGCACAGGTCACTCTATTTTCCCATCAGAAAGAAGAATTAACCACAGGCTCAGCCTGACCCCCGGAACCAGAACAGGGCCTGAAGCCATTCTGCGATTTTGCGGCCAGCTCCCATAAAAACGAGTTGTAAAATGGAGGTTCAGGGCACTGCAATTCACAAACCTGCAGAGTTATAAATGATAACTCTCGTCCACAAATATATTGAGGGAAGGCAAAGAAGAGAATTTGAAATCAAGGCAGAATTGCAGGAAACAGATTTCAGGAGGTAGATACGAATCGCCTTTAAAGCACATGAAAAGCGGCAAAACGTTGACAATGATGCCCTTGGCCAAAAAGGGCGTATGCGTTTTTTCCTGAATATATTCAGGAAAAAACGCATACGCCCTTTTTGGCCAACCAAGCAACCTGGAAAGGCAAATCAGCGCTTCAAAGAAGTCTCGCTTCCCATCGGTCAAAAGGGCCATGCTGAAAAAAGTGTCAAAACCAGAAATGCAGGACAGGCCATGGAGAAATGGGAGCCTTGCTACACTGATGGGCGGGATGTAAATTGCCAAGAGCCACTCTGGAGAAGTGTCCGGTGAGTCCTGAAACATCTGAAAAACACAGCTTAGAGAGCATAGGGCACTTCCACTCATGGGGGTATAAATTGGGAAAATTAAAAATCAGCAAGACACAAGCACCCCAAAGTTTAGGGCTGCTCTGTTGACCAGGACCTCCACTTCATTCCACCTTAAATATCCCAGGAAAGAGAAAAATGGATAAAGAAGTTGTGGTCCTTATGTACAATGGAATATCACTCAGCCAGGAAATCAATGTCGTAAGGTTAGTGGCAGCATGATGAGTGGATTTAGGTACGACGATTCTAAGTGAAATAAGTCACACAGAAAAGGACACTTCTCATAAGGTATCACTGATAGAGGGAATGTAAAAACCGTTACACTTGAACTGAATTACAAAACAGAACAGAGTCACACATGCAGAAAACACACTATGGCTGCTTAACGGGAAAGGTGAGGTGGGGTGATACATAAAACAAGGGTATCAAATTAGCTCAGATACCGTTCCATAAACCCAATATGTAATAGACAAGACCTACTCCTTGCTCAGAGAACTGGACTCAACACGCCCTATTCACCGCACAAGAATATATCTGACTAATAATAATCGTAAAACCTATGTATTGATATCTCTCTGTTAGTGTGTCAAGTGGGTGTAAAGCGGCATAAACACAGCAGTGAAAAGCAGCTAAACCCCATTATAAAAATAAATTACTTTGAAACACCCATGAAACAAAGACAGTGAAAGAGAGAGAAATTCTTACACAATGCGTTCAGGGGCTGTGATGCAACCTGGATTGACCATATCTAGACGCACAGCTGGATGAGACATAAGGGTGGACACTCTTGGGGCTGAGAGGTTTGGTGAGGTTGGGTGAGCAAACGCAGACCCTTTAAAGTAATACTGCGTGGTACCCATCGCATGGGTCCCAAATCTCCAGGTTCAAGGGCATCTTCCTACATCAAAAACATGCATGAGAAACCCAGAAGATGGTACACCGTGTGATGGGGAAAGGTTTCTAAAACGCACCTCATTTCTCATCTCCTTGTGCCCGGGTTCGCCATTCCAGCCGCTTTACTAGCAAGCTCCCTACTTGGAGCATTAGCACCTTTAACCTCCTGTTCCGTACAGGTTGCACTTTGTCCTGAGGATAAACGGGAAGACGTGGAACCAACGAGAGACTAGCTCTTGGTGTTGGGACAGGCACAGGTCACTCTATTTTCCCATCAGAAAGAAGAATTAACCACAGGCTCAGTCTGCCCCCCTGAGCCAGAACAGGGCCTGAAGCCATTCTGCGATTTTGCGGCCAGCTCCCATAAAAACGAGTTGTAAAATGGAGGTTCAGGGCACTGCAATTCACAAACCTGCAGAGTTATAAATGATAACTCTCGTCCACAAATATATTGAGGGAAGGCAAAGAAGAGGATTTGAAATCAAGGCAGAATTGCAGGAAACAGATTTCAGGAGGTAGATACGAATCGCCTTTAAAGCACATGAAAAGCGGCAAAACGTTGACAATGATGCCCTTGGCCATAAAGGGCGTATGCGTTTTTTCCTGAATATATTCAGGAAAAAACGCATACGCCCTATTTGGCCAACCAAGCAACCTGGAAAGGCAAATCAGCGCTACAAAGAAGTCTCGCTTCCCATCGGTCAAAAGGGCCATGCTGAAAAAAGTGTCAAAACCAGAAATGCAGGACAGCCCATGGAGAAATGGGAGCCTTGCTACACTGATGGGCGGGATGTAAATTGCCAAGAGCCACTCTGGAGAAGAGTCCGGTGAGTCCTGAAACATCTGAAAAACACAGCTTAGAGAGCATAGGGCACTTCCACTCATGGGGGTATAAATTGGGAAAATTAAAAATCAGCAAGACACAAGCACCCCAAAGTTTAGGGCTGCTCTGTTGACCAGGACCTCCACTTCATTCCACCTTAAATATCCCAGGAAAGAGAAAAATGGATAAAGAAGTTGTGGTCCTTATGTACAATGGAATATCACTCAGCCAGGAAATCAATGTCGTAAGGTTACTAGCAGCATGATGAGTGGATTTAGGTACGACGATTCTAAGTGAAATAAGTCACACAGAAAAGGACACTTCTCATAAGGTATCACTGATAGAGGGAATGTAAAAACCGTTACACTTGAACTGAATTACAAAACAGAACAGAGTCACACAGGCAGAAAACACACTATGGCTGCTTAACGGGAAAGGTGAGGTGGGGTGATACATAAAACAAGGGTATCAAATTAGCTCAGATACCGTTCCATAAACCCAATATGTAATAGACAAGACTTACTACTTGCTCAGAGAACTGGACTCAACACGCCCTATTCACCGCACAAGAATATATCTGACTAATAATAATCGTAAAACCTATGTATTGATATCTCTCTGTTAGTGTGTCAAGTGGGTGTAAAGCGGCATAAACACAGCAGTGAAAAGCAGCTAAACCCCATTATAAAAATAAATTACTTTGAAACACCCATGAAACAAAGACAGTGAAAGAGAGAGAAATTCTTACACAATGCGTTCAGGGGCTGTGATGCAACCTGGATTGACCATATCTAGACGCACAGCTGGATGAGACATAAGGGTGGACAATCGTGGGGCTGAGAGGTTCGGTGAGGTTGGGTGAGCAAATGCAGACCCTTTAAAGTAATACTGCGTGGTACCCATCGCATGGGTCCCAAATCTCCAGGTTCAAGGGCATCTTCCTACATCAAAAACATGCATGAGAAACCCAGAAGATGGTACACCGTGTGATGGGGAAAGGTTTCTAAAACGCACCTCATTTCTCATCTCCTTGTGCCCGGGTTCGCCATTCCAGCCGCTTTACTAGCAAGCTCCCTACTTGGAGCATCAGCACCTTTAACCTCCTGTTCCGTACAGGTTGCAATTTGTCCTGAGGATAAACGGGAAGACGTGGAACCAACGAGAGACTAGCTCTTGGTGTTGGGACAGGCACAGGTCACTCTATTTTCCCATCAGAAAGAAGAATTAACCACAGGCTCAGCCTGACCCCCGGAACCAGAACAGGGCCTGAAGCCATTCTGCGATTTTGCGGCCAGCTCCCATAAAAACGAGTTGTAAAATGGAGGTTCAGGGCACTGCAATTCACAAACCTGCAGAGTTATAAATGATAACTCTCGTCCACAAATATATTGAGGGAAGGCAAAGAAGAGAATTTGAAATCAAGGCATAATTGCAGGAAACAGATTTCAGGAGGTAGATACGAATCGCCTTTAAAGCACATGAAAAGCGGCAAAACGTTGACAATGATGCCCTTGGCCAAAAAGGGCGTATGCGTTTTTTCCTGAATATATTCAGGAAAAAACGCATACGCCCTTTGTGGCCAACCAAGCAACCTGGAAATGCAAATCAGCGCTTCAAAGAAGTCTCGCTTCCCATCAGTCAAAAGGGCCATGCTGAAAAAAGTGTCAAAACCAGAAATGCAGGACAGGCCATGGAGAAATGGGAGCCTTGCTACACTGATGGGCGGGATGTAAATTGCCAAGAGCCACTCTGGAGAAGTGTCCGGTGAGTCCTGAAACATCTGAAAAACACAGCTTAGAGAGCATAGGGCACTTCCACTCATGGGGGTATAAATTGGGAAAATTAAAAATCAGCAAGACACAAGCACCCCAAAGTTTAGGGCTGCTCTGTTGACCAGGACCTCCACTTCATTCCACCTTAAATATCCCAGGAAAGAGAAAAATGGATAAAGAAGTTGTGGTCCTTATGTACAATGGAATATCACTCAGCCAGGAAATCAATGTCGTAAGGTTAGTAGCAGCATGATGAGTGGATTTAGGTACGACGATTCTAAGTGAAATAAGTCACACAGAAAAGGACACTTCTCATAAGGTATCACTGATAGAAGGAATGTAAAAACCGTTACACTTGAACTGAATTACAAAACAGAACAGAGTCACACATGCAGAAAACACACTATGGCTGCTTAACGGGAAAGGTGAGGTGGGGTGATACATAAAACAAGGGTATCAAATTAGCTCAGATACCGTTCCATAAACCCAATATGTAATAGACAAGACCTACTCCTTGCTCAGAGAACTGGACTCAACACGCCCTATTCACCGCACAAGAATATATCTGACTAATAATAATCGTAAAACCTATGTATTGATATCTCTCTGTTAGTGTGTCAAGTGGGTGTAAAGCGGCATAAACACAGCAGTGAAAAGCAGCTAAACCCCATTATAAAAATAAATTACTTTGAAACACCCATGAAACAAAGACAGTGAAAGAGAGAGAAATTCTTACACAATGCGTTCAGGGGCTGTGATGCAACCTGGATTGACCATATCTAGACGCACAGCTGGATGAGACATAAGGGTGGACAATCTTGGGGCTGAGAGGTTCGGTGAGGTTGGGTGAGCAAATGCAGACCCTTTAAAGTAATACAGCGTGGTACCCATCGCATGGGTCCCAAATCTCCAGGTTCAAGGGCATCTTCCTACATCAAAAACATGCATGAGAAACCCAGAAGATGGTACACCGTGTGATGGGGAAAGGTTTCTAAAACGCACCTCATTTCTCATCTCCTTGTGCCCGGGTTCGCCATTCCAGCCGCTTTACTAGCAAGCTCCCTACTTGGAGCATCAGCACCTTTAACATCCTGTTCCGTACAGGTTGCAATTTGTCCTGAGGATAAACGGGAAGACGTGGAACCAACGAGAGACTAGCTCTTGGTGTTGGGACAGGCACAGGTCACTCTATTTTCCCATCAGAAAGAAGAATTAACCACAGGCTCAGCCTGACCCCCGGAACCAGAACAGGGCCTGAAGCCATTCTGCGATTTTGCGGCCAGCTCCCATAAAAACGAGTTGTAAAATGGAGGTTCAGGGCACTGCAATTCACAAACCTGCAGAGTTATAAATGATAACTCTCGTCCACAAATATATTGAGGGAAGGCAAAGAAGAGAATTTGAAATCAAGGCAGAATTGCAGGAAACAGATTTCAGGAGGTAGATACGAATCGCCTTTAAAGCACATGAAAAGCGGCAAAACGTTGACAATGATGCCCTTGGCCAAAAAGGGCGTATGCGTTTTTTCCTGAATATATTCAGGAAAAAACGCATACGCCCTTTTTGGCCAACCAAGCAACCTGGAAAGGCAAATCAGCGCTTCAAAGAAGTCTCGCTTCCCATCGGTCAAAAGGGCCATGCTGAAAAAAGTGTCAAAACCAGAAATGCAGGACAGGCCATGGAGAAATGGGAGCCTTGCTACACTGATGGGCGGGATGTAAATTGCCAAGAGCCACTCTGGAGAAGTGTCCGGTGAGTCCTGAAACATCTGAAAAACACAGCTTAGAGAGCATAGGGCACTTCCACTCATGGGGGTATAAATTGGGAAAATTAAAAATCAGCAAGACACAAGCACCCCAAAGTTTAGGGCTGCTCTGTTGACCAGGACCTCCACTTCATTCCACCTTAAATATCCCAGGAAAGAGAAAAATGGATAAAGAAGTTGTGGTCCTTATGTACAATGGAATATCACTCAGCCAGGAAATCAATGTCGTAAGGTTAGTGGCAGCATGATGAGTGGATTTAGGTACGACGATTCTAACTGAAATAAGTCACACAGAAAAGGACACTTCTCATAAGGTATCACTGATAGAAGGAATGTAAAAACCGTTACACTTGAACTGAATTACAAAACAGAACAGAGTCACACATGCAGAAAACACACTATGGCTGCTTAACGGGAAAGGTGAGGTGGGGTGATACATAAAACAAGGGTATCAAATTAGCTCAGATACCGTTCCATAAACCCAATATGTAATAGACAAGACCTACTCCTTGCTCAGAGAACTGGACTCAACACGCCCTATTCACCGCACAAGAATATATCTGACTAATAATAATCGTAAAACCTATGTATTGATATCTCTCTGTTAGTGTGTCAAGTGGGTGTAAAGCGGCATAAACACAGCAGTGAAAAGCAGCTAAATCCCATTATAAAAATAAATTACTTTGAAACACCCATGAAACAAAGACAGTGAAAGAGAGAGAAATTCTTACACAATGCGTTCAGGGGCTGTGATGCAACCTGGATTGACCATATCTAGACGCACAGCTGGATGAGACATAAGGGTGGACACTCTTGGGGCTGAGAGGTTTGGTGAGGTTGGGTGAGCAAACGCAGACCCTTTAAAGTAATACTGCGTGGTACCCATCGCATGGGTCCCAAATCTCCAGGTTCAAGGGCATCTTCCTACATCAAAAACATGCATGAGAAACCCAGAAGATGGTACACCGTGTGATGGGGAAAGGTTTCTAAAACGCACCTCATTTCTCATCTCCTTGTGCCCGGGTTCGCCATTCCAGCCGCTTTACTAGCAAGCTCCCTACTTGGAGCATCAGCACCTTTAACCTCCTGTTCCGTACAGGTTGCACTTTGTCCTGAGGATAAACGGGAAGACGTGGAACCAACGAGAGACTAGCTCTTGGTGTTGGGACAGGCACAGGTCACTCTATTTTCCCATCAGAAAGAAGAATTAACCACAGGCTCAGCCTGCCCCCCGGAACCAGAACAGGGCCTGAAGCCATTCTGCGCTTTTGCGGCCAGCTCCCATAAAAACGAGTTGTAAAATGGAGGTTCAGGGCACTGCAATTCACAAACCTGCAGAGTTATAAATGATAACTCTCGTGCACAAATATATTGAGGGAAGGCAAAGAAGAGGATTTGAAATCAAGGCAGAATTGCAGGAAACAGATTTCAGGAGGTAGATACGAATCGCCTTTAAAGCACATGAAAAGCGGCAAAACGTTGACAATGATGCCCTTGGCCAAAAAGGGCGTATGCGTTTTTTCCTGAATATATTCAGGAAAAAACGCATACACCCTTTTTGGCCAACCAAGCAACCTGGAAAGGCAAATCAGCGCTACAAAGACGTCTCGCTTCCCATCGGTCAAAAGGGCCATGCTGAAAAAAGTGTCAAAACCAGAAATGCAGGACAGCCCATGGAGAAATGGGAGCCTTGCTACACTGATGGGCGGGATGTAAATTGCCAAGAGCCACTCTGGAGAAGTGTCCGGTGAGTCCTGAAACATCTGAAAAACACAGCTTAGAGAGCATAGGGCACTTCCACTCATGGGGGTATAAATTGGGAAAATTAAAAATCAGCAAGACACAAGCACCCCAAAGTTTAGGGCTGCTCTGTTGACCAGGACCTCCACTTCATTCCACCTTAAATATCCCAGGAAAGAGAAAAATGGATAAAGAAGTTGTGGTCCTTATGTACAATGGAATATCACTCAGCCAGGAAATAAATGTCGTAAGGTTAGTGGCAGCATGATGAGTGGATTTAGGTACGACGATTCTAACTGAAATAAGTCACACAGAAAAGGACACTTCTCATAAGGTATCACTGATAGAAGGAATGTAAAAACCGTTACACTTGAACTGAATTACAAAACAGAACAGAGTCACACATGCAGAAAACACACTATGGCTGCTTAACGGGAAAGGTGAGGTGGGGTGATACATAAAACAAGGGTATCAAATTAGCTCAGATACCGTTCCATAAACCCAATATGTAATAGACAAGACCTACTCCTTGCTCAGAGAACTGGACTCAACACGCCCTATTCACCGCACAAGAATATATCTGACTAATAATAATCGTAAAACCTATGTATTGATATCTCTCTGTTAGTGTGTCAAGTGGGTGTAAAGCGGCATAAACACAGCAGTGAAAAGCAGCTAAACCCCATTATAAAAATAAATTACTTTGAAACACCCATGAAACAAAGACAGTGAAAGAGAGAGAAATTCTTACACAATGCGTTCAGGGGCTGTGATGCAACCTGGATTGACCATATCTAGACGCACAGCTGGATGAGACATAAGGGTGGACACTCTTGGGGCTGAGAGGTTTGGTGAGGTTGGGTGAGCAAACGCAGACCCTTTAAAGTAATACTGCGTGGTACCCATCGCATGGGTCCCAAATCTCCAGGTTCAAGGGCATCTTCCTACATCAAAAACATGCATGAGAAACCCAGAAGATGGTACACCGTGTGATGGGGAAAGGTTTCTAAAACGCACCTCATTTCTCATCTCCTTGTGCCCGGGTTCGCCATTCCAGCCGCTTTACTAGCAAGCTCCCTACTTGGAGCATCAGCACCTTTAACCTCCTGTTCCGTACAGGTTGCACTTTGTCCTGAGGATAAACGGGAAGACGTGGAACCAACGAGAGACTAGCTCTTGGTGTTGGGACAGGCACAGGTCACTCTATTTTCCCATCAGAAAGAAGAATTAACCACAGGCTCAGCCTGCCCCCCGGAACCAGAACAGGGCCTGAAGCCATTCTGCGATTTTGCGGCCAGCTCCCATAAAAACGAGTTGTAAAATGGAGGTTCAGGGCACTGCAATTCACAAACCTGCAGAGTTATAAATGATAACTCTCGTCCACAAATATATTGAGGGAAGGCAAAGAAGAAGATTTGAAATCAAGGCAGAATTGCAGGAAACAGATTTCAGGAGGTAGATACGAATCGCCTTTAAAGCACATGAAAAGCGGCAAAACGTTGACAATGATGCCCTTGGCCAAAAAGGGCGTATGCGTTTTTTCCTGAATATATTCAGGAAAAAACGCATACGCCCTTTTTGGCCAACCAAGCAACCTGGAAAGGCAAATCAGCGCTACAAAGAAGTCTCGCTTCCCATCGGTCAAAAGGGCCATGCTGAAAAAAGTGTCAAAACCAGAAATGCAGGACAGGCCATGGAGAAATGGGAGCCTTGCTACACTGATGGGCGGGATGTAAATTGCCAAGAGCCACTCTGGAGAAGTGTCCGGTGAGTCCTGAAACATCTGAAAAACACAGCTTAGAGAGCATAGGGCACTTCCACTCATGGGGGTATAAATTGGGAAAATTAAAAATCAGCAAGACACAAGCACCCCAAAGTTTAGGGCTGCTCTGTTGACCAGGACCTCCACTTCATTCCATCTTAAATATCCCAGGAAAGAGAAAAATGGATAAAGAAGTTGTGGTCCTTATGTACAATGGAATATCACTCAGCCATGAAATCAATGTCGTAAGGTTAGTAGCAGCATGATGAGTGGATTTAGGTACGACGATTCTAAGTGAAATAAGTCACACAGAAAAGGACACTTCTCATAAGGTATCACTGATAGAGGGAATGTAAAAACCGTTACACTTGAACTGAATTACAAAACAGAACAGAGTCACACATGCAGAAAACACACTATGGCTGCTTAACGGGAAAGGTGAGGTGGGGTGATACATAAAACAAGGGTATCAAATTAGCTCAGATACCGTTCCATAAACCCAATATGTAATAGACAAGACCTACTCCTTGCTCAGAGAACTGGACTCAACACGCCCTATTCACCGCACAAGAATATATCTGACTAATAATAATCGTAAAACCTATGTATTGATATCTCTCTGTTAGTGTGTCAAGTGGGTGTAAAGCGGCATAAACACAGCAGTGAAAAGCAGGTAAACCCCATTATAAAAATAAATTACTTTGAAACACCCATGAAACAAAGACAGTGAAAGAGAGAGAAATTCTTACACAATGCGTTCAGGGGCTGTGATGCAACCTGGATTGACCATATCTAGACGCACAGCTGGATGAGACATAAGGGTGGACAATCTTGGGGCTGAGAGGTTCGGTGAGGTTGGGTGAGCAAATGCAGACCCTTTAAAGTAATACAGCGTGGTACCCATCGCATGGGTCCCAAATCTCCAGGTTCAAGGGCATCTTCCTACATCAAAAACATGCATGAGAAACCCAGAAGATGGTACATCGTGTGATGGGGAAATGTTTCTAAAACGCACCTCATTTCTCATCTCCTTGTGCCCGGGTTCGCCATTCCAGCCGCTTTACTAGCAAGCTCCCTACTTGGAGCATTAGCACCTTTAACCTCCTGTTCCGTACAGGTTGCACTTTGTCCTGAGGATAAACGGGAAGACGTGGAACCAACGAGAGACTAGCTCTTGGTGTTGGGACAGGCACAGGTCACTCTATTTTCCCATCAGAAAGAAGAATTAACCACAGGCTCAGTCTGCCCCCCTGAGCCAGAACAGGGCCTGAAGCCATTCTGCGATTTTGCGGCCAGCTCCCATAAAAACGAGTTGTAAAATGGAGGTTCAGGGCACTGCAATTCACAAACCTGCAGAGTTATAAATGATAACTCTCGTCCACAAATATATTGAGGGAAGGCAAAGAAGAGGATTTGAAATCAAGGCAGAATTGCACGAAACAGATTTCAGGAGGTAGATACGAATCGCCTTTAAAGCACATGAAAAGCGGCAAAACGTTGACAATGATGCCCTTGGCCAAAAAGGGCGTATGCGTTTTTTCCTGAATATATTCAGGAAAAAACGCATACGCCCTTTTTGGCCAACCAAGCAACCTGGAAAGGCAAATCAGCGCTTCAAAGAAGTCTCGCTTCCCATCGGTCAAAAGGGCCATGCTGAAAAAAGTGTCAAAACCAGAAATGCAGGACAGGCCATGGAGAAATGGGAGCCTTGCTACACTGATGGGCGGGATGTAAATTGCCAAGAGCCACTCTGGAGAAGTGTCCGGTGAGTCCTGAAACATCTGAAAAACACAGCTTAGAGAGCATAGGGCACTTCCACTCATGGGGGTATAAATTGGGAAAATTAAAAATCAGCAAGACACAAGCACCCCAAAGTTTAGGGCTGCTCTGTTGACCAGGACCTCCACTTCATTCCACCTTAAATATCCCAGGAAAGAGAAAAATGGATAAAGAAGTTGTGGTCCTTATGTACAATGGAATATCACTCAGCCAGGAAATCAATGTCGTAAGGTTAGTGGCAGCATGATGAGTGGATTTAGGTACGACGATTCTAACTGAAATAAGTCACACAGAAAAGGACACTTCTCATAAGGTATCACTGATAGAAGGAATGTAAAAACCGTTACACTTGAACTGAATTACAAAACAGAACAGAGTCACACATGCAGAAAACACACTATGGCTGCTTAACGGGAAAGGTGAGGTGGGGTGATACATAAAACAAGGGTATCAAATTAGCTCAGATACCGTTCCATAAACCCAATATGTAATAGACAAGACCTACTCCTTGCTCAGAGAACTGGACTCAACACGCCCTATTCACCGCACAAGAATATATCTGACTAATAATAATCGTAAAACCTATGTATTGATATCTCTCTGTTAGTGTGTCAAGTGGGTGTAAAGCGGCATAAACACAGCAGTGAAAAGCAGCTAAATCCCATTATAAAAATAAATTACTTTGAAACACCCATGAAACAAAGACAGTGAAAGAGAGAGAAATTCTTACACAATGCGTTCAGGGGCTGTGATGCAACCTGGATTGACCATATCTAGACGCACAGCTGGATGAGACATAAGGGTGGACACTCTTGGGGCTGAGAGGTTTGGTGAGGTTGGGTGAGCAAACGCAGACCCTTTAAAGTAATACTGCGTGGTACCCATCGCATGGGTCCCAAATCTCCAGGTTCAAGGGCATCTTCCTACATCAAAAACATGCATGAGAAACCCAGAAGATGGTACACCGTGTGATGGGGAAAGGTTTCTAAAACGCACCTCATTTCTCATCTCCTTGTGCCCGGGTTCGCCATTCCAGCCGCTTTACTAGCAAGCTCCCTACTTGGAGCATCAGCACCTTTAACCTCCTGTTCCGTACAGGTTGCACTTTGTCCTGAGGATAAACGGGAAGACGTGGAACCAACGAGAGACTAGCTCTTGGTGTTGGGACAGGCACAGGTCACTCTATTTTCCCATCAGAAAGAAGAATTAACCACAGGCTCAGCCTGCCCCCCGGAACCAGAACAGGGCCTGAAGCCATTCTGCGCTTTTGCGGCCAGCTCCCATAAAAACGAGTTGTAAAATGGAGGTTCAGGGCACTGCAATTCACAAACCTGCAGAGTTATAAATGATAACTCTCGTGCACAAATATATTGAGGGAAGGCAAAGAAGAGGATTTGAAATCAAGGCAGAATTGCAGGAAACAGATTTCAGGAGGTAGATACGAATCGCCTTTAAAGCACATGAAAAGCGGCAAAACGTTGACAATGATGCCCTTGGCCAAAAAGGGCGTATGCGTTTTTTCCTGAATATATTCAGGAAAAAACGCATACGCCCTTTTTGGCCAACCAAGCAACCTGGAAAGGCAAATCAGCGCTACAAAGACGTCTCGCTTCCCATCGGTCAAAAGGGCCATGCTGAAAAAAGTGTCAAAACCAGAAATGCAGGACAGCCCATGGAGAAATGGGAGCCTTGCTACACTGATGGGCGGGATGTAAATTGCCAAGAGCCACTCTGGAGAAGTGTCCGGTGAGTCCTGAAACATCTGAAAAACACAGCTTAGAGAGCATAGGGCACTTCCACTCATGGGGGTATAAATTGGGAAAATTAAAAATCAGCAAGACACAAGCACCCCAAAGTTTAGGGCTGCTCTGTTGACCAGGACCTCCACTTCATTCCACCTTAAATATCCCAGGAAAGAGAAAAATGGATAAAGAAGTTGTGGTCCTTATGTACAATGGAATATCACTCAGCCAGGAAATAAATGTCGTAAGGTTAGTGGCAGCATGATGAGTGGATTTAGGTACGACGATTCTAACTGAAATAAGTCACACAGAAAAGGACACTTCTCATAAGGTATCACTGATAGAAGGAATGTAAAAACCGTTACACTTGAACTGAATTACAAAACAGAACAGAGTCACACATGCAGAAAACACACTATGGCTGCTTAACGGGAAAGGTGAGGTGGGGTGATACATAAAACAAGGGTATCAAATTAGCTCAGATACCGTTCCATAAACCCAATATGTAATAGACAAGACCTACTCCTTGCTCAGAGAACTGGACTCAACACGCCCTATTCACCGCACAAGAATATATCTGACTAATAATAATCGTAAAACCTATGTATTGATATCTCTCTGTTAGTGTGTCAAGTGGGTGTAAAGCGGCATAAACACAGCAGTGAAAAGCAGCTAAACCCCATTATAAAAATAAATTACTTTGAAACACCCATGAAACAAAGACAGTGAAAGAGAGAGAAATTCTTACACAATGCGTTCAGGGGCTGTGATGCAACCTGGATTGACCATATCTAGACGCACAGCTGGATGAGACATAAGGGTGGACACTCTTGGGGCTGAGAGGTTTGGTGAGGTTGGGTGAGCAAACGCAGACCCTTTAAAGTAATACTGCGTGGTACCCATCGCATGGGTCCCAAATCTCCAGGTTCAAGGGCATCTTCCTACATCAAAAACATGCATGAGAAACCCAGAAGATGGTACACCGTGTGATGGGGAAAGGTTTCTAAAACGCACCTCATTTCTCATCTCCTTGTGCCCGGGTTCGCCATTCCAGCCGCTTTACTAGCAAGCTCCCTACTTGGAGCATCAGCACCTTTAACCTCCTGTTCCGTACAGGTTGCACTTTGTCCTGAGGATAAACGGGAAGACGTGGAACCAACGAGAGACTAGCTCTTGGTGTTGGGACAGGCACAGGTCACTCTATTTTCCCATCAGAAAGAAGAATTAACCACAGGCTCAGCCTGCCCCCCGGAACCAGAACAGGGCCTGAAGCCATTCTGCGATTTTGCGGCCAGCTCCCATAAAAACGAGTTGTAAAATGGAGGTTCAGGGCACTGCAATTCACAAACCTGCAGAGTTATAAATGATAACTCTCGTCCACAAATATATTGAGGGAAGGCAAAGAAGAAGATTTGAAATCAAGGCAGAATTGCAGGAAACAGATTTCAGGAGGTAGATACGAATCGCCTTTAAAGCACATGAAAAGCGGCAAAACGTTGACAATGATGCCCTTGGCCAAAAAGGGCGTATGCGTTTTTTCCTGAATATATTCAGGAAAAAACGCATACGCCCTTTTTGGCCAACCAAGCAACCTGGAAAGGCAAATCAGCGCTACAAAGAAGTCTCGCTTCCCATCGGTCAAAAGGGCCATGCTGAAAAAAGTGTCAAAACCAGAAATGCAGGACAGGCCATGGAGAAATGGGAGCCTTGCTACACTGATGGGCGGGATGTAAATTGCCAAGAGCCACTCTGGAGAAGTGTCCGGTGAGTCCTGAAACATCTGAAAAACACAGCTTAGAGAGCATAGGGCACTTCCACTCATGGGGGTATAAATTGGGAAAATTAAAAATCAGCAAGACACAAGCACCCCAAAGTTTAGGGCTGCTCTGTTGACCAGGACCTCCACTTCATTCCATCTTAAATATCCCAGGAAAGAGAAAAATGGATAAAGAAGTTGTGGTCCTTATGTACAATGGAATATCACTCAGCCATGAAATCAATGTCGTAAGGTTAGTAGCAGCATGATGAGTGGATTTAGGTACGACGATTCTAAGTGAAATAAGTCACACAGAAAAGGACACTTCTCATAAGGTATCACTGATAGAGGGAATGTAAAAACCGTTACACTTGAACTGAATTACAAAACAGAACAGAGTCACACATGCAGAAAACACACTATGGCTGCTTAACGGGAAAGGTGAGGTGGGGTGATACATAAAACAAGGGTATCAAATTAGCTCAGATACCGTTCCATAAACCCAATATGTAATAGACAAGACCTACTCCTTGCTCAGAGAACTGGACTCAACACGCCCTATTCACCGCACAAGAATATATCTGACTAATAATAATCGTAAAACCTATGTATTGATATCTCTCTGTTAGTGTGTCAAGTGGGTGTAAAGCGGCATAAACACAGCAGTGAAAAGCAGCTAAACCCCATTATAAAAATAAATTACTTTGAAACACCCATGAAACAAAGACAGTGAAAGAGAGAGAAATTCTTACACAATGCGTTCAGGGGCTGTGATGCAACCTGGATTGACCATATCTAGACGCACAGCTGGATGAGACATAAGGGTGGACAATCTTGGGGCTGAGAGGTTCGGTGAGGTTGGGTGAGCAAATGCAGACCCTTTAAAGTAATACAGCGTGGTACCCATCGCATGGGTCCCAAATCTCCAGGTTCAAGGGCATCTTCCTACATCAAAAACATGCATGAGAAACCCAGAAGATGGTACATCGTGTGATGGGGAAATGTTTCTAAAACGCACCTCATTTCTCATCTCCTTGTGCCCGGGTTCGCCATTCCAGCCGCTTTACTAGCAAGCTCCCTACTTGGAGCATTAGCACCTTTAACCTCCTGTTCCGTACAGGTTGCACTTTGTCCTGAGGATAAACGGGAAGACGTGGAACCAACGAGAGACTAGCTCTTGGTGTTGGGACAGGCACAGGTCACTCTATTTTCCCATCAGAAAGAAGAATTAACCACAGGCTCAGCCTGCCCCCCGGAACCAGAACAGGGCCTGAAGCCATTCTGCGATTTTGCGGCCAGCTCCCATAAAAACGAGTTGTAAAATGGAGGTTCAGGGCACTGCAATTCACAAACCTGCAGAGTTATAAATGATAACTCTCGTCCACAAATATATTGAGGGAAGGCAAAGAAGAAGATTTGAAATCAAGGCAGAATTGCAGGAAACAGATTTCAGGAGGTAGATACGAATCGCCTTTAAAGCACATGAAAAGCGGCAAAACGTTGACAATGATGCCCTTGGCCAAAAAGGGCGTATGCGTTTTTTCCTGAATATATTCAGGAAAAAACGCATACGCCCTTTTTGGCCAACCAAGCAACCTGGAAAGGCAAATCAGCGCTACAAAGAAGTCTCGCTTCCCATCGGTCAAAAGGGCCATGCTGAAAAAAGTGTCAAAACCAGAAATGCAGGACAGGCCATGGAGAAATGGGAGCCTTGCTACACTGATGGGCGGGATGTAAATTGCCAAGAGCCACTCTGGAGAAGTGTCCGGTGAGTCCTGAAACATCTGAAAAACACAGCTTAGAGAGCATAGGGCACTTCCACTCATGGGGGTATAAATTGGGAAAATTAAAAATCAGCAAGACACAAGCACCCCAAAGTTTAGGGCTGCTCTGTTGACCAGGACCTCCACTTCATTCCATCTTAAATATCCCAGGAAAGAGAAAAATGGATAAAGAAGTTGTGGTCCTTATGTACAATGGAATATCACTCAGCCATGAAATCAATGTCGTAAGGTTAGTAGCAGCATGATGAGTGGATTTAGGTACGACGATTCTAAGTGAAATAAGTCACACAGAAAAGGACACTTCTCATAAGGTATCACTGATAGAGGGAATGTAAAAACCGTTACACTTGAACTGAATTACAAAACAGAACAGAGTCACACATGCAGAAAACACACTATGGCTGCTTAACGGGAAAGGTGAGGTGGGGTGATACATAAAACAAGGGTATCAAATTAGCTCAGATACCGTTCCATAAACCCAATATGTAATAGACAAGACCTACTCCTTGCTCAGAGAACTGGACTCAACACGCCCTATTCACCGCACAAGAATATATCTGACTAATAATAATCGTAAAACCTATGTATTGATATCTCTCTGTTAGTGTGTCAAGTGGGTGTAAAGCGGCATAAACACAGCAGTGAAAAGCAGCTAAACCCCATTATAAAAATAAATTACTTTGAAACACCCATGAAACAAAGACAGTGAAAGAGAGAGAAATTCTTACACAATGCGTTCAGGGGCTGTGATGCAACCTGGATTGACCATATCTAGACGCACAGCTGGATGAGACATAAGGGTGGACAATCTTGGGGCTGAGAGGTTCGGTGAGGTTGGGTGAGCAAATGCAGACCCTTTAAAGTAATACAGCGTGGTACCCATCGCATGGGTCCCAAATCTCCAGGTTCAAGGGCATCTTCCTACATCAAAAACATGCATGAGAAACCCAGAAGATGGTACATCGTGTGATGGGGAAATGTTTCTAAAACGCACCTCATTTCTCATCTCCTTGTGCCCGGGTTCGCCATTCCAGCCGCTTTACTAGCAAGCTCCCTACTTGGAGCATTAGCACCTTTAACCTCCTGTTCCGTACAGGTTGCACTTTGTCCTGAGGATAAACGGGAAGACGTGGAACCAACGAGAGACTAGCTCTTGGTGTTGGGACAGGCACAGGTCACTCTATTTTCCCATCAGAAAGAAGAATTAACCACAGGCTCAGTCTGCCCCCCTGAGCCAGAACAGGGCCTGAAGCCATTCTGCGATTTTGCGGCCAGCTCCCATAAAAACGAGTTGTAAAATGGAGGTTCAGGGCACTGCAATTCACAAACCTGCAGAGTTATAAATGATAACTCTCGTCCACAAATATATTGAGGGAAGGCAAAGAAGAGGATTTGAAATCAAGGCAGAATTGCAGGAAACAGATTTCAGGAGGTAGATACGAATCGCCTTTAAAGCACATGAAAAGCGGCAAAACGTTGACAATGATGCCCTTGGCCATAAAGGGCGTATGCGTTTTTTCCTGAATATATTCAGGAAAAAACGCATACGCCCTATTTGGCCAACCAAGCAACCTGGAAAGGCAAATCAGCGCTACAAAGAAGTCTCGCTTCCCATCGGTCAAAAGGGCCATGCTGAAAAAAGTGTCAAAACCAGAAATGCAGGACAGCCCATGGAGAAATGGGAGCCTTGCTACACTGATGGGCGGGATGTAAATTGCCAAGAGCCACTCTGGAGAAGAGTCCGGTGAGTCCTGAAACATCTGAAAAACACAGCTTAGAGAGCATAGGGCACTTCCACTCATGGGGGTATAAATTGGGAAAATTAAAAATCAGCAAGACACAAGCACCCCAAAGTTTAGGGCTGCTCTGTTGACCAGGACCTCCACTTCATTCCACCTTAAATATCCCAGGAAAGAGAAAAATGGATAAAGAAGTTGTGGTCCTTATGTACAATGGAATATCACTCAGCCAGGAAATCAATGTCGTAAGGTTAGTAGCAGCATGATGAGTGGATTTAGGTACGACGATTCTAAGTGAAATAAGTCACACAGAAAAGGACACTTCTCATAAGGTATCACTGATAGAGGGAATGTAAAAACCGTTACACTTGAACTGAATTACAAAACAGAACAGAGTCACACAGGCAGAAAACACACTATGGCTGCTTAACGGGAAAGGTGAGGTGGGGTGATACATAAAACAAGGGTATCAAATTAGCTCAGATACCGTTCCATAAACTCAATATGTAATAGACAAGACCTACTCCTGGCTCAGAGAACTGGACTCAACACGTCCTATTCACCGCACAAGAATATATCTGACTAATAATAATCGTAAAACCTATGTATTGATATCTCTCTGTTAGTGTGTCAAGTGGGTGTAAAGCGGCATAAACACAGCAGTGAAAAGCAGCTAAACCCCATTATAAAAATAAATTACTTTGAAACACCCATGAAACAAAGACAGTGAAAGAGAGAGAAATTCTTACACAATGCGTTCAGGGGCTGTGATGCAACCTGGATTGACCATATCTAGACGCACAGCTGGATGAGACATAAGGGTGGACACTCTTGGGGCTGAGAGGTTTGGTGAGGTTGGGTGAGCAAACGCAGACCCTTTAAAGGAATACTGCGTGGTACCCATCGCATGGGTCCCAAATCTCCAGGTTCAAGGGCATCTTCCTACATCAAAAACATGCATGAGAAACCCAGAAGATGGTACACCGTGTGATGGGGAAAGGTTTCTAAAACGCACCTCATTTCTCATCTCCTTGTGCCCGGGTTCGCCATTCCAGCCGCTTTACTAGCAAGCTCCCTACTTGGAGCATCAGCACCTTTAACCTCCTGTTCCATGCAGGTTGCAATTTGTCCTGAGGATAAACGGGAAGACGTGGAACCAACGAGAGACTAGCTCTTGGTGTTGGGACAGGCACAGGTCACTCTATTTTCCCATCAGAAAGAAGAATTAACCACAGGCTCAGCCTGCCACCCGGAACCAGAACAGGGCCTGAAGCCATTCTGCGATTTTGTGGCCAGCTCCCATAAAAACGAGTTGTAAAATGGAGGTTCAGGGCACTGCAATTCACAAACCTGCAGAGTTATTAATGATAACTCTCGTCCACAAATATATTGAGGGAAGGCAAAGAAGAGGATTTGAAATCAAGGCAGAATTGCAGGAAACAGATTTCAGGAGGTAGATACGAATCGCCTTTAAAGCACATGAGAAGCGGCAAAACGTTGACAATGATGCCCTTGGCCAAAAAGGGCGTATGCGTTTTTTCCTGAATATATTCAGGAAAAAACGCATACGCCCTTTTTGGCCAACCAAGCAACCTGGAAAGGCAAATCAGCGCTACAAAGAAGTCTCGCTTCCCATCGGTCAAAAGGGCCATGCTGAAAAAAGTGTCAAAACCAGAAATGCAGGACAGGCCATGGAGAAATGGGAGCCTTGCTACACTGATGGGCGGGATGTAAATTGCCAAGAGCCACTCCGGAGAAGTGTCCGGTGAGTCCTGAAACATCTGAAAAACACAGCTTAGAGAGCATAGGGCACTTCCACTCATGGGGGTATAAATTGGGAAAATTAAAAATCAGCAAGACACAAGCACCCCAAAGTTTAGGGCTGCTCTGTTGACCAGGACCTCCACTTCATTCCACCTTAAATATCCCAGGAAAGAGAAAAATGGATAAAGAAGTTGTGGTCCTTATGTACAATGGAATATCACTCAGCCATGAAATCAATGTCGTAAGGTTAGTAGCAGCATGATGAGTGGATTTAGGTACGACGATTCTAAGTGAAATAAGTCACACAGAAAAGGACACTTCTCATAAGGTATCACTGATAGAGGGAATGTAAAAACCGTTACACTTGAACTGAATTACAAAACAGAACAGAGTCACACATGCAGAAAACACACTATGGCTGCTTAACGGGAAAGGTGAGGTGGGGTGATACATAAAACAAGGGTATCAAATTAGCTCAGATACCGTTCCATAAACTCAATATGTAATAGACAAGACCTACTCCTGGCTCAGAGAACTGGACTCAACACGTCCTATTCACCGCACAAGAATATATCTGACTAATAATAATCGTAAAACCTATGTATTGATATCTCTCTGTTAGTGTGTCAAGTGGGTGTAAAGCGGCATAAACACAGCAGTGAAAAGCAGCTAAACCCCATTATAAAAATAAATTACTTTGAAACACCCATGAAACAAAGACAGTGAAAGAGAGAGAAATTCTTACACAATGCGTTCAGGGGCTGTGATGCAACCTGGATTGACCATATCTAGACGCACAGCTGGATGAGACATAAGGGTGGACACTCTTGGGGCTGAGAGGTTTGGTGAGGTTGGGTGAGCAAACGCAGACCCTTTAAAGGAATACTGCGTGGTACCCATCGCATGGGTCCCAAATCTCCAGGTTCAAGGGCATCTTCCTACATCAAAAACATGCATGAGAAACCCAGAAGATGGTACACCGTGTGATGGGGAAAGGTTTCTAAAACGCACCTCATTTCTCATCTCCTTGTGCCCGGGTTCGCCATTCCAGCCGCTTTACTAGCAAGCTCCCTACTTGGAGCATCAGCACCTTTAACCTCCTGTTCCATACAGGTTGCAATTTGTCCTGAGGATAAACGGGAAGACGTGGAACCAACGAGAGACTAGCTCTTGGTGTTGGGACAGGCACAGGTCACTCTATTTTCCCATCAGAAAGAAGAATTAACCACAGGCTCAGCCTGCCCCCCGGAACCAGAACAGGGCCTGAAGCCATTCTGCGATTTTGCGGCCAGCTCCCATAAAAACGAGTTGTAAAATGGAGGTTCAGGGCACTGCAATTCACAAACCTGCAGAGTTATAAATGATAACTCTCGTCCACAAATATATTGAGGGAAGGCAAAGAAGAGGATTTGAAATCAAGGCAGAATTGCAGGAAACAGATTTCAGGAGGTAGATACGAATCGCCTTTAAAGCACATGAGAAGCGGCAAAACGTTGACAATGATGCCCTTGGCCAAAAAGGGCGTATGCGTTTTTTCCATAATATATTCAGGAAAAAACGCATACGCCCTTTTTGGCCAACCAAGCAACCTGGAAAGGCAAATCAGCGCTACAAAGAAGTCTCGCTTCCCATCGGTCAAAAGGGCCATGCTGAAAAATGTGTCAAAACCAGAAATGCAGGACAGGCCATGGAGAAATGGGAGCCTTGCTACACTGATGGGCGGGATGTAAATTGCCAAGAGCCACTCCGGAGAAGTGTCCGGTGAGTCCTGAAACATCTGAAAAACACAGCTTAGAGAGCATAGGGCACTTCCACTCATGGGGGTATAAATTGGGAAAATTAAAAATCAGCAAGACACAAGCACCCCAAAGTTTAGGGCTGCTCTGTTGACCAGGACCTCCACTTCATTCCACCTTAAATATCCCAGGAAAGAGAAAAATGGATAAAGAAGTTGTGGTCCTTATGTACAATGGAATATCACTCAGCCATGAAATCAATGTCGTAAGGTTAGTAGCAGCATGATGAGTGGATTTAGGTACGACGATTCTAAGTGAAATAAGTCACACAGAAAAGGACACTTCTCATAAGGTATCACTGATAGAGGGAATGTAAAAACCGTTACACTTGAACTGAATTACAAAACAGAACAGAGTCACACATGCAGAAAACACACTATGGCTGCTTAACGGGAAAGGTGAGGTGGGGTGATACATAAAACAAGGGTATCAAATTAGCTCAGATACCGTTCCATAAACCCAATATGTAATAGACAAGACCTACTCCTGGCTCAGAGAACTGGACTCAACACGCCCTATTCACCACACTAGAATATATCTGACTAATAATAATCGTAAAACCTATGTATTGATATCTCTCTGTTAGTGTGTCAAGTGGGTGTAAAGCGGCATAAACACAGCAGTGAAAAGCAGCTAAACCCCATTATAAAAATAAATTACTTTGAAACACCCATGAAACAAAGACAGTGAAAGAGAGAGAAATTCTTACAGAATGAGTTCAGGGGCTGTGATGCAACCTGGATTGACCATATCTCGACGCACAGCTGGATGAGACATAAGGGTGGACACTCTTGGGGCTGAGAGGTTTGGTGAGGTTGGGTGAGCAAACGCAGACCCTTTAAAGGAATACTGCGTGGTACCCATCGCATGGGTCCCAAATCTCCAGGTTCAAGGGCATCTTCCTACATCAAAAACATGCATGAGAAACCCAGAAGATGGTACACCGTGTGATGGGGAAAGGTTTCTAAAACGCACCTCATTTCTCATCTCCTTGTGCCCGGGTTCGCCATTCCAGCCGCTTTACTAGCAAGCTCCCTACTTGGAGCATCAGCACCTTTAACCTCCTGTTCCGTACAGGTTGCAATTTGTCCTGAGGATAAACGGGAAGACGTGGAACCAACGAGAGACTAGCTCTTGGTGTTGGGACAGGCACAGGTCACTCTATTTTCCCATCAGAAAGAAGAATTAACCACAGGCTCAGCCTGCCCCCCGGAACCAGAACAGGGCCTGAAGCCATTCTGCGATTTTGCGGCCAGCTCCCATAAAAACGAGTTGTAAAATGGAGGTTCAGGGCACTGCAATTCACAAACCTGCAGAGTTATAAATGATAACTCTCGTCCACAAATATATTGAGGGAAGGCAAAGAAGAGGATTTGAAATCAAGGCAGAATTGCAGGAAACAGATTTCAGGAGGTAGATACGAATCGCCTTTAAAGCACATGAAAAGCGGCAAAACGTTGACAATGATGCCCTTGGCCAAAAAGGGCGTATGCGTTTTTTCCTGAATATATTCAGGAAAAAACGCATACGCCCTTTTTGGCCAACCAAGCAACCTGGAAAGGCAAATCAGCGCTACAAAGAAGTCTCGCTTCCCATCGGTCAAAAGGGCCATGCTGAAAAATGTGTCAAAACCAGAAATGCAGGACAGGCCATGGAGAAATGGGAGCCTTGCTACACTGATGGGCGGGATGTAAATTGCCAAGAGCCACTCTGGAGGAGTGTCCGGTGAGTCCTGAAACATCTGAAAAACACAGCTCAGAGAGCATAGGGCACTTCCACTCATGGGGGTATAAATTGGGAAAATTAAAAATCAGCAAGACACAAGCACCCCAAAGTTTAGGGCTGCTCTGTTGACCAGGACCTCCACTTCATTCCACCTTAAATATCCCAGGAAAGAGAAAAATGGATAAAGAAGTTGTGGTCCTTATGTACAATGGAATATCACTCAGCCAGGAAATCAATGTCGTAAGGTTAGTAGCAGCATGATGAGTGGATTTAGGTACGACGATTCTAAGTGAAATAAGTCACACAGAAAAGGACACTTCTCATAACGTATCACTGATAGAGGGAATGTAAAAACCGTTACACTTGAACTGAATTACAAAACAGAACAGAGTCACACATGCAGAAAACACACTATGGCTGCTTAACGGGAAAGGTGAGGTGGGGTGATACATAAAACAAGGGTATCAAATTAGCTCAGATACCATTCCATAAACCCGATATGTAATAGACAAGACCTACTCCTTGCTCATAGAACTGGACTCAACACGCCCTATTCACCGCACAAGAATATATCTGACTAGTAATAATCGTAAAACCTATGTATTGATATCTCTCTGTTAGTGTGTCAAGTGGGTGTAAAGCGGCATAAACACAGCAGTGAAAAGCAGCTAAACCCCATTATAAAAATAAATTACTTTGAAACACCCATGAAACAAAGACAGTGAAAGAGAGAGAAATTCGTACACAATGCGTTCAGGGGCTGTGATGCAACCTGGATGGACCATATCTAGACCTACAGCTGGATGAGACATAAGGGTGGACACTCTTGGGGCTGAGAGGTTTGGTGAGGTTGGGTGAGCAAACGCAGACCCTTTAAAGTAATACTGCGTGGTACCCATCACATGGATCCCAAATCTCCAGGTTCAAGGGCATCTTCTTACATCAAAAACATGCATGAGAAACCCAGAAGATGGTACACCGTGTGATGGGGAAAGGTTTCTAAAACGCACCTCATTTCTCATCTCCTTGTGCCCGGGTTCGCCATTCCAGCCGCTTTACTAGCAAGCTCCCTACTTGGAGCATCAGCACCTTTAACCTCCTGTTCCATACAGGTTGCAATTTGTCCTGAGGATAAACGGGAAGACGTGCAACCAACGAGAGACTAGCTCTTGGTGTTGGGACAGGCACAGGTCACTCTATTTTCCCATCAGAAAGAAGAATTAACCACAGGCTCAGCCTGCCCCCCGGAACTAGAACAGGGCCTGAAGCCATTCTGCGATTTTGCGGCCAGCTCCCATAAAAACGAGTTGTAAAATGGAGGTTCAGGGCACTGCAATTCACAAACCTGCAGAGTTATTAATGATAACTCTCGTCCACAAATATATTGAGGGAAGGCAAAGAAAAGGATTTGAAATCAAGGCAGAATTGCAGGAAACAGATTTCAGGAGGTAGATACGAATCGCCTTTAAAGCACATGAAAAGCGGCAAAACGTTGACAATGAGGCCCTTGGCCAAAAAGAGCGCATGCGTTTTTTCCTGAATATATTCAGGAAAAAACGCATGCGCCATTTTTGGCCAACCAAGCAACCTGGAAAGGCAAATCAGCGCTACAAAGGAGTCTCGCTTCCCATCGGTCAAAAGGGCCATGCTGAAAAAAGTGTCAAAACCAGAAATGCAGGACAGGCCATGGAGAAATGGGAGCCTTGCTACACTGATGGGCGGGATGTAAATTGCCAAGAGCCACTCTGGAGAAGTGTCCGGTGAGTCCTGAAACATCTGAAAAACACAGCTCAGAGAGCATAGGGCACTTCCACTCATGGGGGTATAAATTGGGAAAATTAAAAATCAGCAAGACACAAGCACCCCAAAGATTAGGGCTGCTCTTTTGACCAGGACCTCCACTTCATTCCACCTTCAATATCCCAGGAAAGAGAAAAATGGATAAAGAAGTTGTGGTCCTTATGTACAATGGAATATCACTCAGCCATGAAATCAATGTCGTAAGGTTAGTAGCAGCATGATGAGTGGATTTAGGTATGACGATTCTAAGTGAAATAAGTCACACAGAAAAGGACACTTCTCATAAGGTATCACTGATAGAGGGAATGTAAAAACCGTTACACTTGAACTGAATTACAAAACAGAACAGAGTCACACATGCAGAAAACACACTATGGCTGCTTAACGGGAAAGGTGAGGTGGGGTGATACATAAAACAAGGGTATCAAATTAGCTCAGATATCGTTCCATAAACCCAATATGTAATAGACAAGACCTACTCCTTGCTCAGAGAACTGGACTCAACACGCCCTATTCACCGCACAAGAATATATCTGACTAATAATAATCGTAAAACCTATGTATTGCTATCTCTCTGTTAGTGTGTCAAGTGGGTATAAAGCGGCATAAACACAGCAGTGAAAAGCAGCTAAACCCCATTATAAAAATAAATTACTTTGAAACACCCATGAATAAAGACAGTGAAAGAGAGAGAAATTCTTACACAATGCGTTCAGGGGCTGTGATGCAACCTGGATTGACCATATCTAGACCCACAGCTGGATGAGACATAAGGGTGGACACTCTTGGGGCTGAGAGGTTTGGTGAGGTTGGGTGAGCAAACGCAGACCCTTTAAAGGAATACTGCGTGGTACCCATCGCATGGGTCCCAAATCTCCAGGTTCAAGGGCATCTTCCTACATCAAAAACATGCATGAGAAACCCAGAAGATGGTACACCGTGTGATGGGGAAAGGTTTCTAAAACGCACTTCATTTCTCATCTCCTTGTGCCCGGGTTCGCCATTCCAGCAGCTTTACTAGCAAGCTCCCTACTTGGAGCATCAGCACCTTTAACCTCCTGTTCCATACAGGTTGCAATTTGTCCTGAGGATAAACGGGAAGACGTGGAACCAACGAGAGACTAGCTCTTGGTGTTGGGACAGGCACAGGTCACTCTATTTTCCCATCAGAAAAAAGAATTAACCACAGGCTCAGCCTGCCCCCCGGAACCAGAACAGGGCCTGAAGCCATTCTGCGATTTTGCGGCCAGCTCCCATAAAAACGAGTTGTAAAATGGAGGTTCAGGGCACTGCAATTCACAAACCTGCAGAGTTATATATGATAACTCTCGTCCACAAATATATTGAGGGAAGGCAAAGAAGAGGATTTGAAATCAAGGCAGAATTGCAGGAAACAGATTTCAGGAGGTAGATACGAATCGCCTTTAAAGCACATGAAAAGCGGCAAAACGTTGACAATGATGCCCTTGGCCAAAAAGGGCGTATGCGTTTTTTCCTGAATATATTCAGGAAAAAACGCATACGCCCTTTTTGGCCAACCAAGCCACCTGGAAAGGCAAATCAGCGCTACAAAGAAGTCTCGCTTCCCATCGGTCAAAAGGGCCATGCTGAAAAATGTGTCAAAACCAGAAATGCAGGACAGGCCATGGAGAAATGGGAGCCTTGCTACACTGATGGGCGGGATGTAAATTGCCAAGAGCCACTCTGGAGGAGTGTCCGGTGAGTCCTGAAACATCTGAAAAACACAGCTCAGAGAGCATAGGGCACTTCCACTCATGGGGGTATAAATTGGGAAAATTAAAAATCAGCAAAACACAAGCACCCCAAAGTTTAGGGCTGCTCTGTTGACCAGGACCTCCACTTCATTCCACCTTAAATATCCCAGGAAAGAGAAAAATGGATAAAGAAGTTGTGGTCCTTATGTACAATGGAATATCACTCAGCCATGAAATCAATGTCGTAAGGTTAGTAGCAGCATGATGAGTGGATTTAGGTACGACGATTCTAAGTGAAATAAGTCACACAGAAAAGGACACTTCTCATAAGGTATCACTGATAGAGGGAATGTAAAAACCGTTACACTTGAACTGAATTACAAAACAGAACAGAGTCACACATGCAGAAAACACACTATGGCTGCTTAACGGGAAAGGTGAGGTGGGGTGATACATAAAACAAGGGTATCAAATTAGCTCAGATACCGTTCCATAAACCCAATATGTAATAGACAAGACCTACTCCTTGCTCAGAGAACTGGACTCAACACGCCCTATTCACCGCACAAGAATATATCTGACTGGTAATAATCTTAAAACCTATGTATTGATATCTCTCTGTTAGTGTGTCAAGTGGGTGTAAAGCAGCATAAACACAGCAGTGAAAAGCAGCTAAACCCCATTATAAAAATAAATTACTTTGAAAAACCCATGAAACAAAGACAGTGAACGAGAGAGGAATTCTTACACAATGCGTTCAGGGGCTGTGATGCAACCTGGATTGACCATATCTAGACGCACAGCTGGATGAGACATAAGGGTGGACACTCTTGGGGCTGAGAGGTTTGGTGAGGTTGGGTGAGCAAACGCAGACCCTTTAAAGTAATACTGCGTGGTACCCATCGCATGGGTCCCAAATCTCCAGGTTCAAGGGCATCTTCCTACATCAAAAACATGCATGAGAAACCCAGAAGATGGTACACCGTGTGATGGGGAAAGGTTTCTAAAACGCACCTCATTTCTCATCTCCTTGTGCCCGGGTTCGCCATTCCAGCCGCTTTACTAGCAAGCTCCCTACTTGGAGCATCAGCACCTTTAACCTCCTGTTCCATACAGGTTGCAATTTGTCCTGAGGATAAACGGGAAGACGTGGAACCAACGAGAGACTAGCTCTTGGTGTTGGGACAGGCACAGGTCACTCTATTTTCCCATCAGAAAGAAGAATTAACCACAGGCTCAGCCTGCCCCCTGGAACCAGAACATGGCCTGAAGCCATTCTGCGATTTTGCGGCCAGCTCCCATAAAAACGAGTTGTAAAATGGAGGTTCAGGGCACTGCAATTCACAAACCTGCAGAGTTATAAATGATAACTCTCGTCCACAAATATATTGAGGGAAGGCAAAGAAGAGGATTTGAAATCAAGGCAGAATTGCAGGAAACAGATTTCAGGAGGTAGATTCGAATCGCCTTTAAAGCACATGAAAAGCGGCAAAACGTTGACAATGATGCCCTTGGGCAAAAAGGGCGTATGCGTTTTTTCCTGAATATATTCAGGAAAAAACGCATACGCCCTTTTTGGCCAACCAAGCAACCTGGAAAGGCAAATCAGCGCTACAAAGAAGTCTCGCTTCCCATCGGTCAAAAGGGCCATGCTGAAAAAAGTGTCAAAACCAGAAATGCAGGACAGGCCATGGAGAAATGGGAGCCTTGCTACACTGATGGGCGGGATGTAAATTGCCAAGAGCCACTCCGGAGAAGTGTCCGGTGAGTCCTGAAACATCTGAAAAACACAGCTTAGAGAGCATAGGGCACTTCCACTCATGGGGGTATAAACTGGGAAAATTAAAAATCAGCAAGACACAAGCACCCCAAAGTTTAGGGCTGCTCTGTTGACCAGGACCTCCACTTCATTCCACCTTAAATATCCCAGGAAAGAGAAAAATGGATAAAGAAGTTGTGGTCCTTATGTACAATGGAATATCACTCAGCCAGGAAATCAATGTCGTAAGGTTAGTAGCAGCATGATGAGTGGATTTAGGTACGACGATTCTAAGTGAAATAAGTCACACAGAAAAGGACACTTCTCATAACGTATCACTGATAGAGGGAATGTAAAAACCGTTACACTTGAACTGAATTACAAAACAGAACAGAGTCACACATGCAGAAAACACACTATGGCTGCTTAACGGGAAAGGTGAGGTGGGGTGATACATAAAACAAGGGTATCAAATTATCTCAGATACCATTCCATAAACCCGATATGTAATAGACAAGACCTACTCCTTGCTTATAGAACTGGACTCAACACGCCCTATTCACCGCACAAGAATATATCTGACTAGTAATAATCGTAAAACCTATGTATTGATATCTCTCTGTTAGTGTGTCAAGTGGGTGTAAAGTGGCATAAACACAGCAGTGAAAAGCAGCTAAACCCCATTATAAAAATAAATTACTTTGAAACACCCATGAAACAAAGACAGTGAAAGAGAGAGAAATTCTTACACAATGCGTTCAGGGGCTCTGATGCAACCTGGATGGACCATATCTAGACCTACAGCTGGATGAGACATAAGGGTGGACACTCTTGGGGCTGAGAGGTTTGGTGAGGTTGGGTGAGCAAACGCAGACCCTTTAAAGTAATACTGCGTGGTACCCATCGCATGGGTCCCAAATCTCCAGGTTCAAGGGCATCTTCTTACATCAAAAACATGCATGAGAAACCCAGAAGATGGTACACCGTGTGATGGGGAAAGGTTTCTAAAACGCACCTCATTTCTCATCTCCTTGTGCCCGGGTTCGCCATTCCAGCCGCTTTACTAGCAAGCTCCCTACTTGGAGCATCAGCACCTTTAACCTCCTGTTCCATACAGGTTGCAATTTGTCCTGAGGATAAACGGGAAGACGTGCAACCAACGAGAGACTAGCTCTTGGTGTTGGGACAGGCACAGGTCACTCTATTTTCCCATCAGAAAGAAGAATTAACCACAGGCTCAGCCTGCCCCCCAGAACTAGAACAGGGCCTGAAGCCATTCTGCGATTTTGCGGCCAGCTCCCATAAAAACGAGTTGTAAAATGGAGGTTCAGGGCACTGCAATTCACAAACCTGCAGAGTTATTAATGATAACTCTCGTCCACAAATATATTGAGGGAAGGCAAAGAAAAGGATTTGAAATCAAGGCAGAATTGCAGGAAACAGATTTCAGGAGGTAGATACGAATCGCCTTTAAAGCACATGAAAAGCGGCAAAACGTTGACAATGAGGCCCTTGGCCAAAAAGAGCGCATGCGTTTTTTCCTGAATATATTCAGGAAAAAACGCATGCGCCATTTTTGGCCAACCAAGCAACCTGGAAAGGCAAATCAGCGCTACAAAGGAGTCTCGCTTCCCATCGGTCAAAAGGGCCATGCTGAAAAAAGTGTCAAAACCAGAAATGCAGGACAGGCCATGGAGAAATGGGAGCCTTGCTACACTGATGGGCGGGATGTAAATTGCCAAGAGCCACTCTGGAGAAGTGTCCGGTGAGTCCTGAAACATCTGAAAAACACAGCTCAGAGAGCATAGGGCACTTCCACTCATGGGGGTATAAATTGGGAAAATTAAAAATCAGCAAGACACAAGCACCCCAAAGATTAGGGCTGCTCTTTTGACCAGGACCTCCACTTCATTCCACCTTCAATATCCCAGGAAAGAGAAAAATGGATAAAGAAGTTGTGGTCCTTATGTACAATGGAATATCACTCAGCCATGAAATCAATGTCGTAAGGTTAGTAGCAGCATGATGAGTGGATTTAGGTATGACGATTCTAAGTGAAATAAGTCACACAGAAAAGGACACTTCTCATAAGGTATCACTGATAGAGGGAATGTAAAAACCGTTACACTTGAACTGAATTACAAAACAGAACAGAGTCACACATGCAGAAAACACACTATGGCTGCTTAACGGGAAAGGTGAGGTGGGGTGATACATAAAACAAGGGTATCAAATTAGCTCAGATATCGTTCCATAAACCCAATATGTAATAGACAAGACCTACTCCTTGCTCAGAGAACTGGACTCAACACGCCCTATTCACCGCACAAGAATATATCTGACTAATAATAATCGTAAAACCTATGTATTGCTATCTCTCTGTTAGTGTGTCAAGTGGGTATAAAGCGGCATAAACACAGCAGTGAAAAGCAGCTAAACCCCATTATAAAAATAAATTACTTTGAAACACCCATGAAACAAAGACAGTGAAAGAGAGAGAAATTCTTACACAATGCGTTCAGGGGCTGTGATGCAACCTGGATTGACCATATCTAGACGCACAGCTGGATGAGACATAAGGGTGGACACTCTTGGGGCTGAGAGGTTTGGTGAGGTTGGGTGAGCAAACGCAGACCCTTTAAAGGAATACTGCGTGGTACCCATCGCATGGGTCCCAAATCTCCAGGTTCAAGGGCATCTTCCTACATCAAAAACATGCATGAGAAACCCAGAAGATGGTACACCGTGTGATGGGGAAAGGTTTCTAAAACGCACCTCATTTCTCATCTCCTTGTGCCCGGGTTCGCCATTCCAGCCGCTTTACTAGCAAGCTCCCTACTTGGAGCATCAGCACCTTTAACCTCCTGTTCCATACAGGTTGCAATTTGTCCTGAGGATAAACGGGAAGACGTGGAACCAACGAGAGACTAGCTCTTGGTGTTGGGACAGGCACAGGTCACTCTATTTTCCCATCAGAAAGAAGAATTAACCACAGGCTCAGCCTGCCCCCCGGAACCAGAACAGGGCCTGAAGCCATTCTGCGATTTTGCGGCCAGCTCCCATAAAAACGAGTTGTAAAATGGAGGTTCAGGGCACTGCAATTCACAAACCTGCAGAGTTATAAATGATAACTCTCGTCCACAAATATATTGAGGGAAGGCAAAGAAGAGGATTTGAAATCAAGGCAGAATTGCAGGAAACAGATTTCAGGAGGTAGATACGAATCGCCTTTAAAGCAAATGAGAAGCGGCAAAACGTTGACAATGATGCCCTTGGCCAAAAAGGGCGTATGCGTTTTTTCCTGAATATATTCAGGAAAAAACGCATACGCCCTTTTTGGCCAACCAAGCAACCTGGAAAGGCAAATCAGCGCTACAAAGAAGTCTCGCTTCCCATCGGTCAAAAGGGCCATGCTGAAAAATGTGTCAAAACCAGAAATGCAGGACAGGCCATGGAGAAATGGGAGCCTTGCTACACTGATGGGCGGGATGTAAATTGCCAAGAGCCACTCCGGAGAAGTGTCCGGTGAGTCCTGAAACATCTGAAAAACACAGCTTAGAGAGCATAGGGCACTTCCACTCATGGGGGTATAAATTGGGAAAATTAAAAATCAGCAAGACACAAGCACCCCAAAGTTTAGGGCTGCTCTGTTGACCAGGACCTCCACTTCATTCCACCTTAAATATCCCAGGAAAGAGAAAAATGGATAAAGAAGTTGTGGTCCTTATGTACAATGGAATATCACTCAGCCATGAAATCAATGTCGTAAGGTTAGTAGCAGCATGATGAGTGGATTTAGGTACGACGATTCTAAGTGAAATAAGTCACACAGAAAAGGACACTTCTCATAAGGTATCACTGATAGAGGGAATGTAAAAACCGTTACACTTGAACTGAATTACAAAACAGAACAGAGTCACACATGCAGAAAACACACTATGGCTGCTTAACGGGAAAGGTGAGGTGGGGTGATACATAAAACAAGGGTATCAAATTAGCTCAGATACCGTTCCATAAACCCAATATGTAATAGACAAGACCTACTCCTTGCTCAGAGAACTGGACTCAACACGCCCTATTCACCGCACAAGAATATATCTGACTAATAATAATCGTAAAACCTATGTATTGATATCTCTCTGTTAGTGTGTCAAGTGGGTGTAAAGCGGCATAAACACAGCAGTGAAAAGCAGCTAAACCCCATTATAAAAATAAATTACTTTGAAACACCCATGAAACAAAGACAGTGAAAGAGAGAGAAATTCTTACACAATGCGTTCAGGGGCTGTGATGCAACCTGGATTGACCATATCTAGACGCACAGCTGGATGAGACATAAGGGTGGACACTCTTGGGGCTGAGAGGTTTGGTGAGGTTGGGTGAGCAAACGCAGACCCTTTAAAGTAATACTGCGTGGTACCCATCGCATGGGTCCCAAATCTCCAGGTTCAAGGGCATCTTCCTACATCAAAAACATGCATGAGAAACCCAGAAGATGGTACACCGTGTGATGGGGAAAGGTTTCTAAAACGCACCTCATTTCTCATCTCCTTGTGCCCGGGTTCGCCATTCCAGCCGCTTTACTAGCAAGCTCCCTACTTGGAGCATCAGCACCTTTAACCTCCTGTTCCATGCAGGTTGCAATTTGTCCTGAGGATAAACGGGAAGACGTGGAACCAACGAGAGACTAGCTCTTGGTGTTGGGACAGGCACAGGTCACTCTATTTTCCCATCAGAAAGAAGAATTAACCACAGGCTCAGCCTGCCACCCGGAACCAGAACAGGGCCTGAAGCCATTCTGCGATTTTGTGGCCAGCTCCCATAAAAACGAGTTGTAAAATGGAGGTTCAGGGCACTGCAATTCACAAACCTGCAGAGTTATTAATGATAACTCTCGTCCACAAATATATTGAGGGAAGGCAAAGAAGAGGATTTGAAATCAAGGCAGAATTGCAGGAAACAGATTTCAGGAGGTAGATACGAATCGCCTTTAAAGCACATGAGAAGCGGCAAAACGTTGACAATGATGCCCTTGGCCAAAAAGGGCGTATGCGTTTTTTCCTGAATATATTCAGGAAAAAACGCATACGCCCTTTTTGGCCAACCAAGCAACCTGGAAAGGCAAATCAGCGCTACAAACAAGTCTCGCTTCCCATCGGTCAAAAGGGCCATGCTGAAAAAAGTGTCAAAACCAGAAATGCAGGACAGGCCATGGAGAAATGGGAGCCTTGCTACACTGATGGGCGGGATGTAAATTGCCAAGAGCCACTCCGGAGAAGTGTCCGGTGAGTCCTGAAACATCTGAAAAACACAGCTTAGAGAGCATAGGGCACTTCCACTCATGGGGGTATAAATTGGGAAAATTAAAAATCAGCAAGACACAAGCACCCCAAAGTTTAGGGCTGCTCTGTTGACCAGGACCTCCACTTCATTCCACCTTAAATATCCCAGGAAAGAGAAAAATGGATAAAGAAGTTGTGGTCCTTATGTACAATGGAATATCACTCAGCCATGAAATCAATGTCGTAAGGTTAGTAGCAGCATGATGAGTGGATTTAGGTACGACGATTCTAAGTGAAATAAGTCACACAGAAAAGGACACTTCTCATAAGGTATCACTGATAGAGGGAATGTAAAAACCGTTACACTTGAACTGAATTACAAAACAGAACAGAGTCACACATGCAGAAAACACACTATGGCTGCTTAACGGGAAAGGTGAGGTGGGGTGATACATAAAACAAGGGTATCAAATTAGCTCAGATACCGTTCCATAAACTCAATATGTAATAGACAAGACCTACTCCTGGCTCAGAGAACTGGACTCAACACGTCCTATTCACCGCACAAGAATATATCTGACTAATAATAATCGTAAAACCTATGTATTGATATCTCTCTGTTAGTGTGTCAAGTGGGTGTAAAGCGGCATAAACACAGCAGTGAAAAGCAGCTAAACCCCATTATAAAAATAAATTACTTTGAAACACCCATGAAACAAAGACAGTGAAAGAGAGAGAAATTCTTACACAATGCGTTCAGGGGCTGTGATGCAACCTGGATTGACCATATCTAGACGCACAGCTGGATGAGACATAAGGGTGGACACTCTTGGGGCTGAGAGGTTTGGTGAGGTTGGGTGAGCAAACGCAGACCCTTTAAAGGAATACTGCGTGGTACCCATCGCATGGGTCCCAAATCTCCAGGTTCAAGGGCATCTTCCTACATCAAAAACATGCATGAGAAACCCAGAAGATGGTACACCGTGTGATGGGGAAAGGTTTCTAAAACGCACCTCATTTCTCATCTCCTTGTGCCCGGGTTCGCCATTCCAGCCGCTTTACTAGCAAGCTCCCTACTTGGAGCATCAGCACCTTTAACCTCCTGTTCCATACAGGTTGCAATTTGTCCTGAGGATAAACGGGAAGACGTGGAACCAACGAGAGACTAGCTCTTGGTGTTGGGACAGGCACAGGTCACTCTATTTTCCCATCAGAAAGAAGAATTAACCACAGGCTCAGCCTGCCCCCCGGAACCAGAACAGGGCCTGAAGCCATTCTGCGATTTTGCGGCCAGCTCCCATAAAAACGAGTTGTAAAATGGAGGTTCAGGGCACTGCAATTCACAAACCTGCAGAGTTATAAATGATAACTCTCGTCCACAAATATATTGAGGGAAGGCAAAGAAGAGGATTTGAAATCAAGGCAGAATTGCAGGAAACAGATTTCAGGAGGTAGATACGAATCGCCTTTAAAGCACATGAGAAGCGGCAAAACGTTGACAATGATGCCCTTGGCCAAAAAGGGCGTATGCGTTTTTTCCATAATATATTCAGGAAAAAACGCATACGCCCTTTTTGGCCAACCAAGCAACCTGGAAAGGCAAATCAGCGCTACAAAGAAGTCTCGCTTCCCATCGGTCAAAAGGGCCATGCTGAAAAATGTGTCAAAACCAGAAATGCAGGACAGGCCATGGAGAAATGGGAGCCTTGCTACACTGATGGGCGGGATGTAAATTGCCAAGAGCCACTCCGGAGAAGTGTCCGGTGAGTCCTGAAACATCTGAAAAACACAGCTTAGAGAGCATAGGGCACTTCCACTCATGGGGGTATAAATTGGGAAAATTAAAAATCAGCAAGACACAAGCACCCCAAAGTTTAGGGCTGCTCTGTTGACCAGGACCTCCACTTCATTCCACCTTAAATATCCCAGGAAAGAGAAAAATGGATAAAGAAGTTGTGGTCCTTATGTACAATGGAATATCACTCAGCCATGAAATCAATGTCGTAAGGTTAGTAGCAGCATGATGAGTGGATTTAGGTACGACGATTCTAAGTGAAATAAGTCACACAGAAAAGGACACTTCTCATAAGGTATCACTGATAGAGGGAATGTAAAAACCGTTACACTTGAACTGAATTACAAAACAGAACAGAGTCACACATGCAGAAAACACACTATGGCTGCTTAACGGGAAAGGTGAGGTGGGGTGATACATAAAACAAGGGTATCAAATTAGCTCAGATACCGTTCCATAAACCCAATATGTAATAGACAAGACCTACTCCTGGCTCAGAGAACTGGACTCAACACGCCCTATTCACCACACTAGAATATATCTGACTAATAATAATCGTAAAACCTATGTATTGATATCTCTCTGTTAGTGTGTCAAGTGGGTGTAAAGCGGCATAAACACAGCAGTGAAAAGCAGCTAAACCCCATTATAAAAATAAATTACTTTGAAACACCCATGAAACAAAGACAGTGAAAGAGAGAGAAATTCTTACAGAATGAGTTCAGGGGCTGTGATGCAACCTGGATTGACCATATCTCGACGCACAGCTGGATGAGACATAAGGGTGGACACTCTTGGGGCTGAGAGGTTTGGTGAGGTTGGGTGAGCAAACGCAGACCCTTTAAAGGAATACTGCGTGGTACCCATCGCATGGGTCCCAAATCTCCAGGTTCAAGGGCATCTTCCTACATCAAAAACATGCATGAGAAACCCAGAAGATGGTACACCGTGTGATGGGGAAAGGTTTCTAAAACGCACCTCATTTCTCATCTCCTTGTGCCCGGGTTCGCCATTCCAGCCGCTTTACTAGCAAGCTCCCTACTTGGAGCATCAGCACCTTTAACCTCCTGTTCCGTACAGGTTGCAATTTGTCCTGAGGATAAACGGGAAGACGTGGAACCAACGAGAGACTAGCTCTTGGTGTTGGGACAGGCACAGGTCACTCTATTTTCCCATCAGAAAGAAGAATTAACCACAGGCTCAGCCTGCCCCCCGGAACCAGAACAGGGCCTGAAGCCATTCTGCGATTTTGCGGCCAGCTCCCATAAAAACGAGTTGTAAAATGGAGGTTCAGGGCACTGCAATTCACAAACCTGCAGAGTTATAAATGATAACTCTCGTCCACAAATATATTGAGGGAAGGCAAAGAAGAGGATTTGAAATCAAGGCAGAATTGCAGGAAACAGATTTCAGGAGGTAGATACGAATCGCCTTTAAAGCACATGAAAAGCGGCAAAACGTTGACAATGATGCCCTTGGCCAAAAAGGGCGTATGCGTTTTTTCCTGAATATATTCAGGAAAAAACGCATACGCCCTTTTTGGCCAACCAAGCAACCTGGAAAGGCAAATCAGCGCTACAAAGAAGTCTCGCTTCCCATCGGTCAAAAGGGCCATGCTGAAAAATGTGTCAAAACCAGAAATGCAGGACAGGCCATGGAGAAATGGGAGCCTTGCTACACTGATGGGCGGGATGTAAATTGCCAAGAGCCACTCTGGAGGAGTGTCCGGTGAGTCCTGAAACATCTGAAAAACACAGCTCAGAGAGCATAGGGCACTTCCACTCATGGGGGTATAAATTGGGAAAATTAAAAATCAGCAAGACACAAGCACCCCAAAGTTTAGGGCTGCTCTGTTGACCAGGACCTCCACTTCATTCCACCTTAAATATCCCAGGAAAGAGAAAAATGGATAAAGAAGTTGTGGTCCTTATGTACAATGGAATATCACTCAGCCAGGAAATCAATGTCGTAAGGTTAGTAGCAGCATGATGAGTGGATTTAGGTACGACGATTCTAAGTGAAATAAGTCACACAGAAAAGGACACTTCTCATAACGTATCACTGATAGAGGGAATGTAAAAACCGTTACACTTGAACTGAATTACAAAACAGAACAGAGTCACACATGCAGAAAACACACTATGGCTGCTTAACGGGAAAGGTGAGGTGGGGTGATACATAAAACAAGGGTATCAAATTAGCTCAGATACCATTCCATAAACCCGATATGTAATAGACAAGACCTACTCCTTGCTCATAGAACTGGACTCAACACGCCCTATTCACCGCACAAGAATATATCTGACTAGTAATAATCGTAAAACCTATGTATTGATATCTCTCTGTTAGTGTGTCAAGTGGGTGTAAAGCGGCATAAACACAGCAGTGAAAAGCAGCTAAACCCCATTATAAAAATAAATTACTTTGAAACACCCATGAAACAAAGACAGTGAAAGAGAGAGAAATTCGTACACAATGCGTTCAGGGGCTGTGATGCAACCTGGATGGACCATATCTAGACCTACAGCTGGATGAGACATAAGGGTGGACACTCTTGGGGCTGAGAGGTTTGGTGAGGTTGGGTGAGCAAACGCAGACCCTTTAAAGTAATACTGCGTGGTACCCATCACATGGGTCCCAAATCTCCAGGTTCAAGGGCATCTTCTTACATCAAAAACATGCATGAGAAACCCAGAAGATGGTACACCGTGTGATGGGGAAAGGTTTCTAAAACGCACCTCATTTCTCATCTCCTTGTGCCCGGGTTCGCCATTCCAGCCGCTTTACTAGCAAGCTCCCTACTTGGAGCATCAGCACCTTTAACCTCCTGTTCCATACAGGTTGCAATTTGTCCTGAGGATAAACGGGAAGACGTGCAACCAACGAGAGACTAGCTCTTGGTGTTGGGACAGGCACAGGTCACTCTATTTTCCCATCAGAAAGAAGAATTAACCACAGGCTCAGCCTGCCCCCCGGAACTAGAACAGGGCCTGAAGCCATTCTGCGATTTTGCGGCCAGCTCCCATAAAAACGAGTTGTAAAATGGAGGTTCAGGGCACTGCAATTCACAAACCTGCAGAGTTATTAATGATAACTCTCGTCCACAAATATATTGAGGGAAGGCAAAGAAAAGGATTTGAAATCAAGGCAGAATTGCAGGAAACAGATTTCAGGAGGTAGATACGAATCGCCTTTAAAGCACATGAAAAGCGGCAAAACGTTGACAATGAGGCCCTTGGCCAAAAAGAGCGCATGCGTTTTTTCCTGAATATATTCAGGAAAAAACGCATGCGCCATTTTTGGCCAACCAAGCAACCTGGAAAGGCAAATCAGCGCTACAAAGGAGTCTCGCTTCCCATCGGTCAAAAGGGCCATGCTGAAAAAAGTGTCAAAACCAGAAATGCAGGACAGGCCATGGAGAAATGGGAGCCTTGCTACACTGATGGGCGGGATGTAAATTGCCAAGAGCCACTCTGGAGAAGTGTCCGGTGAGTCCTGAAACATCTGAAAAACACAGCTCAGAGAGCATAGGGCACTTCCACTCATGGGGGTATAAATTGGGAAAATTAAAAATCAGCAAGACACAAGCACCCCAAAGATTAGGGCTGCTCTTTTGACCAGGACCTCCACTTCATTCCACCTTCAATATCCCAGGAAAGAGAAAAATGGATAAAGAAGTTGTGGTCCTTATGTACAATGGAATATCACTCAGCCATGAAATCAATGTCGTAAGGTTAGTAGCAGCATGATGAGTGGATTTAGGTATGACGATTCTAAGTGAAATAAGTCACACAGAAAAGGACACTTCTCATAAGGTATCACTGATAGAGGGAATGTAAAAACCGTTACACTTGAACTGAATTACAAAACAGAACAGAGTCACACATGCAGAAAACACACTATGGCTGCTTAACGGGAAAGGTGAGGTGGGGTGATACATAAAACAAGGGTATCAAATTAGCTCAGATATCGTTCCATAAACCCAATATGTAATAGACAAGACCTACTCCTTGCTCAGAGAACTGGACTCAACACGCCCTATTCACCGCACAAGAATATATCTGACTAATAATAATCGTAAAACCTATGTATTGCTATCTCTCTGTTAGTGTGTCAAGTGGGTATAAAGCGGCATAAACACAGCAGTGAAAAGCAGCTAAACCCCATTATAAAAATAAATTACTTTGAAACACCCATGAATAAAGACAGTGAAAGAGAGAGAAATTCTTACACAATGCGTTCAGGGGCTGTGATGCAACCTGGATTGACCATATCTAGACCCACAGCTGGATGAGACATAAGGGTGGACACTCTTGGGGCTGAGAGGTTTGGTGAGGTTGGGTGAGCAAACGCAGACCCTTTAAAGGAATACTGCGTGGTACCCATCGCATGGGTCCCAAATCTCCAGGTTCAAGGGCATCTTCCTACATCAAAAACATGCATGAGAAACCCAGAAGATGGTACACCGTGTGATGGGGAAAGGTTTCTAAAACGCACTTCATTTCTCATCTCCTTGTGCCCGGGTTCGCCATTCCAGCAGCTTTACTAGCAAGCTCCCTACTTGGAGCATCAGCACCTTTAACCTCCTGTTCCATACAGGTTGCAATTTGTCCTGAGGATAAACGGGAAGACGTGGAACCAACGAGAGACTAGCTCTTGGTGTTGGGACAGGCACAGGTCACTCTATTTTCCCATCAGAAAAAAGAATTAACCACAGGCTCAGCCTGCCCCCCGGAACCAGAACAGGGCCTGAAGCCATTCTGCGATTTTGCGGCCAGCTCCCATAAAAACGAGTTGTAAAATGGAGGTTCAGGGCACTGCAATTCACAAACCTGCAGAGTTATATATGATAACTCTCGTCCACAAATATATTGAGGGAAGGCAAAGAAGAGGATTTGAAATCAAGGCAGAATTGCAGGAAACAGATTTCAGGAGGTAGATACGAATCGCCTTTAAAGCACATGAAAAGCGGCAAAACGTTGACAATGATGCCCTTGGCCAAAAAGGGCGTATGCGTTTTTTCCTGAATATATTCAGGAAAAAACGCATACGCCCTTTTTGGCCAACCAAGCCACCTGGAAAGGCAAATCAGCGCTACAAAGAAGTCTCGCTTCCCATCGGTCAAAAGGGCCATGCTGAAAAATGTGTCAAAACCAGAAATGCAGGACAGGCCATGGAGAAATGGGAGCCTTGCTACACTGATGGGCGGGATGTAAATTGCCAAGAGCCACTCTGGAGGAGTGTCCGGTGAGTCCTGAAACATCTGAAAAACACAGCTCAGAGAGCATAGGGCACTTCCACTCATGGGGGTATAAATTGGGAAAATTAAAAATCAGCAAAACACAAGCACCCCAAAGTTTAGGGCTGCTCTGTTGACCAGGACCTCCACTTCATTCCACCTTAAATATCCCAGGAAAGAGAAAAATGGATAAAGAAGTTGTGGTCCTTATGTACAATGGAATATCACTCAGCCATGAAATCAATGTCGTAAGGTTAGTAGCAGCATGATGAGTGGATTTAGGTACGACGATTCTAAGTGAAATAAGTCACACAGAAAAGGACACTTCTCATAAGGTATCACTGATAGAGGGAATGTAAAAACCGTTACACTTGAACTGAATTACAAAACAGAACAGAGTCACACATGCAGAAAACACACTATGGCTGCTTAACGGGAAAGGTGAGGTGGGGTGATACATAAAACAAGGGTATCAAATTAGCTCAGATACCGTTCCATAAACCCAATATGTAATAGACAAGACCTACTCCTTGCTCAGAGAACTGGACTCAACACGCCCTATTCACCGCACAAGAATATATCTGACTGGTAATAATCTTAAAACCTATGTATTGATATCTCTCTGTTAGTGTGTCAAGTGGGTGTAAAGCAGCATAAACACAGCAGTGAAAAGCAGCTAAACCCCATTATAAAAATAAATTACTTTGAAAAACCCATGAAACAAAGACAGTGAACGAGAGAGGAATTCTTACACAATGCGTTCAGGGGCTGTGATGCAACCTGGATTGACCATATCTAGACGCACAGCTGGATGAGACATAAGGGTGGACACTCTTGGGGCTGAGAGGTTTGGTGAGGTTGGGTGAGCAAACGCAGACCCTTTAAAGTAATACTGCGTGGTACCCATCGCATGGGTCCCAAATCTCCAGGTTCAAGGGCATCTTCCTACATCAAAAACATGCATGAGAAACCCAGAAGATGGTACACCGTGTGATGGGGAAAGGTTTCTAAAACGCACCTCATTTCTCATCTCCTTGTGCCCGGGTTCGCCATTCCAGCCGCTTTACTAGCAAGCTCCCTACTTGGAGCATCAGCACCTTTAACCTCCTGTTCCATACAGGTTGCAATTTGTCCTGAGGATAAACGGGAAGACGTGGAACCAACGAGAGACTAGCTCTTGGTGTTGGGACAGGCACAGGTCACTCTATTTTCCCATCAGAAAGAAGAATTAACCACAGGCTCAGCCTGCCCCCTGGAACCAGAACATGGCCTGAAGCCATTCTGCGATTTTGCGGCCAGCTCCCATAAAAACGAGTTGTAAAATGGAGGTTCAGGGCACTGCAATTCACAAACCTGCAGAGTTATAAATGATAACTCTCGTCCACAAATATATTGAGGGAAGGCAAAGAAGAGGATTTGAAATCAAGGCAGAATTGCAGGAAACAGATTTCAGGAGGTAGATTCGAATCGCCTTTAAAGCACATGAAAAGCGGCAAAACGTTGACAATGATGCCCTTGGGCAAAAAGGGCGTATGCGTTTTTTCCTGAATATATTCAGGAAAAAACGCATACGCCCTTTTTGGCCAACCAAGCAACCTGGAAAGGCAAATCAGCGCTACAAAGAAGTCTCGCTTCCCATCGGTCAAAAGGGCCATGCTGAAAAAAGTGTCAAAACCAGAAATGCAGGACAGGCCATGGAGAAATGGGAGCCTTGCTACACTGATGGGCGGGATGTAAATTGCCAAGAGCCACTCCGGAGAAGTGTCCGGTGAGTCCTGAAACATCTGAAAAACACAGCTTAGAGAGCATAGGGCACTTCCACTCATGGGGGTATAAACTGGGAAAATTAAAAATCAGCAAGACACAAGCACCCCAAAGTTTAGGGCTGCTCTGTTGACCAGGACCTCCACTTCATTCCACCTTAAATATCCCAGGAAAGAGAAAAATGGATAAAGAAGTTGTGGTCCTTATGTACAATGGAATATCACTCAGCCAGGAAATCAATGTCGTAAGGTTAGTAGCAGCATGATGAGTGGATTTAGGTACGACGATTCTAAGTGAAATAAGTCACACAGAAAAGGACACTTCTCATAACGTATCACTGATAGAGGGAATGTAAAAACCGTTACACTTGAACTGAATTACAAAACAGAACAGAGTCACACATGCAGAAAACACACTATGGCTGCTTAACGGGAAAGGTGAGGTGGGGTGATACATAAAACAAGGGTATCAAATTATCTCAGATACCATTCCATAAACCCGATATGTAATAGACAAGACCTACTCCTTGCTTATAGAACTGGACTCAACACGCCCTATTCACCGCACAAGAATATATCTGACTAGTAATAATCGTAAAACCTATGTATTGATATCTCTCTGTTAGTGTGTCAAGTGGGTGTAAAGTGGCATAAACACAGCAGTGAAAAGCAGCTAAACCCCATTATAAAAATAAATTACTTTGAAACACCCATGAAACAAAGACAGTGAAAGAGAGAGAAATTCTTACACAATGCGTTCAGGGGCTCTGATGCAACCTGGATGGACCATATCTAGACCTACAGCTGGATGAGACATAAGGGTGGACACTCTTGGGGCTGAGAGGTTTGGTGAGGTTGGGTGAGCAAACGCAGACCCTTTAAAGTAATACTGCGTGGTACCCATCGCATGGGTCCCAAATCTCCAGGTTCAAGGGCATCTTCTTACATCAAAAACATGCATGAGAAACCCAGAAGATGGTACACCGTGTGATGGGGAAAGGTTTCTAAAACGCACCTCATTTCTCATCTCCTTGTGCCCGGGTTCGCCATTCCAGCCGCTTTACTAGCAAGCTCCCTACTTGGAGCATCAGCACCTTTAACCTCCTGTTCCATACAGGTTGCAATTTGTCCTGAGGATAAACGGGAAGACGTGCAACCAACGAGAGACTAGCTCTTGGTGTTGGGACAGGCACAGGTCACTCTATTTTCCCATCAGAAAGAAGAATTAACCACAGGCTCAGCCTGCCCCCCAGAACTAGAACAGGGCCTGAAGCCATTCTGCGATTTTGCGGCCAGCTCCCATAAAAACGAGTTGTAAAATGGAGGTTCAGGGCACTGCAATTCACAAACCTGCAGAGTTATTAATGATAACTCTCGTCCACAAATATATTGAGGGAAGGCAAAGAAAAGGATTTGAAATCAAGGCAGAATTGCAGGAAACAGATTTCAGGAGGTAGATACGAATCGCCTTTAAAGCACATGAAAAGCGGCAAAACGTTGACAATGAGGCCCTTGGCCAAAAAGAGCGCATGCGTTTTTTCCTGAATATATTCAGGAAAAAACGCATACGCCCTTTTTGGCCAACCAAGCAACCTGGAAAGGCAAATCAGCGCTACAAAGAAGTCTCGCTTCCCATCGGTCAAAAGGGCCATGCTGAAAAATGTGTCAAAACCAGAAATGCAGGACAGGCCATGGAGAAATGGGAGCCTTGCTACACTGATGGGCGGGATGTAAATTGCCAAGAGCCACTCCGGAGAAGTGTCCGGTGAGTCCTGAAACATCTGAAAAACACAGCTTAGAGAGCATAGGGCACTTCCACTCATGGGGGTATAAATTGGGAAAATTAAAAATCAGCAAGACACAAGCACCCCAAAGTTTAGGGCTGCTCTGTTGACCAGGACCTCCACTTCATTCCACCTTAAATATCCCAGGAAAGAGAAAAATGGATAAAGAAGTTGTGGTCCTTATGTACAATGGAATATCACTCAGCCATGAAATCAATGTCGTAAGGTTAGTAGCAGCATGATGAGTGGATTTAGGTACGACGATTCTAAGTGAAATAAGTCACACAGAAAAGGACACTTCTCATAAGGTATCACTGATAGAGGGAATGTAAAAACCGTTACACTTGAACTGAATTACAAAACAGAACAGAGTCACACATGCAGAAAACACACTATGGCTGCTTAACGGGAAAGGTGAGGTGGGGTGATACATAAAACAAGGGTATCAAATTAGCTCAGATACCGTTCCATAAACCCAATATGTAATAGACAAGACCTACTCCTTGCTCAGAGAACTGGACTCAACACGCCCTATTCACCGCACAAGAATATATCTGACTAATAATAATCGTAAAACCTATGTATTGATATCTCTCTGTTAGTGTGTCAAGTGGGTGTAAAGCGGCATAAACACAGCAGTGAAAAGCAGCTAAACCCCATTATAAAAATAAATTACTTTGAAACACCCATGAAACAAAGACAGTGAAAGAGAGAGAAATTCTTACACAATGCGTTCAGGGGCTGTGATGCAACCTGGATTGACCATATCTAGACGCACAGCTGGATGAGACATAAGGGTGGACACTCTTGGGGCTGAGAGGTTTGGTGAGGTTGGGTGAGCAAACGCAGACCCTTTAAAGTAATACTGCGTGGTACCCATCGCATGGGTCCCAAATCTCCAGGTTCAAGGGCATCTTCCTACATCAAAAACATGCATGAGAAACCCAGAAGATGGTACACCGTGTGATGGGGAAAGGTTTCTAAAACGCACCTCATTTCTCATCTCCTTGTGCCCGGGTTCGCCATTCCAGCCGCTTTACTAGCAAGCTCCCTACTTGGAGCATCAGCACCTTTAACCTCCTGTTCCATGCAGGTTGCAATTTGTCCTGAGGATAAACGGGAAGACGTGGAACCAACGAGAGACTAGCTCTTGGTGTTGGGACAGGCACAGGTCACTCTATTTTCCCATCAGAAAGAAGAATTAACCACAGGCTCAGCCTGCCACCCGGAACCAGAACAGGGCCTGAAGCCATTCTGCGATTTTGTGGCCAGCTCCCATAAAAACGAGTTGTAAAATGGAGGTTCAGGGCACTGCAATTCACAAACCTGCAGAGTTATTAATGATAACTCTCGTCCACAAATATATTGAGGGAAGGCAAAGAAGAGGATTTGAAATCAAGGCAGAATTGCAGGAAACAGATTTCAGGAGGTAGATACGAATCGCCTTTAAAGCACATGAGAAGCGGCAAAACGTTGACAATGATGCCCTTGGCCAAAAAGGGCGTATGCGTTTTTTCCTGAATATATTCAGGAAAAAACGCATACGCCCTTTTTGGCCAACCAAGCAACCTGGAAAGGCAAATCAGCGCTACAAACAAGTCTCGCTTCCCATCGGTCAAAAGGGCCATGCTGAAAAAAGTGTCAAAACCAGAAATGCAGGACAGGCCATGGAGAAATGGGAGCCTTGCTACACTGATGGGCGGGATGTAAATTGCCAAGAGCCACTCCGGAGAAGTGTCCGGTGAGTCCTGAAACATCTGAAAAACACAGCTTAGAGAGCATAGGGCACTTCCACTCATGGGGGTATAAATTGGGAAAATTAAAAATCAGCAAGACACAAGCACCCCAAAGTTTAGGGCTGCTCTGTTGACCAGGACCTCCACTTCATTCCACCTTAAATATCCCAGGAAAGAGAAAAATGGATAAAGAAGTTGTGGTCCTTATGTACAATGGAATATCACTCAGCCATGAAATCAATGTCGTAAGGTTAGTAGCAGCATGATGAGTGGATTTAGGTACGACGATTCTAAGTGAAATAAGTCACACAGAAAAGGACACTTCTCATAAGGTATCACTGATAGAGGGAATGTAAAAACCGTTACACTTGAACTGAATTACAAAACAGAACAGAGTCACACATGCAGAAAACACACTATGGCTGCTTAACGGGAAAGGTGAGGTGGGGTGATACATAAAACAAGGGTATCAAATTAGCTCAGATACCGTTCCATAAACTCAATATGTAATAGACAAGACCTACTCCTGGCTCAGAGAACTGGACTCAACACGTCCTATTCACCACACAAGAATATATCTGACTAATAATAATCGTAAAACCTATGTATTGATATCTCTCTGTTAGTGTGTCAAGTGGGTGTAAAGCGGCATAAACACAGCAGTGAAAAGCAGCTAAACCCCATTATAAAAATAAATTACTTTGAAACACCCATGAAACAAAGACAGTGAAAGAGAGAGAAATTCTTACACAATGCGTTCAGGGGCTGTGATGCAACCTGGATTGACCATATCTAGACGCACAGCTGGATGAGACATAAGGGTGGACACTCTTGGGGCTGAGAGGTTTGGTGAGGTTGGGTGAGCAAACGCAGACCCTTTAAAGGAATACTGCGTGGTACCCATCGCATGGGTCCCAAATCTCCAGGTTCAAGGGCATCTTCCTACATCAAAAACATGCATGAGAAACCCAGAAGATGGTACACCGTGTGATGGGGAAAGGTTTCTAAAACGCACCTCATTTCTCATCTCCTTGTGCCCGGGTTCGCCATTCCAGCCGCTTTACTAGCAAGCTCCCTACTTGGAGCATCAGCACCTTTAACCTCCTGTTCCATACAGGTTGCAATTTGTCCTGAGGATAAACGGGAAGACGTGGAACCAACGAGAGACTAGCTCTTGGTGTTGGGACAGGCACAGGTCACTCTATTTTCCCATCAGAAAGAAGAATTAACCACAGGCTCAGCCTGCCCCCCGGAACCAGAACAGGGCCTGAAGCCATTCTGCGATTTTGCGGCCAGCTCCCATAAAAACGAGTTGTAAAATGGAGGTTCAGGGCACTGCAATTCACAAACCTGCAGAGTTATAAATGATAACTCTCGTCCACAAATATATTGAGGGAAGGCAAAGAAGAGGATTTGAAATCAAGGCAGAATTGCAGGAAACAGATTTCAGGAGGTAGATACGAATCGCCTTTAAAGCACATGAGAAGCGGCAAAACGTTGACAATGATGCCCTTGGCCAAAAAGGGCGTATGCGTTTTTTCCATAATATATTCAGGAAAAAACGCATACGCCCTTTTTGGCCAACCAAGCAACCTGGAAAGGCAAATCAGCGCTACAAAGAAGTCTCGCTTCCCATCGGTCAAAAGGGCCATGCTGAAAAATGTGTCAAAACCAGAAATGCAGGACAGGCCATGGAGAAATGGGAGCCTTGCTACACTGATGGGCGGGATGTAAATTGCCAAGAGCCACTCCGGAGAAGTGTCCGGTGAGTCCTGAAACATCTGAAAAACACAGCTTAGAGAGCATAGGGCACTTCCACTCATGGGGGTATAAATTGGGAAAATTAAAAATCAGCAAGACACAAGCACCCCAAAGTTTAGGGCTGCTCTGTTGACCAGGACCTCCACTTCATTCCACCTTAAATATCCCAGGAAAGAGAAAAATGGATAAAGAAGTTGTGGTCCTTATGTACAATGGAATATCACTCAGCCATGAAATCAATGTCGTAAGGTTAGTAGCAGCATGATGAGTGGATTTAGGTACGACGATTCTAAGTGAAATAAGTCACACAGAAAAGGACACTTCTCATAAGGTATCACTGATAGAGGGAATGTAAAAACCGTTACACTTGAACTGAATTACAAAACAGAACAGAGTCACACATGCAGAAAACACACTATGGCTGCTTAACGGGAAAGGTGAGGTGGGGTGATACATAAAACAAGGGTATCAAATTAGCTCAGATACCGTTCCATAAACCCAATATGTAATAGACAAGACCTACTCCTGGCTCAGAGAACTGGACTCAACACGCCCTATTCACCACACTAGAATATATCTGACTAATAATAATCGTAAAACCTATGTATTGATATCTCTCTGTTAGTGTGTCAAGTGGGTGTAAAGCGGCATAAACACAGCAGTGAAAAGCAGCTAAACCCCATTATAAAAATAAATTACTTTGAAACACCCATGAAACAAAGACAGTGAAAGAGAGAGAAATTCTTACAGAATGAGTTCAGGGGCTGTGATGCAACCTGGATTGACCATATCTCGACGCACAGCTGGATGAGACATAAGGGTGGACACTCTTGGGGCTGAGAGGTTTGGTGAGGTTGGGTGAGCAAACGCAGACCCTTTAAAGGAATACTGCGTGGTACCCATCGCATGGGTCCCAAATCTCCAGGTTCAAGGGCATCTTCCTACATCAAAAACATGCATGAGAAACCCAGAAGATGGTACACCGTGTGATGGGGAAAGGTTTCTAAAACGCACCTCATTTCTCATCTCCTTGTGCCCGGGTTCGCCATTCCAGCCGCTTTACTAGCAAGCTCCCTACTTGGAGCATCAGCACCTTTAACCTCCTGTTCCGTACAGGTTGCAATTTGTCCTGAGGATAAACGGGAAGACGTGGAACCAACGAGAGACTAGCTCTTGGTGTTGGGACAGGCACAGGTCACTCTATTTTCCCATCAGAAAGAAGAATTAACCACAGGCTCAGCCTGCCCCCCGGAACCAGAACAGGGCCTGAAGCCATTCTGCGATTTTGCGGCCAGCTCCCATAAAAACGAGTTGTAAAATGGAGGTTCAGGGCACTGCAATTCACAAACCTGCAGAGTTATAAATGATAACTCTCGTCCACAAATATATTGAGGGAAGGCAAAGAAGAGGATTTGAAATCAAGGCAGAATTGCAGGAAACAGATTTCAGGAGGTAGATACGAATCGCCTTTAAAGCACATGAAAAGCGGCAAAACGTTGACAATGATGCCCTTGGCCAAAAAGGGCGTATGCGTTTTTTCCTGAATATATTCAGGAAAAAACGCATACGCCCTTTTTGGCCAACCAAGCAACCTGGAAAGGCAAATCAGCGCTACAAAGAAGTCTCGCTTCCCATCGGTCAAAAGGGCCATGCTGAAAAATGTGTCAAAACCAGAAATGCAGGACAGGCCATGGAGAAATGGGAGCCTTGCTACACTGATGGGCGGGATGTAAATTGCCAAGAGCCACTCTGGAGGAGTGTCCGGTGAGTCCTGAAACATCTGAAAAACACAGCTCAGAGAGCATAGGGCACTTCCACTCATGGGGGTATAAATTGGGAAAATTAAAAATCAGCAAGACACAAGCACCCCAAAGTTTAGGGCTGCTCTGTTGACCAGGACCTCCACTTCATTCCACCTTAAATATCCCAGGAAAGAGAAAAATGGATAAAGAAGTTGTGGTCCTTATGTACAATGGAATATCACTCAGCCAGGAAATCAATGTCGTAAGGTTAGTAGCAGCATGATGAGTGGATTTAGGTACGACGATTCTAAGTGAAATAAGTCACACAGAAAAGGACACTTCTCATAACGTATCACTGATAGAGGGAATGTAAAAACCGTTACACTTGAACTGAATTACAAAACAGAACAGAGTCACACATGCAGAAAACACACTATGGCTGCTTAACGGGAAAGGTGAGGTGGGGTGATACATAAAACAAGGGTATCAAATTAGCTCAGATACCATTCCATAAACCCGATATGTAATAGACAAGACCTACTCCTTGCTCATAGAACTGGACTCAACACGCCCTATTCACCGCACAAGAATATATCTGACTAGTAATAATCGTAAAACCTATGTATTGATATCTCTCTGTTAGTGTGTCAAGTGGGTGTAAAGCGGCATAAACACAGCAGTGAAAAGCAGCTAAACCCCATTATAAAAATAAATTACTTTGAAACACCCATGAAACAAAGACAGTGAAAGAGAGAGAAATTCGTACACAATGCGTTCAGGGGCTGTGATGCAACCTGGATGGACCATATCTAGACCTACAGCTGGATGAGACATAAGGGTGGACACTCTTGGGGCTGAGAGGTTTGGTGAGGTTGGGTGAGCAAACGCAGACCCTTTAAAGTAATACTGCGTGGTACCCATCACATGGGTCCCAAATCTCCAGGTTCAAGGGCATCTTCTTACATCAAAAACATGCATGAGAAACCCAGAAGATGGTACACCGTGTGATGGGGAAAGGTTTCTAAAACGCACCTCATTTCTCATCTCCTTGTGCCCGGGTTCGCCATTCCAGCCGCTTTACTAGCAAGCTCCCTACTTGGAGCATCAGCACCTTTAACCTCCTGTTCCATACAGGTTGCAATTTGTCCTGAGGATAAACGGGAAGACGTGCAACCAACGAGAGACTAGCTCTTGGTGTTGGGACAGGCACAGGTCACTCTATTTTCCCATCAGAAAGAAGAATTAACCACAGGCTCAGCCTGCCCCCCGGAACTAGAACAGGGCCTGAAGCCATTCTGCGATTTTGCGGCCAGCTCCCATAAAAACGAGTTGTAAAATGGAGGTTCAGGGCACTGCAATTCACAAACCTGCAGAGTTATTAATGATAACTCTCGTCCACAAATATATTGAGGGAAGGCAAAGAAAAGGATTTGAAATCAAGGCAGAATTGCAGGAAACAGATTTCAGGAGGTAGATACGAATCGCCTTTAAAGCACATGAAAAGCGGCAAAACGTTGACAATGAGGCCCTTGGCCAAAAAGAGCGCATGCGTTTTTTCCTGAATATATTCAGGAAAAAACGCATGCGCCATTTTTGGCCAACCAAGCAACCTGGAAAGGCAAATCAGCGCTACAAAGGAGTCTCGCTTCCCATCGGTCAAAAGGGCCATGCTGAAAAAAGTGTCAAAACCAGAAATGCAGGACAGGCCATGGAGAAATGGGAGCCTTGCTACACTGATGGGCGGGATGTAAATTGCCAAGAGCCACTCTGGAGAAGTGTCCGGTGAGTCCTGAAACATCTGAAAAACACAGCTCAGAGAGCATAGGGCACTTCCACTCATGGGGGTATAAATTGGGAAAATTAAAAATCAGCAAGACACAAGCACCCCAAAGATTAGGGCTGCTCTTTTGACCAGGACCTCCACTTCATTCCACCTTCAATATCCCAGGAAAGAGAAAAATGGATAAAGAAGTTGTGGTCCTTATGTACAATGGAATATCACTCAGCCATGAAATCAATGTCGTAAGGTTAGTAGCAGCATGATGAGTGGATTTATGTATGACGATTCTAAGTGAAATAAGTCACACAGAAAAGGACACTTCTCATAAGGTATCACTGATAGAGGGAATGTAAAAACCGTTACACTTGAACTGAATTACAAAACAGAACAGAGTCACACATGCAGAAAACACACTATGGCTGCTTAACGGGAAAGGTGAGGTGGGGTGATACATAAAACAAGGGTATCAAATTAGCTCAGATATCGTTCCATAAACCCAATATGTAATAGACAAGACCTACTCCTTGCTCAGAGAACTGGACTCAACACGCCCTATTCACCGCACAAGAATATATCTGACTAATAATAATCGTAAAACCTATGTATTGCTATCTCTCTGTTAGTGTGTCAAGTGGGTATAAAGCGGCATAAACACAGCAGTGAAAAGCAGCTAAACCCCATTATAAAAATAAATTACTTTGAAACACCCATGAATAAAGACAGTGAAAGAGAGAGAAATTCTTACACAATGCGTTCAGGGGCTGTGATGCAACCTGGATTGACCATATCTAGACCCACAGCTGGATGAGACATAAGGGTGGACACTCTTGGGGCTGAGAGGTTTGGTGAGGTTGGGTGAGCAAACGCAGACCCTTTAAAGGAATACTGCGTGGTACCCATCGCATGGGTCCCAAATCTCCAGGTTCAAGGGCATCTTCCTACATCAAAAACATGCATGAGAAACCCAGAAGATGGTACACCGTGTGATGGGGAAAGGTTTCTAAAACGCACTTCATTTCTCATCTCCTTGTGCCCGGGTTCGCCATTCCAGCAGCTTTACTAGCAAGCTCCCTACTTGGAGCATCAGCACCTTTAACCTCCTGTTCCATACAGGTTGCAATTTGTCCTGAGGATAAACGGGAAGACGTGGAACCAACGAGAGACTAGCTCTTGGTGTTGGGACAGGCACAGGTCACTCTATTTTCCCATCAGAAAAAAGAATTAACCACAGGCTCAGCCTGCCCCCCGGAACCAGAACAGGGCCTGAAGCCATTCTGCGATTTTGCGGCCAGCTCCCATAAAAACGAGTTGTAAAATGGAGGTTCAGGGCACTGCAATTCACAAACCTGCAGAGTTATATATGATAACTCTCGTCCACAAATATATTGAGGGAAGGCAAAGAAGAGGATTTGAAATCAAGGCAGAATTGCAGGAAACAGATTTCAGGAGGTAGATACGAATCGCCTTTAAAGCACATGAAAAGCGGCAAAACGTTGACAATGATGCCCTTGGCCAAAAAGGGCGTATGCGTTTTTTCCTGAATATATTCAGGAAAAAACGCATACGCCCTTTTTGGCCAACCAAGCCACCTGGAAAGGCAAATCAGCGCTACAAAGAAGTCTCGCTTCCCATCGGTCAAAAGGGCCATGCTGAAAAATGTGTCAAAACCAGAAATGCAGGACAGGCCATGGAGAAATGGGAGCCTTGCTACACTGATGGGCGGGATGTAAATTGCCAAGAGCCACTCTGGAGGAGTGTCCGGTGAGTCCTGAAACATCTGAAAAACACAGCTCAGAGAGCATAGGGCACTTCCACTCATGGGGGTATAAATTGGGAAAATTAAAAATCAGCAAAACACAAGCACCCCAAAGTTTAGGGCTGCTCTGTTGACCAGGACCTCCACTTCATTCCACCTTAAATATCCCAGGAAAGAGAAAAATGGATAAAGAAGTTGTGGTCCTTATGTACAATGGAATATCACTCAGCCATGAAATCAATGTCGTAAGGTTAGTAGCAGCATGATGAGTGGATTTAGGTACGACGATTCTAAGTGAAATAAGTCACACAGAAAAGGACACTTCTCATAAGGTATCACTGATAGAGGGAATGTAAAAACCGTTACACTTGAACTGAATTACAAAACAGAACAGAGTCACACATGCAGAAAACACACTATGGCTGCTTAACGGGAAAGGTGAGGTGGGGTGATACATAAAACAAGGGTATCAAATTAGCTCAGATACCGTTCCATAAACCCAATATGTAATAGACAAGACCTACTCCTTGCTCAGAGAACTGGACTCAACACGCCCTATTCACCGCACAAGAATATATCTGACTGGTAATAATCTTAAAACCTATGTATTGATATCTCTCTGTTAGTGTGTCAAGTGGGTGTAAAGCAGCATAAACACAGCAGTGAAAAGCAGCTAAACCCCATTATAAAAATAAATTACTTTGAAAAACCCATGAAACAAAGACAGTGAACGAGAGAGGAATTCTTACACAATGCGTTCAGGGGCTGTGATGCAACCTGGATTGACCATATCTAGACGCACAGCTGGATGAGACATAAGGGTGGACACTCTTGGGGCTGAGAGGTTTGGTGAGGTTGGGTGAGCAAACGCAGACCCTTTAAAGTAATACTGCGTGGTACCCATCGCATGGGTCCCAAATCTCCAGGTTCAAGGGCATCTTCCTACATCAAAAACATGCATGAGAAACCCAGAAGATGGTACACCGTGTGATGGGGAAAGGTTTCTAAAACGCACCTCATTTCTCATCTCCTTGTGCCCGGGTTCGCCATTCCAGCCGCTTTACTAGCAAGCTCCCTACTTGGAGCATCAGCACCTTTAACCTCCTGTTCCATACAGGTTGCAATTTGTCCTGAGGATAAACGGGAAGACGTGGAACCAACGAGAGACTAGCTCTTGGTGTTGGGACAGGCACAGGTCACTCTATTTTCCCATCAGAAAGAAGAATTAACCACAGGCTCAGCCTGCCCCCTGGAACCAGAACATGGCCTGAAGCCATTCTGCGATTTTGCGGCCAGCTCCCATAAAAACGAGTTGTAAAATGGAGGTTCAGGGCACTGCAATTCACAAACCTGCAGAGTTATAAATGATAACTCTCGTCCACAAATATATTGAGGGAAGGCAAAGAAGAGGATTTGAAATCAAGGCAGAATTGCAGGAAACAGATTTCAGGAGGTAGATTCGAATCGCCTTTAAAGCACATGAAAAGCGGCAAAACGTTGACAATGATGCCCTTGGGCAAAAAGGGCGTATGCGTTTTTTCCTGAATATATTCAGGAAAAAACGCATACGCCCTTTTTGGCCAACCAAGCAACCTGGAAAGGCAAATCAGCGCTACAAAGAAGTCTCGCTTCCCATCGGTCAAAAGGGCCATGCTGAAAAAAGTGTCAAAACCAGAAATGCAGGACAGGCCATGGAGAAATGGGAGCCTTGCTACACTGATGGGCGGGATGTAAATTGCCAAGAGCCACTCCGGAGAAGTGTCCGGTGAGTCCTGAAACATCTGAAAAACACAGCTTAGAGAGCATAGGGCACTTCCACTCATGGGGGTATAAACTGGGAAAATTAAAAATCAGCAAGACACAAGCACCCCAAAGTTTAGGGCTGCTCTGTTGACCAGGACCTCCACTTCATTCCACCTTAAATATCCCAGGAAAGAGAAAAATGGATAAAGAAGTTGTGGTCCTTATGTACAATGGAATATCACTCAGCCAGGAAATCAATGTCGTAAGGTTAGTAGCAGCATGATGAGTGGATTTAGGTACGACGATTCTAAGTGAAATAAGTCACACAGAAAAGGACACTTCTCATAACGTATCACTGATAGAGGGAATGTAAAAACCGTTACACTTGAACTGAATTACAAAACAGAACAGAGTCACACATGCAGAAAACACACTATGGCTGCTTAACGGGAAAGGTGAGGTGGGGTGATACATAAAACAAGGGTATCAAATTATCTCAGATACCATTCCATAAACCCGATATGTAATAGACAAGACCTACTCCTTGCTTATAGAACTGGACTCAACACGCCCTATTCACCGCACAAGAATATATCTGACTAGTAATAATCGTAAAACCTATGTATTGATATCTCTCTGTTAGTGTGTCAAGTGGGTGTAAAGTGGCATAAACACAGCAGTGAAAAGCAGCTAAACCCCATTATAAAAATAAATTACTTTGAAACACCCATGAAACAAAGACAGTGAAAGAGAGAGAAATTCTTACACAATGCGTTCAGGGGCTCTGATGCAACCTGGATGGACCATATCTAGACCTACAGCTGGATGAGACATAAGGGTGGACACTCTTGGGGCTGAGAGGTTTGGTGAGGTTGGGTGAGCAAACGCAGACCCTTTAAAGTAATACTGCGTGGTACCCATCGCATGGGTCCCAAATCTCCAGGTTCAAGGGCATCTTCTTACATCAAAAACATGCATGAGAAACCCAGAAGATGGTACACCGTGTGATGGGGAAAGGTTTCTAAAACGCACCTCATTTCTCATCTCCTTGTGCCCGGGTTCGCCATTCCAGCCGCTTTACTAGCAAGCTCCCTACTTGGAGCATCAGCACCTTTAACCTCCTGTTCCATACAGGTTGCAATTTGTCCTGAGGATAAACGGGAAGACGTGCAACCAACGAGAGACTAGCTCTTGGTGTTGGGACAGGCACAGGTCACTCTATTTTCCCATCAGAAAGAAGAATTAACCACAGGCTCAGCCTGCCCCCCAGAACTAGAACAGGGCCTGAAGCCATTCTGCGATTTTGCGGCCAGCTCCCATAAAAACGAGTTGTAAAATGGAGGTTCAGGGCACTGCAATTCACAAACCTGCAGAGTTATTAATGATAACTCTCGTCCACAAATATATTGAGGGAAGGCAAAGAAAAGGATTTGAAATCAAGGCAGAATTGCAGGAAACAGATTTCAGGAGGTAGATACGAATCGCCTTTAAAGCACATGAAAAGCGGCAAAACGTTGACAATGAGGCCCTTGGCCAAAAAGAGCGCATGCGTTTTTTCCTGAATATATTCAGGAAAAAACGCATGCGCCATTTTTGGCCAACCAAGCAACCTGGAAAGGCAAATCAGCGCTACAAAGGAGTCTCGCTTCCCATCGGTCAAAAGGGCCATGCTGAAAAAAGTGTCAAAACCAGAAATGCAGGACAGGCCATGGAGAAATGGGAGCCTTGCTACACTGATGGGCGGGATGTAAATTGCCAAGAGCCACTCTGGAGAAGTGTCCGGTGAGTCCTGAAACATCTGAAAAACACAGCTCAGAGAGCATAGGGCACTTCCACTCATGGGGGTATAAATTGGGAAAATTAAAAATCAGCAAGACACAAGCACCCCAAAGATTAGGGCTGCTCTTTTGACCAGGACCTCCACTTCATTCCACCTTCAATATCCCAGGAAAGAGAAAAATGGATAAAGAAGTTGTGGTCCTTATGTACAATGGAATATCACTCAGCCATGAAATCAATGTCGTAAGGTTAGTAGCAGCATGATGAGTGGATTTAGGTATGACGATTCTAAGTGAAATAAGTCACACAGAAAAGGACACTTCTCATAAGGTATCACTGATAGAGGGAATGTAAAAACCGTTACACTTGAACTGAATTACAAAACAGAACAGAGTCACACATGCAGAAAACACACTATGGCTGCTTAACGGGAAAGGTGAGGTGGGGTGATACATAAAACAAGGGTATCAAATTAGCTCAGATATCGTTCCATAAACCCAATATGTAATAGACAAGACCTACTCCTTGCTCAGAGAACTGGACTCAACACGCCCTATTCACCGCACAAGAATATATCTGACTAATAATAATCGTAAAACCTATGTATTGCTATCTCTCTGTTAGTGTGTCAAGTGGGTATAAAGCGGCATAAACACAGCAGTGAAAAGCAGCTAAACCCCATTATAAAAATAAATTACTTTGAAACACCCATGAAACAAAGACAGTGAAAGAGAGAGAAATTCTTACACAATGCGTTCAGGGGCTGTGATGCAACCTGGATTGACCATATCTAGACGCACAGCTGGATGAGACATAAGGGTGGACACTCTTGGGGCTGAGAGGTTTGGTGAGGTTGGGTGAGCAAACGCAGACCCTTTAAAGGAATACTGCGTGGTACCCATCGCATGGGTCCCAAATCTCCAGGTTCAAGGGCATCTTCCTACATCAAAAACATGCATGAGAAACCCAGAAGATGGTACACCGTGTGATGGGGAAAGGTTTCTAAAACGCACCTCATTTCTCATCTCCTTGTGCCCGGGTTCGCCATTCCAGCCGCTTTACTAGCAAGCTCCCTACTTGGAGCATCAGCACCTTTAACCTCCTGTTCCATACAGGTTGCAATTTGTCCTGAGGATAAACGGGAAGACGTGGAACCAACGAGAGACTAGCTCTTGGTGTTGGGACAGGCACAGGTCACTCTATTTTCCCATCAGAAAGAAGAATTAACCACAGGCTCAGCCTGCCCCCCGGAACCAGAACAGGGCCTGAAGCCATTCTGCGATTTTGCGGCCAGCTCCCATAAAAACGAGTTGTAAAATGGAGGTTCAGGGCACTGCAATTCACAAACCTGCAGAGTTATAAATGATAACTCTCGTCCACAAATATATTGAGGGAAGGCAAAGAAGAGGATTTGAAATCAAGGCAGAATTGCAGGAAACAGATTTCAGGAGGTAGATACGAATCGCCTTTAAAGCAAATGAGAAGCGGCAAAACGTTGACAATGATGCCCTTGGCCAAAAAGGGCGTATGCGTTTTTTCCTGAATATATTCAGGAAAAAACGCATACGCCCTTTTTGGCCAACCAAGCAACCTGGAAAGGCAAATCAGCGCTACAAAGAAGTCTCGCTTCCCATCGGTCAAAAGGGCCATGCTGAAAAATGTGTCAAAACCAGAAATGCAGGACAGGCCATGGAGAAATGGGAGCCTTGCTACACTGATGGGCGGGATGTAAATTGCCAAGAGCCACTCCGGAGAAGTGTCCGGTGAGTCCTGAAACATCTGAAAAACACAGCTTAGAGAGCATAGGGCACTTCCACTCATGGGGGTATAAATTGGGAAAATTAAAAATCAGCAAGACACAAGCACCCCAAAGTTTAGGGCTGCTCTGTTGACCAGGACCTCCACTTCATTCCACCTTAAATATCCCAGGAAAGAGAAAAATGGATAAAGAAGTTGTGGTCCTTATGTACAATGGAATATCACTCAGCCATGAAATCAATGTCGTAAGGTTAGTAGCAGCATGATGAGTGGATTTAGGTACGACGATTCTAAGTGAAATAAGTCACACAGAAAAGGACACTTCTCATAAGGTATCACTGATAGAGGGAATGTAAAAACCGTTACACTTGAACTGAATTACAAAACAGAACAGAGTCACACATGCAGAAAACACACTATGGCTGCTTAACGGGAAAGGTGAGGTGGGGTGATACATAAAACAAGGGTATCAAATTAGCTCAGATACCGTTCCATAAACCCAATATGTAATAGACAAGACCTACTCCTGGCTCAGAGAACTGGACTCAACACGCCCTATTCACCACACTAGAATATATCTGACTAATAATAATCGTAAAACCTATGTATTGATATCTCTCTGTTAGTGTGTCAAGTGGGTGTAAAGCGGCATAAACACAGCAGTGAAAAGCAGCTAAACCCCATTATAAAAATAAATTACTTTGAAACACCCATGAAACAAAGACAGTGAAAGAGAGAGAAATTCTTACACAATGAGTTCAGGGGCTGTGATGCAACCTGGATTGACCATATCTAGACGCACAGCTGGATGAGACATAAGGGTGGACACTCTTGGGGCTGAGAGGTTTGGTGAGGTTGGGTGAGCAAATGCAGACCCTTTAAAGGAATACTGCGTGGTACCCATCGCATGGGTCCCAAATCTCCAGGTTCAAGGGCATCTTCCTACATCAAAAACATGCATGAGAAACCCAGAAGATGGTACACCGTGTGATGGGGAAAGGTTTCTAAAACGCACCTCATTTCTCATCTCCTTGTGCCCGGGTTCGCCATTCCAGCCGCTTTACTAGCAAGCTCCCTACTTGGAGCATCAGCACCTTTAACCTCCTGTTCCGTACAGGTTGCAATTTGTCCTGAGGATAAACGGGAAGACGTGGAACCAACGAGAGACTAGCTCTTGGTGTTGGGACAGGCACAGGTCACTCTATTTTCCCATCAGAAAGAAGAATTAACCACAGGCTCAGCCTGCCCCCCGGAACCAGAACAGGGCCTGAAGCCATTCTGCGATTTTGCGGCCAGCTCCCATAAAAACGAGTTGTAAAATGGAGGTTCAGGGCACTGCAATTCACAAACCTGCAGAGTTATAAATGATAACTCTCGTCCACAAATATATTGAGGGAAGGCAAAGAAGAGGATTTGAAATCAAGGCAGAATTGCAGGAAACAGATTTCAGGAGGTAGATACGAATCGCCTTTAAAGCACATGAAAAGCGGCAAAACGTTGACAATGATGCCCTTGGCCAAAAAGGGCGTATGCGTTTTTTCCTGAATATATTCAGGAAAAAACGCATACGTCCTTTTTGGCCAACCAAGCAACCTGGAAAGGCAAATCAGCGCTACAAAGAAGTCTCGCTTCCCATCGGTCAAAAGGGCCATGCTGAAAAATGTGTCAAAACCAGAAATGCAGGACAGGCCATGGAGAAATGGGAGCCTTGCTACACTGATGGGCGGGATGTAAATTGCCAAGAGCCACTCTGGAGGAGTGTCCGGTGAGTCCTGAAACATCTGAAAAACACAGCTCAGAGAGCATAGGGCACTTCCACTCATGGGGGTATAAATTGGGAAAATTAAAAATCAGCAAGACACAAGCACCCCAAAGTTTAGGGCTGCTCTGTTGACCAGGACCTCCACTTCATTCCACCTTAAATATCCCAGGAAAGAGAAAAATGGATAAAGAAGTTGTGGTCCTTATGTACAATGGAATACCACTCAGCCATGAAATCAATGTCGTAAGGTTAGTAGCAGCATGATGAGTGGATTTAGGTACGACGATTCTAAGTGAAATAAGTCACACAGAAAAGGACACTTCTCATAAGGTATCACTGATAGAGGGAATGTAAAAACCGTTACACTTGAACTGAATTACAAAACAGAACAGAGTCACACATGCAGAAAACACACTATGGCTGCTTAACGGGAAAGGTGAGGTGGGGTGATACATAAAACAAGGGTATCAAATTAGCTCAGATACCATTCCATAAACCCGATATGTAATAGACAAGACCTACTCCTTGCTCATAGAACTGGACTCAACACGCCCTATTCACCGCACAAGAATATATCTGACTAGTAATAATCGTAAAACCTATGTATTGATATCTCTCTGTTAGTGTGTCAAGTGGGTGTAAAGCGGCATAAACACAGCAGTGAAAAGCAGCTAAACCCCATTATAAAAATAAATTACTTTGAAACACCCATGAAACAAAGACAGTGAAAGAGAGAGAAATTCTTACACAATGCGTTCAGGGGCTGTGATGCAACCTGGATGGACCATATCTAGACCTACAGCTGGATGAGACATAAGGGTGGACACTCTTGGGGCTGAGAGGTTTGGTGAGGTTGGGTGAGCAAACGCAGACCCTTTAAAGTAATACTGCGTGGTACCCATCGCATGGGTCCCAAATCTCCAGGTTCAAGGGCATCTTCTTACATCAAAAACATGCATGAGAAACCCAGAAGATGGTACACCGTGTGATGGGGAAAGGTTTCTAAAACGCACCTCATTTCTCATCTCCTTGTGCCCGGGTTCGCCATTCCAGCCGCTTTACTAGCAAGCTCCCTACTTGGAGCATCAGCACCTTTAACCTCCTGTTCCATACAGGTTGCAATTTGTCCTGAGGATAAACGGGAAGACGTGCAACCAACGAGAGACTAGCTCTTGGTGTTGGGACAGGCACAGGTCACTCTATTTTCCCATCAGAAAGAAGAATTAACCACAGGCTCAGCCTGCCCCCCGGAACTAGAACAGGGCCTGAAGCCATTCTGCGATTTTGCGGCCAGCTCCCATAAAAACGAGTTGTAAAATGGAGGTTCAGGGCACTGCAATTCACAAACCTGCAGAGTTATTAATGATAACTCTCGTCCACAAATATATTGAGGGAAGGCAAAGAAAAGGATTTGAAATCAAGGCAGAATTGCAGGAAACAGATTTCAGGAGGTAGATACGAATCGCCTTTAAAGCACATGAAAAGCGGCAAAACGTTGACAATGAGGCCCTTGGCCAAAAAGAGCGCATGCGTTTTTTCCTGAATATATTCAGGAAAAAACGCATGCGCCATTTTTGGCCAACCAAGCAACCTGGAAAGGCAAATCAGCGCTACAAAGGAGTCTCGCTTCCCATCGGTCAAAAGGGTCATGCTGAAAAAAGTGTCAAAACCAGAAATGCAGGACAGGCCATGGAGAAATGGGAGCCTTGCTACACTGATGGGCGGGATGTAAATTGCCAAGAGCCACTCTGGAGAAGTGTCCGGTGAGTCCTGAAACATCTGAAAAACACAGCTCAGAGAGCATAGGGCACTTCCACTCATGGGGGTATAAATTGGGAAAATTAAAAATCAGCAAGACACAAGCACCCCAAAGATTAGGGCTGCTCTTTTGACCAGGACCTCCACTTCATTCCACCTTCAATATCCCAGGAAAGAGAAAAATGGATAAAGAAGTTGTGGTCCTTATGTACAATGGAATATCACTCAGCCATGAAATCAATGTCGTAAGGTTAGTAGCAGCATGATGAGTGGATTTAGGTATGACGATTCTAAGTGAAATAAGTCACACAGAAAAGGACACTTCTCATAAGGTATCACTGATAGAGGGAATGTAAAAACCGTTACACTTGAACTGAATTACAAAACAGAACAGAGTCACACATGCAGAAAACACACTATGGCTGCTTAACGGGAAAGGTGAGGTGGGGTGATACATAAAACAAGGGTATCAAATTAGCTCAGATATCGTTCCATAAACCCAATATGTAATAGACAAGACCTACTCCTTGCTCAGAGAACTGGACTCAACACGCCCTATTCACCGCACAAGAATATATCTGACTAATAATAATCGTAAAACCTATGTATTGCTATCTCTCTGTTAGTGTGTCAAGTGGGTATAAAGCGGCATAAACACAGCAGTGAAAAGCAGCTAAACCCCATTATAAAAATAAATTACTTTGAAACACCCATGAATAAAGACAGTGAAAGAGAGAGAAATTCTTACACAATGCGTTCAGGGGCTGTGATGCAACCTGGATTGACCATATCTAGACCCACAGCTGGATGAGACATAAGGGTGGACACTCTTGGGGCTGAGAGGTTTGGTGAGGTTGGGTGAGCAAACGCAGACCCTTTAAAGTAATACTGCGTGGTACCCATCGCATGGGTCCCAAATCTCCAGGTTCAAGGGCATCTTCCTACATCAAAAACATGCATGAGAAACCCAGAAGATGGTACACCGTGTGATGGGGAAAGGTTTCTAAAACGCACTTCATTTCTCATCTCCTTGTGCCCGGGTTCGCCATTCCAGCAGCTTTACTAGCAAGCTCCCTACTTGGAGCATCAGCACCTTTAACCTCCTGTTCCATACAGGTTGCAATTTGTCCTGAGGATAAACGGGAAGACGTGGAACCAACGAGAGACTAGCTCTTGGTGTTGGGACAGGCACAGGTCACTCTATTTTCCCATCAGAAAAAAGAATTAACCACAGGCTCAGCCTGCCCCCCGGAACCAGAACAGGGCCTGAAGCCATTCTGCGATTTTGCGGCCAGCTCCCATAAAAACGAGTTGTAAAATGGAGGTTCAGGGCACTGCAATTCACAAACCTGCAGAGTTATATATGATAACTCTCGTCCACAAATATATTGAGGGAAGGCAAAGAAGAGGATTTGAAATCAAGGCAGAATTGCAGGAAACAGATTTCAGGAGGTAGATACGAATCGCCTTTAAAGCACATGAAAAGCGGCAAAACGTTGACAATGATGCCCTTGGCCAAAAAGGGCGTATGCGTTTTTTCCTGAATATATTCAGGAAAAAACGCATACGCCCTTTTTGGCCAACCAAGCCACCTGGAAAGGCAAATCAGCGCTACAAAGAAGTCTCGCTTCCCATCGGTCAAAAGGGCCATGCTGAAAAATGTGTCAAAACCAGAAATGCAGGACAGGCCATGGAGAAATGGGAGCCTTGCTACACTGATGGGCGGGATGTAAATTGCCAAGAGCCACTCTGGAGAAGTGTCCGGTGAGTCCTGAAACATCTGAAAAACACAGCTCAGAGAGCATAGGGCACTTCCACTCATGGGGGTATAAATTGGGAAAATTAAAAATCAGCAAAACACAAGCACCCCAAAGTTTAGGGCTGCTCTGTTGACCAGGACCTCCACTTCATTCCACCTTAAATATCCCAGGAAAGAGAAAAATGGATAAAGAAGTTGTGGTCCTTATGTACAATGGAATATCACTCAGCCATGAAATCAATGTCGTAAGGTTAGTAGCAGCATGATGAGTGGATTTAGGTACGACGATTCTAAGTGAAATAAGTCACACAGAAAAGGACACTTCTCATAAGGTATCACTGATAGAGGGAATGTAAAAACCGTTACACTTGAACTGAATTACAAAACAGAACAGAGTCACACATGCAGAAAACACACTATGGCTGCTTAACGGGAAAGGTGAGGTGGGGTGATACATAAAACAAGGGTATCAAATTAGCTCAGATACCGTTCCATAAACCCAATATGTAATAGACAAGACCTACTCCTTGCTCAGAGAACTGGACTCAACACGCCCTATTCACCGCACAAGAATATATCTGACTGGTAATAATCTTAAAACCTATGTATTGATATCTCTCTGTTAGTGTGTCAAGTGGGTGTAAAGCAGCATAAACACAGCAGTGAAAAGCAGCTAAACCCCATTATAAAAATAAATTACTTTGAAAAACCCATGAAACAAAGACAGTGAACGAGAGAGGAATTCTTACACAATGCGTTCAGGGGCTGTGATGCAACCTGGATTGACCATATCTAGACGCACAGCTGGATGAGACATAAGGGTGGACACTCTTGGGGCTGAGAGGTTTGGTGAGGTTGGGTGAGCAAACGCAGACCCTTTAAAGTAATACTGCGTGGTACCCATCGCATGGGTCCCAAATCTCCAGGTTCAAGGGCATCTTCCTACATCAAAAACATGCATGAGAAACCCAGAAGATGGTACACCGTGTGATGGGGAAAGGTTTCTAAAACGCACCTCATTTCTCATCTCCTTGTGCCCGGGTTCGCCATTCCAGCCGCTTTACTAGCAAGCTCCCTACTTGGAGCATCAGCACCTTTAACCTCCTGTTCCATACAGGTTGCAATTTGTCCTGAGGATAAACGGGAAGACGTGGAACCAACGAGAGACTAGCTCTTGGTGTTGGGACAGGCACAGGTCACTCTATTTTCCCATCAGAAAGAAGAATTAACCACAGGCTCAGCCTGCCCCCTGGAACCAGAACATGGCCTGAAGCCATTCTGCGATTTTGCGGCCAGCTCCCATAAAAACGAGTTGTAAAATGGAGGTTCAGGGCACTGCAATTCACAAAACTGCAGAGTTATAAATGATAACTCTCGTCCACAAATATATTGAGGGAAGGCAAAGAAGAGGATTTGAAATCAAGGCAGAATTGCAGGAAACAGATTTCAGGAGGTAGATTCGAATCGCCTTTAAAGCACATGAAAAGCGGCAAAACGTTGACAATGATGCCCTTGGGCAAAAAGGGCATATGCGTTTTTTCCTGAATATATTCAGGAAAAAACGCATACGCCCTTTTTGGCCAACCAAGCAACCTGGAAAGGCAAATCAGCGCTACAAAGAAGTCTCGCTTCCCATCGGTCAAAAGGGCCATGCTGAAAAAAGTGTCAAAACCAGAAATGCAGGACAGGCCATGGAGAAATGGGAGCCTTGCTACACTGATGGGCGGGATGTAAATTGCCAAGAGCCACTCCGGAGAAGTGTCCGGTGAGTCCTGAAACATCTGAAAAACACAGCTTAGAGAGCATAGGGCACTTCCACTCATGGGGGTATAAATTGGGAAAATTAAAAATCAGCAAGACACAAGCACCCCAAAGTTTAGGGCTGCTCTGTTGACCAGGACCTCCACTTCATTCCACCTTAAATATCCCAGGAAAGAGAAAAATGGATAAAGAAGTTGTGGTCCTTATGTACAATGGAATATCACTCAGCCAGGAAATCAATGTCGTAAGGTTAGTAGCAGCATGATGAGTGGATTTAGGTACGACGATTCTAAGTGAAATAAGTCACACAGAAAAGGACACTTCTCATAACGTATCACTGATAGAGGGAATGTAAAAACCGTTACACTTGAACTGAATTACAAAACAGAACAGAGTCACACATGCAGAAAACACACTATGGCTGCTTAACGGGAAAGGTGAGGTGGGGTGATACATAAAACAAGGGTATCAAATTAGCTCAGATACCATTCCATAAACCCGATATGTAATAGACAAGACCTACTCCTTGCTCAGAGAACTGGACTCAACACGCCCTATTCACCGCACAAGAATATATCTGACTAGTAATAATCGTAAAACCTATGTATTGATATCTCTCTGTTAGTGTGTCAAGTGGGTGTAAAGCGGCATAAACACAGCAGTGAAAAGCAGCTAAACCCCATTATAAAAATAAATTACTTTGAAACACCCATGAAACAAAGACAGTGAAAGAGAGAGAAATTCTTACACAATGCGTTCAGGGGCTGTGATGCAACCTGGATAGACCATATCTAGACCTACAGCTGGATGAGACATAAGGGTGGACACTCTTGGGGCTGAGAGGTTTGGTGAGGTTGGGTGAGCAAACGCAGACCCTTTAAAGTAATACTGCGTGGTACCCATCGCATGGGTCCCAAATCTCCAGGTTCAAGGGCATCTTCTTACATCAAAAACATGCATGAGAAACCCAGAAGATGGTACACCGTGTGATGGGGAAAGGTTTCTAAAACGCACCTCATTTCTCATCTCCTTGTGCCCGGGTTCGCCATTCCAGCCGCTTTACTAGCAAGCTCCCTACTTGGAGCATCAGCACCTTTAACCTCCTGTTCCATACAGGTTGCAATTTGTCCTGAGGATAAACGGGAAGACGTGCAACCAACGAGAGACTAGCTCTTGGTGTTGGGACAGGCACAGGTCACTCTATTTTCCCATCAGAAAGAAGAATTAACCACAGGCTCAGCCTGCCCCCCGGAACTAGAACAGGGCCTGAAGCCATTCTGCGATTTTGCGGCCAGCTCCCATAAAAACGAGTTGTAAAATGGAGGTTCAGGGCACTGCAATTCACAAACCTGCAGAGTTATTAATGATCTCTCGTCCACAAATATATTGAGGGAAGGCAAAGAAAAGGATTTGAAATCAAGGCAGAATTGCAGGAAACAGATTTCAGGAGGTAGATACGAATCGCCTTTAAAGCACATGAAAAGCGGCAAAACGTTGACAATGAGGCCCTTGGCCAAAAAGAGCGCATGCGTTTTTTCCTGAATATATTCAGGAAAAAACGCATGCGCCATTTTTGGCCAACCAAGCAACCTGGAAAGGCAAATCAGCGCTACAAAGGAGTCTCGCTTCCCATCGGTCAAAAGGGCCATGCTGAAAAAAGTGTCAAAACCAGAAATGCAGGACAGGCCATGGAGAAATGGGAGCCTTGCTACACTGATGGGCGGGATGTAAATTGCCAAGAGCCACTCTGGAGAAGTGTCCGGTGAGTCCTGAAACATCTGAAAAACACAGCTCAGAGAGCATAGGGCACTTCCACTCATGGGGGTATAAATTGGGAAAATTAAAAATCAGCAAGACACAAGCACCCCAAAGATTAGGGCTGCTCTTTTGACCAGGACCTCCACTTCATTCCACCTTCAATATCCCAGGAAAGAGAAAAATGGATAAAGAAGTTGTGGTCCTTATGTACAATGGAATATCACTCAGCCATGAAATCAATGTCGTAAGGTTAGTAGCAGCATGATGAGTGGATTTAGGTATGACGATTCTAAGTGAAATAAGTCACACAGAAAAGGACACTTCTCATAAGGTATCACTGATAGAGGGAATGTAAAAACCGTTACACTTGAACTGAATTACAAAACAGAACAGAGTCACACATGCAGAAAACACACTATGGCTGCTTAACGGGAAAGGTGAGGTGGGGTGATACATAAAACAAGGGTATCAAATTAGCTCAGATATCGTTCCATAAACCCAATATGTAATAGACAAGACCTACTCCTTGCTCAGAGAACTGGACTCAACACGCCCTATTCACCGCACAAGAATATATCTGACTAATAATAATCGTAAAACCTATGTATTGCTATCTCTCTGTTAGTGTGTCAAGTGGGTATAAAGCGGCATAAACACAGCAGTGAAAAGCAGCTAAACCCCATTATAAAAATAAATTACTTTGAAATACCCATGAATAAAGACAGTGAAAGAGAGAGAAATTCTTACACAATGCGTTCAGGGGCTGTGATGCAACCTGGATTGACCATATCTAGACCCACAGCTGGATGAGACATAAGGGTGGACACTCTTGGGGCTGAGAGGTTTGGTGAGGTTGGGTGAGCAAACGCAGACCCTTTAAAGTAATACTGCGTGGTACCCATCGCATGGGTCCCAAATCTCCAGGTTCAAGGGCATCTTCCTACATCAAAAACATGCATGAGAAACCCAGAAGATGGTACACCGTGTGATGGGGAAAGGTTTCTAAAACGCACTTCATTTCTCATCTCCTTGTGCCCGGGTTCGCCATTCCAGCAGCTTTACTAGCAAGCTCCCTACTTGGAGCATCAGCACCTTTAACCTCCTGTTCCATACAGGTTGCAATTTGTCCTGAGGATAAACGGGAAGACGTGGAACCAACGAGAGACTAGCTCTTGGTGTTGGGACAGGCACAGGTCACTCTATTTTCCCATCAGAAAAAAGAATTAACCACAGGCTCAGCCTGCCCCCCGGAACCAGAACAGGGCCTGAAGCCATTCTGCGATTTTGCGGCCAGCTCCCATAAAAACGAGTTGTAAAATGGAGGTTCAGGGCACTGCAATTCACAAACCTGCAGAGTTATATATGATAACTCTCGTCCACAAATATATTGAGGGAAGGCAAAGAAGAGGATTTGAAATCAAGGCAGAATTGCAGGAAACAGATTTCAGGAGGTAGATACGAATCGCCTTTAAAGCACATGAAAAGCGGCAAAACGTTGACAATGATGCCCTTGGCCAAAAAGGGCGTATGCGTTTTTTCCTGAATATATTCAGGAAAAACCGCATACGCCCTTTTTGGCCAACCAAGCCACCTGGAAAGGCAAATCAGCGCTACAAAGAAGTCTCGCTTCCCATCGGTCAAAAGGGCCATGCTGAAAAATGTGTCAAAACCAGAAATGCAGGACAGGCCATGGAGAAATGGGAGCCTTGCTACACTGATGGGCGGGATGTAAATTGCCAAGAGCCACTCTGGAGGAGTGTCCGGTGAGTCCTGAAACATCTGAAAAACACAGCTCAGAGAGCATAGGGCACTTCCACTCATGGGGGTATAAATTGGGAAAATTAAAAATCAGCAAAACACAAGCACCCCAAAGTTTAGGGCTGCTCTGTTGACCAGGACCTCCACTTCATTCCACCTTCAATATCCCAGGAAAGAGAAAAATGGATAAAGAAGTTGTGGTCCTTATGTACAATGGAATATCACTCAGCCATGAAATCAATGTCGTAAGGTTAGTAGCAGCATGATGAGTGGATTTAGGTACGACGATTCTAAGTGAAATAAGTCACACAGAAAAGGACACTTCTCATAAGGTATCACTGATAGAGGGAATGTAAAAACCGTTACACTTGAACTGAATTACAAAACAGAACAGAGTCACACATGCAGAAAACACACTATGGCTGCTTAACGGGAAAGGTGAGGTGGGGTGATACATAAAACAAGGGTATCAAATTAGCTCAGATACCGTTCCATAAACCCAATATGTAATAGACAAGACCTACTCCTTGCTCAGAGAACTGGACTCAACACGCCCTATTCACCGCACAAGAATATATCTGACTGGTAATAATCTTAAAACCTATGTATTGATATCTCTCTGTTAGTGTGTCAAGTGGGTGTAAAGCAGCATAAACACAGCAGTGAAAAGCAGCTAAACCCCATTATAAAAATAAATTACTTTGAAAAACCCATGAAACAAAGACAGTGAACGAGAGAGGAATTCTTACACAATGCGTTCAGGGGCTGTGATGCAACCTGGATTGACCATATCTAGACCCACAGCTGGATGAGACATAAGGGTGGACACTCTTGGGGCTGAGAGGTTTGGTGAGGTTGGGTGAGCAAACGCAGACCCTTTAAAGTAATACTGCGTGGTACCCATCGCATGGGTCCCAAATCTCCAGGTTCAAGGGCATCTTCCTACATCAAAAACATGCATGAGAAACCCAGAAGATGTTACACCGTGTGATGGGGAAAGGTTTCTAAAACGCACTTCATTTCTCATCTCCTTGTGCCCGGGTTCGCCATTCCAGCAGCTTTACTAGCAAGCTCCCTACTTGGAGCATCAGCACCTTTAACCTCCTGTTCCATACAGGTTGCAATTTGTCCTGAGGATAAACGGGAAGACGTGGAACCAACGAGAGACTAGCTCTTGGTGTTGGGACAGGCACAGGTCACTCTATTTTCCCATCAGAAAAAAGAATTAACCACAGGCCCAGCCTGCCCCCCGGAACCAGAACAGGGCCTGAAGCCATTCTGCGATTTTGCGGCCAGCTCCCATAAAAACGAGTTGTAAAATGGAGGTTCAGGGCACTGCAATTCACAAACCTGCAGAGTTATATATGATAACTCTCGTCCACAAATATATTGAGGGAAGGCAAAGAAGAGGATTTGAAATCAAGGCAGAATTGCAGGAAACAGATTTCAGGAGGTAGATACGAATCGCCTTTAAAGCACATGAAAAGCGGCAAAACGTTGACAATGATGCCCTTGGCCAAAAAGGGCGTATGCGTTTTTTCCTGAATATATTCAGGAAAAAACGCATACGCCCTTTTTGGCCAACCAAGCCACCTGGAAAGGCAAATCAGCGCTACAAAGAAGTCTCGCTTCCCATCGGTCAAAAGGGCCATGCTGAAAAATGTGTCAAAACCAGAAATGCAGGACAGGCCATGGAGAAATGGGAGCCTTGCTACACTGATGGGCGGGATGTAAATTGCCAAGAGCCACTCTGGAGGAGTGTCCGGTGAGTCCTGAAACATCTGAAAAACACAGCTCAGAGAGCATAGGGCACTTCCACTCATGGGGGTATAAATTGGGAAAATTAAAAATCAGCAAAACACAAGCACCCCAAAGTTTAGGGCTGCTCTGTTGACCAGGACCTCCACTTCATTCCACCTTAAATATCCCAGGAAAGAGAAAAATGGATAAAGAAGTTGTGGTCCTTATGTACAATGGAATATCACTCAGCCATGAAATCAATGTCGTAAGGTTAGTAGCAGCATGATGAGTGGATTTAGGTACGACGATTCTAAGTGAAATAAGTCACACAGAAAAGGACACTTCTCATAAGGTATCACTGATAGAGGGAATGTAAAAACCGTTACACTTGAACTGAATTACAAAACAGAACAGAGTCACACATGCAGAAAACACACTATGGCTGCTTAACGGGAAAGGTGAGGTGGGGTGATACATAAAACAAGGGTATCAAATTAGCTCAGATACCGTTCCATAAACCCAATATGTAATAGACAAGACCTACTCCTTGCTCAGAGAACTGGACTCAACACACCCTATTCACCGCACAAGAATATATCTGACTGGTAATAATCTTAAAACCTATGTATTGATATCTCTCTGTTAGTGTGTCAAGTGGGTGTAAAGCAGCATAAACACAGCAGTGAAAAGCAGCTAAACCCCATTATAAAAATAAATTACTTTGAAAAACCCATGAAACAAAGACAGTGAACGAGAGAGGAATTCTTACACAATGCGTTCAGGGGCTGTGATGCAACCTGGATTGACCATATCTAGACGCACAGCTGGATGAGACATAAGGGTGGACACTCTTGGGGCTGAGAGGTTTGGTGAGGTTGGGTGAGCAAACGCAGACCCTTTAAAGTAATACTGCGTGGTACCCATCGCATGGGTCCCAAATCTCCAGGTTCAAGGGCATCTTCCTACATCAAAAACATGCATGAGAAACCCAGAAGATGGTACACCGTGTGATGGGGAAAGGTTTCTAAAACGCACCTCATTTCTCATCTCCTTGTGCCCGGGTTCGCCATTCCAGCCGCTTTACTAGCAAGCTCCCTACTTGGAGCATCAGCACCTTTAACCTCCTGTTCCATACAGGTTGCAATTTGTCCTGAGGATAAACGGGAAGACGTGGAACCAACGAGAGACTAGCTCTTGGTGTTGGGACAGGCACAGGTCACTCTATTTTCCCATCAGAAAGAAGAATTAACCACAGGCTCAGCCTGCCCCCTGGAACCAGAACATGGCCTGAAGCCATTCTGCGATTTTGCGGCCAGCTCCCATAAAAACGAGTTGTAAAATGGAGGTTCAGGGCACTGCAATTCACAAACCTGCAGAGTTATAAATGATAACTCTCGTCCACAAATATATTGAGGGAAGGCAAAGAAGAGGATTTGAAATCAAGGCAGAATTGCAGGAAACAGATTTCAGGAGGTAGATTCGAATCGCCTTTAAAGCACATGAAAAGCGGCAAAACGTTGACAATGATGCCCTTGGGCAAAAAGGGCATATGCGTTTTTTCCTGAATATATTCAGGAAAAAACGCATACGCCCTTTTTGGCCAACCAAGCAACCTGGAAAGGCAAATCAGCGCTACAAAGAAGTCTCGCTTCCCATCGGTCAAAAGGGCCATGCTGAAAAAAGTGTCAAAACCAGAAATGCAGGACAGGCCATGAAGAAATGGGAGCCTTGCTACACTGATGGGCGGGATGTAAATTGCCAAGAGCCACTCCGGAGAAGTGTCCGGTGAGTCCTGAAACATCTGAAAAACACAGCTTAGAGAGCATAGGGCACTTCCACTCATGGGGGTATAAATTGGGAAAATTAAAAATCAGCAAGACACAAGCACCCCAAAGTTTAGGGCTGCTCTGTTGACCAGGACCTCCACTTCATTCCACCTTAAATATCCCAGGAAAGAGAAAAATGGATAAAGAAGTTGTGGTCCTTATGTACAATGGAATATCACTCAGCCAGGAAATCAATGTCGTAAGGTTAGTAGCAGCATGATGAGTGGATTTAGGTACGACGGTTCTAAGTGAAATAAGTCACACAGAAAAGGACACTTCTCATAACGTATCACTGATAGAGGGAATGTAAAAACCGTTACACTTGAACTGAATTACAAAACAGAACAGAGTCACACATGCAGAAAACACACTATGGCTGCTTAACGGGAAAGGTGAGGTGGGGTGATACATAAAACAAGGGTATCAAATTAGCTCAGATACCATTCCATAAACCCGATATGTAATAGACAAGACCTACTCCTTGCTCATAGAACTGGACTCAACACGCCCTATTCACCGCACAAGAATATATCTGACTAATAATAATCGTAAAACCTATGTATTGATATCTCTCTGTTAGTGTGTCAAGTGGGTGTAAAGTGGCATAAACACAGCAGTGAAAAGCAGCTAAACCCCATTATAAAAATAAATTACTTTGAAACACCCATGAAACAAAGACAGTGAAAGAGAGAGAAATTCTTACACAATGCGTTCAGGGGCTCTGATGCAACCTGGATGGACCATATCTAGACCTACAGCTGGATGAGACATAAGGGTGGACACTCTTGGGGCTGAGAGGTTTGGTGAGGTTGGGTGAGCAAACGCAGACCCTTTAAAGTAATACTGCGTGGTACCCATCTCATGGGTCCCAAATCTCCAGGTTCAAGGGCATCTTCTTACATCAAAAACATGCATGAGAAACCCAGAAGATGGTACACCGTGTGATGGGGAAAGGTTTCTAAAACGCACCTCATTTCTCATCTCCTTGTGCCCGGGTTCGCCATTCCAGCCGCTTTACTAGCAAGCTCCCTACTTGGAGCATCAGCACCTTTAACCTCCTGTTCCATACAGGTTGCAATTTGTCCTGAGGATAAACGGGAAGACGTGGAACCAACGAGAGACTAGCTCTTGGTGTTGAGACAGGCACAGGTCACTCTATTTTCCCATCAGAAAGAAGAATTAACCACAGGCTCAGCCTGCCCCCCGGAACTAGAACAGGGCCTGAAGCCATTCTGCGATTTTGCGGCCAGCTCCCATAAAAACGAGTTGTAAAATGGAGGTTCAGGGCACTGCAATTCACAAACCTGCAGAGTTATTAATGATAACTCTCGTCCACAAATATATTGAGGGAAGGCAAAGAAAAGGATTTGAAATCAAGGCAGAATTGCAGGAAACAGATTTCAGGAGGTAGATACGAATCGCCTTTAAAGCACATGAAAAGCGGCAAAACGTTGACAATGAGGCCCTTGGCCAAAAAGAGCGCATGCGTTTTTTCCTGAATATATTCAGGAAAAAACGCATGCGCCATTTTTGGCCAACCAAGCAACCTGGAAAGGCAAATCAGCGCTACAAAGGAGTCTCGCTTCCCATCGGTCAAAAGGGCCATGCTGAAAAAAGTGTCAAAACCAGAAATGCAGGACAGGCCATGGAGAAATGGGAGCCTTGCTACACTGATGGGCGGGATGTAAATTGCCAAGAGCCACTCCGGAGAAGTGTCCGGTGAGTCCTGAAACATCTGAAAAACACAGCTTAGAGAGCATAGGGCACTTCCACTCATGGGGGTTTAAATTGGGAAAATTAAAAATCAGCAAGACACAAGCACCCCAAAGTTTAGGGCTGCTCTGTTGACCAGGACCTCCACTTCATTCCACCTTCAATATCCCAGGAAAGAGAAAAATGGATAAAGAAGTTGTGGTCCTTATGTACAATGGAATATCACTCAGCCATGAAATCAATGTCGTAAGGTTAGTAGCAGCATGATGAGTGGATTTAGGTATGACGATTCTAAGTGAAATAAGTCACACAGAAAAGGACACTTCTCATAAGGTATCACTGATAGAGGGAATGTAAAAACCGTTACACTTGAACTGAATTACAAAACAGAACAGAGTCACACATGCAGAAAACACACTATGGCTGCTTAACGGGAAAGGTGAGGTGGGATGATACATAAAACAAGGGTATCAAATTAGCTCAGATATCGTTCCATAAACCCAATATGTAATAGACAAGACCTACTCCTTGCTCAGAGAACTGGACTCAACACGCCCTATTCACCGCACAAGAATATATCTGACTAATAATAATCGTAAAACCTATGTATTGCTATCTCTCTGTTAGTGTGTCAAGTGGGTATAAAGCGGCATAAACACAGCAGTGAAAAGCAGCTAAACCCCATTATAAAAATAAATTACTTTGAAAAACCCATGAAACAAAGACAGTGAAAGAGAGAGAAATTCTTACACAATGAGTTCAGGGGCTGTGATGCAACCTGGATTGACCATATCTAGACCCACAGTTGGATGAGACATAAGGGTGGACACTCTTGGGGCTGAGAGGTTTGGTGAGGTTGGGTGAGCAAACGCAGACCCTTTAAAGTAATACTGCATGGTACCCATCGCATGGGTCCCAAATCTCCAGGTTCAAGGGCATCTTCCTACATCAAAAACATGCATGAGAAACCCAGAAGATGGTACACCGTGTGATGGGGAAAGGTTTCTAAAACGCACCTCATTTCTCATCTCCTTGTGCCCGGGTTCGCCATTCCAGCCGCTTTACTAGCAAGCTCCCTACTTGGAGCATCAGCACCTTTAACCTCCTGTTCCATACAGGTTGCAATTTGTCCTGAGGATAAACGGGAAGACGTGGAACCAACGAGAGACTAGCTCTTGGTGTTGGGACAGGCACAGGTCACTCTATTTTCCCATCAGAAAGAAGAATTAACCACAGGCTCAGCCTGCCCCCCGGAACCAGAACAGGGCCTGAAGCCATTCTGCGATTTTGCGGCCAGCTCCCATAAAAACGAGTTGTAAAATGGAGGTTCAGGGCACTGCAATTCACAAACCTGCAGTTATAAATGATAACTCTCGTCCACAAATATATTGAGGGAAGGCAAAGAAGAGGATTTGAAATCAAGGCAGAATTGCAGGAAACAGATTTCAGGAGGTAGATTCGAATCGCCTTTAAAGCACATGAAAAGCGGCAAAACGTTGACAATGATGCCCTTGGCCAAAAAGGGCGTATGCGTTTTTTCCTGAATATATTCAGGAAAAAACGCATACGCCCTTTTTGGCCAACCAAGCAACCTGGAAAGGCAAATCAGTGCTACAAAGAAGTCTCACTGCCCATCGGTCAAAAGGGCCATGCTGAAAAAAGTGTCAAAACCAGAAATGCAGGACAGGCCATGGAGAAATGGGAGCCTTGCTACACCGATGGGCGGGATGTAAATTGCCAAGAGCCACTCTGGAGAAGTGTCCGGTGAGTCCTGAAACATCTGAAAAACACAGCTTAGAGAGCATAGGGCACTTCCACTCATGGGGGTATAAATTGGGAAAATTAAAAATCAGCAAGACACAAGCACCCCAAAGTTTAGGGCTGCTCTGTTGACCAGGACCTCCACTTCATTCCACCTTCAATATCCCAGGAAAGAGAAAAATGGGTAAAGAAGTTGTGGTCCTTATGTACAATGGAATATCACTCAGCCATGAAATCAATGTCATAAGGCTAGTAGCAGCATGATGAGTGGATTTAGGTACGACGATTCTAAGTGAAATAAGTCACACAGAAAAAGACACGTATCATAAGCTATCACTTATAGAGGGAATGTAAAAACCGCTACACTTGAACTGAATTACAAAGCAGAACAGAGTCACACGTTTAGAAAACACACTATGGCTGGTTAACGGGAAAGGTGAGGTGGGGTGATGCATAAAACAAGGGTTTCAAATTATCTGAGATACCGTTCCATAAACCCAATATGAAATAGACAAGAACTACTCCTTGCTCAGAGAACAGGACTCAACACACCCTATTCACCGCAAAAGAATATATTTGATTAGTAGTAATCTTAAAACCTATGTATTGATATCTCTCTGTTAGTGTGTCAAGTGGGTGTAAAGCGGCATAAACACAGTAGTGAAAAGCAGCTAAACCCCATTATAAAAATAAATTACTTTTAAAAACCCATGATACAAAGACAGTGAAAGAGAGAGAAATTCTTACACAATTCGTTCAGGGGCTGTGATGCAACCTGGATCGACCATATCTAGACCCACAGCTGGGTGAGACATAAGGGTGGACACTCTTGCGGCTGAGAGGTTTGGTGAGGTTGGATGAGCCAACGCAGACCCTTTAAAGTAATACTGCGTGACACCCAACCCATGGGTCCCAAATCTCCAGGTTCAAGGGCATCTTCCTACATCAAAAACATGCATGAGAAACCCAGAAGATGCTACACCATGTGATCGGGAATGGTTTCTAAAATGCACCTCATTTATCATCTCCTTGTGCTCGGGTTCGCCATTCCAGCCACTTTCCTAGCAATCTCCCTACTTGGAGCATCAGCACCTTTAACCTCCTGTTCCGTACAGGTTGCAATTTGTACTGAGGATGAACGGGAAGAGGGGGAACCAATGAGAGACTAGATCTAGGTGTTGGGACAAGCACAGGTCACTCTATTTTCCCTTCAGAAAGAAGAATTAACCACAGGCTCAGCCTGCCCCCCGGAAGTAAAACAGGGCCTAAGGCAATCCTGCGCTTTTGCGGCCAACTCCCAAAAAAGCGAGTTGAAAAATGGATCTCAGGGGCACTGCAATTCACAAACCTGCAGAGTTATCAATGATAACTCTCGTCCACAAATATATTGAGGGAAGGCAACGAAGAGGATATGAAAGCAAGGCAGAATTGCAGAAACCGACTTAAGGAGGTAGATTCGAATCGCCTTTAAAGCAAATGAAAAGCGGCAAAACGTTGACAATGATACCCTTGGCCAAAAAGGGCGTATGCGTTTTTTCCTGAATATATTCAGGAAAAAACGCATACGCCCTTTTTGGCCAACCAAGCAACCTGGAAAGGCAAATCAGCGCTACAAAGAAGTCTCGCTTCCCATTGGTCAAAAGGGCCATGCTGAAAAAAGTGTCAAAACCAGAAATGCAGGACAGGCCATGGAGAAATGGGAGCCTTGCTACACTGATGGGCGGGATGTAAATTGCCAACAGCCACTCTGGAGAAGTGTACGGTGTGTCCTGAAACATCTAAAAAACACAGCTTAGAGAGCATAGGGCATTTCCACTCATGGGCGTATAAATTGGGAAAACTAAAAATCAGCAAGACACAGGCACACCAAAGTTTAGGGCTGCTCTGTTGACAAGAACCTTCTCTTCATTACACCTTAAATATCCCAGGAAATAGGAAAATGGATAACGATGTTGTGGTCCTTATGTACAATGGAATATCACTCAGCCATGAAATCAATGTCATAAGGCTATTAGCAGCATGATGAGTGGATTTATGTTCGACGATTCTAAGTGAAATAAGTCACACAGAAAAAGACACTTATCATAAGCTATCACTTATAGAGGGAATGTAAAAACCACTACAGTTGAACTGAATTACAAAGCAGAACAGAGTCACACGTTTAGAAAACACACTATGGCTGCTTAACGGGAAAGGTGAGGTGGGGTGATGCATAAAACAAGGGTTTCATATTAGCTCAAATACCGATCCATAACCCCAATATGTAATAGACAAGACCTACTCCTTGCTCAGTGAAGTGGATGCAACACCCCCTATTCAACGAACAAGAATATATCTGACTAGTAAAAATCTTAAAACCTATGTATTGATTTCTCTCTGTAAGTGAATCAAGTGGGTGTAAAGGGGCATAAACACAGCAGTGAAAATCAGGTAAACCCCATTATAAAAATAAATTACTTTAAAATCCCAAAAAACAAAGACAGTGATAGAGGGAGAAATTTTTACATAATTCGTTCCGGGGCTGTGATGCAACCTGGTGTGACCATATCTAGACCCACAGCTGGATGAGAAATAAAGCTGGACACTCTTGGGGCTGAAGGTCTCTTTCCCTATTTACCAGATTGGGAACGTAGAAAGGCTGCCACCCTCTGGCCGTTACCTGCAAAAGCAACTTTAAAACCTGTGCTAATGGTCACTTCATATGAACAAGTACTTCAGGGCTGTAAATGAAACGTGCCCTCAAAATGTCTTGAGGGAGGTAATGGCCAAAAATTTTCAAAATGTGACACTTACTTTAAGAAAACACTTTGAAGAACTAAGCTGTAATCACAGTTTGATAAATAAAAAGGGCATGCTTTAAAGCTCAATTTCAACAGATTATGGGACACATGCAAATTCAACCACAGATAGGTATCAGCTCGCACCGGTTAGAATAACCATCAGCAAGAAAACTACAAACAATAAATATTGAAGGTGTTTTGGAGAAATGCATACCCTCAATATTAAGTGGGACGTAACCTGGAAAGAGCCACTAATGAGAACTGAATGGTGGTGCCTTTAAAACATACACACTGAGCTACCATATGATACAGCAAGCCCACTCCTTGGCCTATAACATAAGAAGATATAACTGGAAAGACACAGGCAAGCAAATGTGCATTGCAGCAGTATTACAATAGCCAAGACATGGAGGCAACCAGAAAGTCCATCAAGAGGTGCGTGGCCAAAGAAGAACTGGTACACGTACAGATGGAATATTAGCCAGGGAAAAAAATGAAACAATGCCATTTGCAGCACCATGTATGATTCTTGAGGTAATCAGGCAAATTGTACTAAGTCAGAAAGCAAAAGACACATATCCTATAATATCACTTATAGGTCTTAGCTAAAAATTGATACCAATGAAGATATTTCCACAGAGAAATGCAATCACAGATTCATTAAACAAACTTATGGTTCACCAAATGGAAAGGTGTGAGGATTGGATACATTAGGATATTGGGGTTAAGATAGATATAGAAACACATGTGAAATATGTAATCACCAAAGACCTACGTAATACCAAGACAAGACTACTCAACATCGTGTCATAACCTACATGGGAAAATGATCCAAAGAAGAATAGATATATGTATATGTTTAAAAGAACCACATCTTTCACACCTAGAAGAAACAAAACATTTTAATTACATTTGCTCTGACAAAAAATAAAAATTAAATTAAAAAAAGAACAAGAAGTAATGAGACATAAACTTAAGGGGCTATTTGCTGGCACATTGCATTCTAATTTACAACCAGAACATGACTTCCATTAAGGCTCTGTCATCACTAATAAAGCAGCTTTATAAGCAATGTTGAAGGTAGCTTAAAAGAAGTCTCACTAATTATTGATAGTAACAAGGAAACAAAGAAAAGTAAAAATCTCACTGCAAAAAGTATACATAGGGTAAGGATAGTAGATCAAACACTTATTAAACTTCTGTAAAGAATAAAAGACAACAGTAGTATGTTTTTTTAAAAAGAGAGGGCCCAAATAAATCTGAAATGAAAGAGATGATGTTACAACGGACACCACAGAAATACAAAGTATCCTAAGATACACACAGGGTAACTCAGGGCTCAGACTGGACAGAGCCCACTCTCCAGTCCCCTGTACATGACTTACAGGAGCCTCAGGAACTGAGGAGGGGGTCCCTGAGGAGAGGCTCAAGATAGAATATGGTAGACATTAACATGACTGCATTCATCTTAAACATGCCTGAACTACATTCACACGAGATGATTTTGTCCTGTATGTACATCGGCACCTCTAGTTGGAACTGCAGATCTTTGGCTTCAACACCTCTACTGACAACATTAGCGTCACCTGCTGTGGACCGTCTCCTATAGGATTTCTAGAATCACAAAACATCGAAGCTTCACAGGACCCAGAGTCTGTGCAACTCCACACAGAGTCTCAGAGTCTCAACTCCACTCAGATACTCCACTCTTGGAGGGCACACACAAAGTAGTGTGCACATCAGGACCCAGGGGAAGGAGCAGTGACCCTGTAGGAGAATGACCAGAACTACCTGCTACTTTTAGAGGGTCTCCTGCAGAGGCAGGTGGTGGCTGTGGCTGTGGCTCACCGTGAGGACAACGACACTGGCAGCAGAAGTTCTGGGAAATACTCCTCGGTGTGAGCCCTCCCAGAGTCCGCCATTAGCCCCACCAAGAGCAAGGTAGGCTCCAGGGCTGGGTCGCCTCAGGCCAAACAACCAACATGGAGGGAACCCAGCCCCATGCATCAGCAGACAAGCGGATTAAACTTTTTATTAAAGTTTTATTTAATCCGTAGACAAGCGGATTAAAGCTCTGCCCACCAAAGCAACACCCAGCTCTACCCACCACCAGTCCTTCCCATCAGGAAGCTTGCACAAGCCTCTAAGATAGACTCATCCACCGGAGAGCAGACAGCAGAAGCAAGAAGAACTACAATTCTGCAGCCTGTGGAAGGAAAACCACATTCACAGAAAGATAGACAAAATGAAAAGGCAGAGGACTTTATACCAGATCAAGGAACAAGATAAAACCCCAGAAAAAAAAACAAAATGAGGTGGAGATAGGGAACCTTCCAGAAAAAAAATTCAGAATAATGATAGTGAAGTTGAGCCAAGACCTTGGAAAAAGAAAGGAGGCAAAGATCGAGAAGATGCAAGAAATGTTTAACAAAGACCTAGAAGAATTAAGGAACAAACACCTAGAAGAATTAAAGAACAAACAAACAGAGGTGAACAATGGAATAACTGAAATGAAAAATACACTAGAAGGAATCAGTAGCAGAATAACTGTGGCAGAAGAACGGATAAGTGACCTGGAAGACAGAAAGGTGGAAATCACTGCCATGGAACAGAATAAAGAAAAAGAATGAAAATAAACGAAGACACCCCAAGAGTCCTCTGGGACAACATTAAACGCAACAACATTCGCATTATAGGGGTCCCAGAAGGAGAAGAGAGAGAGAAAGGACCCGAGAATATATTTAAAGAGATAATGGTCAAAAACTTCCCTAGCATGGGAAAAGAAATAGCCACCCAAGTCCAGAAGCACAGAGTGTCCCAGGCAGGATAAACCAAAGGAGAAAAATGACAAGACACATAGTAATCAAATTGACAAAAATTAACGACAAAGAAAAATGATTGAAAGCAGCAAGGGAAAAATGACAAATAACATACAAGGGAACTCCCATAAGGATAACAACTGATTTCTCAGCAGAAAATCTACAAGCCAGAAGGAAGTGGCATGATAAATTTAAAGTGATGAAAGGGAAGAACCTACAACCAAGAGTACTCCACCCTGCAAAGAGCTCATTCAGATTTGATGGAGAAATCAAAAGCCTTACAGACAAGCAAAAGCTAAGAGAATTCAGCACCATGAAACCAGCTCTACACCAAATGCTAAAGGAACTTCTCTAAGTGGGAAACACAAGAGAAGAAAAGGACCCACCAAGACAAACCCATAACAATTAAGAAAATAGTAGTAGGAACATACATATCGATAATTATCTTAAACGTGAATGCACTACATGTTCCAACCAAAAGACACAGGCTCGCTGAATGGATACAAAAACAAGACCCATATATATGCTGTCTACAAGAGATCCATTTCAGACCTAGGGACACATACAGACTCAAAGTGAGGCGATGGAAAAATATATTCTATGCAAATGAAAATCAAAAGAAAGCTGGAGTAGCAATACTCATATCAGATAAAATAGACTTTAAAATAAAGAATGTTACAAGAGACGAGGAAAGGCACTACATAATGGTCAGGGGATCAATCCAAGAAGAAGATATAACAACTATAAATATATATGTACCCAAAATAGGAGCAGCTCAATGTATAAGGCAACTGCTAACAGCTATAAAAGAGGAAATCGACAGTAACACAATAATAGCGGGGGACTTTAACAGCTCACTTACACCAGTGGAGATCAGCCAGACAGAAAATTAATAAGGAAACACAAGCTTTAAATGACACAATAGACCAGATAGAGTTAATTGATATTTATAGGACATTCCATCCAAAAACAGCAGATTACACGTTCTTCTCAACTGCACACGGAACATTCTCCAGGATAGATCACATCTTGGGTCACAGATAAAGCCTCAGTAAATTTAAGAAAACTGAAATCATATCAAGCAGCTGTTCCGACCACAATGCTATGAGATTAGAAATCAATTACACGGAAAAAACCGTAAAAAACACAAACACATGGAGGCTAAACAATACGTTACTAAATAACCAAGAGATCACTGAAGAAATCAAAGAGGAAATCAAAAACTACCTAGAGACAAATGACAACAAAAACACGATGATCCAAAACCTATGGGATGCAGCAAAAGGAGTTCTAAGAGGGAAGTTTATAGCAATACAAGCCTACCTCAAGAAACAAGAAAAATCTCAAATAAACAATCTAACCTTACACCTAGAGGAACTAGAGAAAGAAGAACAAAACCCAAAGTTAGTAGAAGGAAAGAAATCATAAAGATCAGAGCAGAAATAAATGAAATAGAAACAAAGAAAACAAAAGCAAAGATCAATAAAACTAAAAGCTGGTTCTTTGAGAAGATAAGCAAAAATGATCAACCTTTAGCCGGACTCCAGAAAAAGAGGGAGAGGACGCAAATCAACAAAATTAGAAGTGAAAAAGCAGAAGTTATAACAGACACCACAGGAATACAAAGCATCCTAAGAGACTACTACAAGCAACTCTAGGCCAATAAAATGGACAATCTGGAAGAAATGGACAAATTCTTAGAAAGGGATAACCTTCTAAGACTGAACCAGGAAGAAATAGAAAATATGAACAAACCTATCACAAGCAATGAAATTGAAACTGTGATTAAAAATCTTCCAACAAACAAAAGTCCAGAACCAGATGGCATCACAGGTGAATTCTATCAAACATTTAGAGCAGAGCTAACACCCAACCTTCTCAAATTCTTCAAAACAATTGCAGCGGAAGGAACACTCCCAAACTCATTCTATGAGACCACCATCACCCTGATACCAAAATCAGACAGAGATACTACAAGGAAAGAAAATTATAGACCAATATCACTGATGAATATAGATGTAAAAATCCTCAACAAAATACTAGCAAACAGAATCGAACAACACATGAAAAGGATCATACACCATGATCAAGTGGGGTTTATCCCAGGGATGCAAGGATTCTTCAATATACACAAATCAATGTGATACACCATATTAACAAATTGTAGAATAAAAGCATATGATCATCTCAATAGAGGAAGGAAAAGATTTTGAGAAAATTCAACACTCATTTACGATAAAAACTCTGCAGAGTGTGGGCATAGAGGGAAACTACCTCAACATAATAAAGGCCATATATGACAAACCCACAGCAAACAGCATTCTCAATGGTGAAAAACTGAAAGCGTTTCCTCTAAGATCAGGAACAAGACGAGGATGTCCACTCTCACCACTGCTATTCAACATAGTTTTGGAAGTCCTAGCCATGGCAATCAGAGAAGAAAAAGAAATAAAAGGAATACAAAAAGGAAAAGAAGAAGTAAAATTGTCACTGTTTGCAGATGACATGATATCATAGATAGAGAATCCTAAAGATGCCACCAGAAAACCACTGGAGCTAATCAATGAATTTGGTAAAGTTGCAGGATACAAAATTAATGCACAGAAATTGCTTGCATTCCTATACACTAACAATGAAAGATCAGAAAGAGAAATTAAGGAAACAATCCCATTACCACTGCAACAAAAAGAATAAAATACCTAGGAATAAACCTACCTAAGGAAGTAAAAGACCTGTACTCAGAAAACTATAAGACACTGATGAAAGAAATCAAAGATGATATAAACAGATGGAGACATATACCATGTTCTCGGATTAGAAGAATCAATATTGTGAAAATGACTATACTACCCAAAGCAATCTACAGATTCAATGCAATCCCGATCAAAATACCTTTGGCATTTTCTACAGAACAAGAAAAAAAAAATCTTAAAATTTGTAGGGAGACACAAAAGACCCTGGATAGCCAAAGCAGTCTTGAGGGGGGAAAAAAAAGAGCTGGAGGAATCAGACTTCCAGACTTCAGACTATATTGCAAAGCTACAGTAATCAAGATAATATGGTACTGACACAAGAACAGAAATATAGGTCAATAGAGCAGGATAGAAAGCACAGAGGTAAACCCACGTACCTATGGTTCACTAATCTATGACAAAGGAGGCAAGGGTATACAATGGAGAAAAGACAGTGTCTTCAGCAAGTGGTGCTGGGAAAACTGGACAGTTACATGTAAAAGAATGAAATTAGTACACACCATAACACCATACACAAAAATAAACTCAAAATGGATTAGAGACCTAAATATAAGACCAGCCACTATAAAACTCTTAGAGGAAAACATAAGCAGAACAGTCTATGACATAAATCACAGCAAGATCCTTTTTGACCCACCTCCTAGAGAAATGGAAATAAAAACAAAAATAAAAAAATGGGACCGAATGAAACATAAATTCTTTTGCACAGCAAAGGAAAACATAAGCAAGATGAAAAGACAACCATCAGAATGGGAGAAAATATTTTCAAATGAAGCAAATGGCAAAGGATTAATCTCCAAAAAGCAGCTCATGTAGCTCAATATCACAAAACCAAACAATCCAATCCAAAAATGGGCAGAAGACCTAAATAGACATTTCTCCAAAGAAGATATACAGGTTGCCAACAAACACATGAAAGGATGCTGAACATCACTAATCATTAGAGAAATGCAAATCAAAACTACAGTGAGGTATCACCTCACACCAGTCAGAATGGCCATCATCAAAAAATCTACCAACAATAAATGCTGGAGAGGCATTTATTGGAGCAAAGGGAACCCTCTTGCACTGTTGGTGGGAATGTAAATTGATATAGCCACTAGGGAGAACGGTATGGGGGTTCCTTAAAAACTAAAAATAGAACTACCATACAACCCAGCAAACCCACTCCTGGACATTTACCCTGAGAAAACCATAATTCAAAAAGAGTCATGTACCACAATGTTCACTGTAGCTCTATTTACAATAGCCAGGACATGGAAGCAACCTAAGTGTCCATCAACAGATAAATGGATAAGGAAGATGTGGCACAAATATACAATGGAACATTATTCAGCCATAAAAAGAAACGAAATTGAGTTACTTTTAGTGAGGTGGATGGATCTAGAGTCTGTCCTACAGAGTGAAGTAAGTCAGAAAGAGAAAAACAAATACCGTATGCTAACACATCTATATGGAATCTTAAAAAAAAAAGTTTATGAAGAACCTAGGGGCAGGAAAGGATTAAGGACACAGACGTAGAGAAAGGACTTGAGGACATGGGGAGAGGGAAGGGTAAGCTGGGACAAAGTGAGAGAGTGGTATGGACATATATACACTACCAAATGTAAAATTGATAGCTACTGGGAAGCAGCCACATAGCACAGGGAGATCAGCTCTGTGCTTTGTGACCACCTAAAAGGGTGGGATAAGGGAGTGAGAGGGAGTTGCAAGAGGGAGGGGATATGGTGTTATATGTATACGCACAGCTGATTCACTTTTTTATACAGCAGAAACTAACACACAATTGTAAAGCAATTATACTCCAATAAAGATGTAAAAGAAAAAAAAAAAGCCCAGAGATAAACCTACACACCTATGGCCCACTAATCTATGACAAAGGAGGCAAGGGTATACAAAGGAGAAAAGACAGTCTCTTCAATAAGTGGTGCTGGGAAAAATGGACAGCTACATGTAAAAGAATGAAATTAGAACACTCCCTAACACCATACACAAAAAATAAACTCAAAATGGATTAGAGACCGAAATGTAAGACCGGACACTATAAAACTCTTAGAGGAAAACATAGGAAGAATACTCTTTGACATAAATCACAGCAAGATCTTTTTTGATCCACCTCCTAGAGTAATGGAATAAAAAAAAATAAACATATGGGAGCAAATGAAACCTAAAAGCTTTTGCAAAGCAAAGGAAACTACAAACAAGACGAAAAGACAACCCTCACAATGGGAGAAAATATTTGCAAACGAATCAATGGACAAAGGATTAATCTCCAATGTATATAAACAGCTCATGCAGCTCAACAGTAAAAAAACAAACAACCCAATCCAAAAATGGGCAGATGACATAAATAGACATTTGTCCCAAGAAGACATACAGATGACCAAGAAGCACATGAAAAGCTGCTCAACATCACTAATTATTAGAGAAATATAAACCAAAACTACAATGAGGTATCGCCTCACACGAGTTAGAATGGGCATCATCAGAAAATCTACAAGCAACAAATGCTGGAGAGGGTGTGGAGAAAAGGGAACCCTCTTACACTATTTGTGGGAATGTAAATTGATACAGTCACGATGGAGAACAGTATGGAGGTTCCTTAAGAAACTAAAAATAGAATTACCATATGACCCAGCAATCCCACTACTGGCCATATACCCAGAGAAAACCATAATTCAAAAAGACATATTCACCACAATATTCATTGCAGCACTATTTACAATAGCCAGGTCATGGAAGCAACCTAAATGCCCATAGACAGACGAACAGAAAAGATGTGCTACATATATAAAATGGAATATTACTCAGCCATAAAAAGGAATGAAATTGGGTCATTTGTAGAGACGTGGATAGATCTAGAGACTGTCATACAGAGTGAAGTAAGTCAGAAAGAGAAAAACAAATATCGTATATTAACGCATACATGTGGAACCTAGAAAAATGGTAAAGATGAACCGGTTTGCAAGGCAGAAATAGAGACACAGATGTAGAGAACAAATGTATGGACACCAAGGGGGGAAAGTGGCAGGGTGGTGGTGGTGGGATGAATTGCGAGCCTGGGATTGACATATATACACTTATATGTATAAAATAGGTTACCAATAAGAGCCTGCTGTATAAAAAAATGAATAAAATAAATTCAAAAATTAAAAAATAAGTAATACTTAAAAAAATAAAACAGAAAAAAAGTTCTGTCCTTCCCATAGACGTATTTATATGAATGAATTATTTCCATGCTTATATCCATAAATACAAAAAGAGGAATAAAACTTACCTTGAACCAAAAAAGAAAAAAAAAAAAAAACAGAACCCACTGGTCATACAGAGGAAAACCCTATCAGGGCACTTGCTCCAGGGGTAAACAATTCTGAAGTTGGTCACAGGTGGGGAATCATCTCCCATGCAGCCAGCAGCCCCCACACGAGGAGCGTCCTCATTGCAAAGCTGGGGGACCGTGAGGAGGCGTCTCTGAGTAAACGTGAGCTGAGCCCCAGGCCAGCTGCTGCTGAACTTTTCCCACCCTTCCCAGGTAAAACACCTGAATGTGTGCAAAGACTTTAAAAACTAGAGGAAGGGGCTTGGAGTCACACCAGCGACAGCACGCAGGCCGACTTGGTGCCTGCAGGCCAGCCAGGATGGTCCTGGCCCCGGGCGCTCGTCTGGAAGCTTTCCATTTCCCTGCCTGAGGTACCCCTCCTGTCCCGGCCCCCACTGCTTTTTTCCTTCCTCACCTCTGCCCGGGGAGAAATTCCAGCAGCAAGTATGGGTGACACATCCTCTTCTTTAGCAGGTGGCAGCCCGGCAACTCCTGCAGAAAGTCCAGCAGAGCCCCAGTCACACTGGGCCACTCATAGAGCCGTGGGCCCTACTCCCTCCCACCAGCCCAACCCCGAGACTGCTGACGGGGCAGAGAATATGGCGTCAGGCACAGCTGCAGAGGCTTTTGCTGCCTGGAGGGGTGTTTATATTGACCTCAACCCAGGCACACCTGGGAAGGGCTGGCCGGCCGGGTCAGGCTGCCCAGGTCAGCCAATCCTCGCCCCTCAGGGGCTCAGAGTTGCAGAAAATGGGCCTTGCTGCACCGGCCAGATCCAAGGAACAGGTGTAGGGTCCCGAGAGTCAGGATAGATAAGGGGCGGCAGCCCTGGCTTGTTTTCGAATCATTTTATCTGGTCCATGAGTGGGAGACAACTTCAAGAAGACCCTCTGCTAATGAGAGGAACCCAGGAGTCAGGGAGAGGAGGGGTGGTGGGTGGAGACAGAGGCCTGGTGCCCCGGCTGCAGTGGAAGCCCCTGGAAGACCAGGCAGAGGGAGGCCGCACAGAGTGAAGCCTAGGGTCACAGACCTGTTGGAGCTGCTGTTTGTTAGTTCAAGCTCTGCTCTGAGGTGCTCTGTGTCAGCTCTGAGTGACAGGGGTGCTGGGGGTGCTCTGCAATGAGGGCTATGTGCACGGTTCCTGTGTGCCCAGCCCTGCCGGGGTACCTGTCCACGGGAGCTCCATATCCAGGGAGGGGCCTGCCCACGAGAGCCCCGTGGGCTGCTGCGTACCTGCCCAGGTGAGCTCCATATCCTGGGAGGGGCCTGACCACAAGAGCCCCGTGGGCTGCTGGGGACCTGCTAGAGGACGCCAGGACAGTCAGTGAAGCCACAGAGGATATACATCTAGTAGTTCCTAATTCCTACACCCTGCTGGTCATTCTACCATCCACCAGGACATGGCATTCTGTATTAGACTTCAATGATGCCTTCTTCTGTATTCCATTAGTCCCAGAGTCACAAGAAATTTTGGCTGTGAGTGGCAGGACTCAACCTACAACAAAAACAATACTGCTGGGCCGTCCTGCCCCAGGGGTTCAAAAATTCCCACACCATCTTTGGGGAAACGTTAGCTAAAGACCTAAAAGATCTACCTCTGGAGAAGGGAACCCTCCTTCAATATGCAGATGACATTCTGATCACCAGCCCGACTAAGGAGGCCTCTGAACTACCTAGCCAATAAAAGATAGAAGGTGTCCAAGGAAAAGGCTCAAATATCACAAACTAAGGTGGCCTTCCTGGGCTTCATTCGCACAGAAGGTCGGAGAAGCCCACCCCAGGAAAGGGAAGAAGCCATTTGCAGCCTCACCTTTCCTGAAACTAGAAGACAGCTTAGGGGTTCCTGGGGAGACCGGGGTTTGCTGCATCTGGATCCCTAACTACAGTCTAATAGTTAGACTGGGCCTCTATATGAAACACTGAAAGGAAAAGATGATGATCCTTTTGAATAGAATCCAGAAGCGGCCTTTCAAGAATGGAAAGAGCAGTCAATTCAGACCCTGGCCCTGGACCTCCCTAAGTTAGCTAAACCCTTTGACCTTTACATTCCTGGTCCAAGGCGAATCGCCCTTGGAGTATTAGTGCAAAAACTGGGACCACTTGAAATGGAACAATGTAAGAATGCCCTCCAGGCATTGGCCAGCCACCCCATCCGACCAGGATACTGGGGGTATCTAAAAACCTGGAAATCAGCAGCCCGCAAGGCCAGCTCCCTCCTAAGGGAAAAGGACGCCACTTGGTGATCCTAACCACCCACCATGCCCTGAAGTTGCAGGGATTGCTCCGTGGGCACAATGACCTCGAGTGAGGAGGCCCTCCAACACCAACCTCCAGAGAGACAACCTGGGGCAATGGGCCCCCATGACGACTCGTGTGACCATCACTTGACCTGGAGCTTCTCTCAGAAAACAACAAGAGTGTGCCCCCAAAGAGCAGACTATTGCTTACAGGACTTACTGCACCCAGAGCGGAGCTAATAAACTTGGCAGGGGAACCGTAAATAACGCTGCCACCATAGAAAAGCCTACAGACACCGCAGTGACGGCGGCCAATGAGACCGGCTGTACTCCTGGCTACTTCAAAAGGCCGTTGACTGAGTGGCCGTCATGGTCCTGGATCACCACCGGCCCTGGACTGTCTGGGAGTTGAGCAAGCAGGGCTCTGACACCTGGTGCTGTTTGTACGTTAATTCAGTGGCCTAACTAAAGAAAGCACAGACTACTGGTCAGAGCATCTAGGCTGGCAGAAACCATCAGCCTAAGGGGGCCGAACCAATGTGGAGCAGGGTAAAACCGCCCACCCCCCCAGCGTCTCTGCACATCTCTTTCCTGGACCCTTAAAGGTCATTAGAATCTATAAAACTTCCAATGCTGGTGCTCAGGCAGACGAGCAGTGAGGGAGGAGGCCTGCGGACAATCAACCTCACCTGGAGGCTGCTGGGGAGAAGTCCTGCCCCTCCCCCCGGGTATGAGGACACCCAACTCAGCATGAAGCATTTACAGAAGACGTGTCTGCACCCTCAGCGCCCCAAGAATGAGGAATGGGACAAAAGGCAGAGGAGGGCTTTGTCACTGGCAAAGCCCATTAAAAATTCCTGGGAGATAAAAATAGAATCTGGGCAATAAAATAAAGTCTAACCATTTTTTCCTTTGTGCTTTGTCTAATTTCACTTGCTCCTAGGTTTCCACATGCAGAGGTCCCACACCCGACACTTCAGACCCGATTTCCTCGTGCAAAATGGCTGGGCCGACACCTCAGCTCGTGGGGCCCCGTGCAGACTCTGCGACATAGAGCCTGAGCTCCAGCCAACCTGGCCCTCGAGAGCTCCGCCCCCTCCCTCCCGCTGATGCTGACAGGATCCCTACACAGCAGCCCGGCCCACAACCCGCAGGGGAGCACACACTCTCACCTCTCCATTCTCTGATCAAAATATAAAGTTTTCCTTTGCTTCTGAACCAAAGTCAGTCTCAATCTGTTGGCTCCAATGACACTGGGCAGGGAGACCCTTGTTGGGGCCCACTCTGCAGGATCAGTAACAGAATTTGAGAACATTGTAACTTCAATGAACAGATGTGTGAGCCAAACTGTAATTAACATAGAGCAGTGTATAAGGCTCGTGTAAAATAAGATGTTTCTAACACTTCCATTTGATATTTCCATCACTTTATTATAAGCAAGTTCAGTGGAGGGGTTTGTCTTATTTGTCAGGTCAACAGTAGAGAAATGCAGTGATTTCTTTCCAAGGATGTACATCTAATAATCTTGGTTGAAGTTTCAACCTTGTTTGGAATGATTTTCCATTGAAAATGATACCTCTCTTTCAGCTCCTAGATTTCTGAGAAGTATAAAATCTTATATTTTTTATTACCAAAGGGGAAAGGTGGGAGGAGGGATAAATTAACAGTTCCAGACTAACATATACACACTGCTATGTATAAAATATATCATCAACAAGGAACTACTGTATAGCACAGGGAACTATACTCAATATTTTGTAATGACCCCTGAGGGGAAATAATCTGAAAAACAATAGATATCTATATCGACATCATCTATCAACTACAGATAAAATGGAAACTAAAGGAGGCCGATGGTGAGCGTTTCTGAACCTGAAGACTTCAATCATCTAAAGTTCGGACTCTGCCCACGGCCCAAGTCCCTTAATGAACACACATGTACCAGTAGCTTAAAAATTCCCCAGATTGGAGTTCGGGGAGACACTGATTTGGAAAAATCCCTTGTGTTCTCCTTACATACACGGGACCTTTCCTACAGCTAAAACATGCCTGTGACACCCAGAAGATGGAACACGGTTGGATCAGGAAGATTTTGGAAAAGGCACCAAAACTCCTAATTTCCTGGTTGTTGGGTTCACCTCTCCAGCCTTTTTCCTTAAAATCTCCCCACTTGAGGATGTCAGCACCTTCAACATCCAGTTGCACAGAAATTGGAATTTGTCCAAAGGAAGAAGGGGAAGGAGGAGAAACAAGGAGAGCCAAGCCCTAGATGTTCGGAGAGGCACATGTCACTCTACTTTCCAGTCAGGAAGAAGAATTAAGAAAAGGCTTAGCCTGCCACCGGGAACCAGAGTAGGGCCAGAAGCAAATGAGAGTTTCTGCGGAAAGCTCCCAAAAAAGCGAGTTGAAAAATGGAGCTCAGGGGCACTGCAATTCACAAATCTGCAGAGTTATAAATGATAACTCTCGTCCACAAATATATTGAGGGAAGGCAACGAAGAGGATTTGAAATCAAGGCAGAATTGCAGGAAACAGATTTCAGGAGTTAGATTCGAATCACCCCTAAAGCACATGAAAAGCGGCAAAACGTCGACAATGATGCACTTGGCCAAAAAGAGCATATGCGTTTTTTTCTGAATGAATTCAGGAAAAAACCCATAGGCCCTTTGTGGCCAACCAAGCAAGCCGGAAAGGCAATTCAGCACTACAAAGAAGTCTGACTTCCCATCGGTCAAAATGGCCTTGCTAAAAAAGTGTAAAAACAAGAAATGCAGGAGAGGCCAGGGAGGAAAGGGAGCCTTGTTACACTGATGGGTGGGGTATAAATTGCCAATGATGACTCTGGAGAAGGGTATGGTGTTTCCTAAAACATCTAAAAAACACAGCTAGAGAGAAAGGGGCACAACCACTCATGGGCGTATAAATTGGGAAAACTAAAAATCAGCAAGACACAGGCACCCCAAACATTAGGGCTGCTCTGTAGACAAAAACCTCCACTTAATTCCACCTTAAATATCCAAGGAAAGAGAAAAATGGATAAAGAAGTTGTGGTCCATATGTACAATTGTATATCACTCAGGCGTGAGATAAATATTATAAGGCTGGTAGCAGCATGATGAGTGGATTTAGGTAGGACTATTCTAAGTGAAATAAGTCACACAGAAAAAGACACTCATCATAAGATATCACTAACAGTGGGAATGTAAAAACTGCTACACTTGAACGGAATTACAAAACAGAACAGATTCACACATTAAGAAAACACACTATGGTTGCTTAACGGGAAATGTGAGGTGGGGTGATGCATAAAACAAGGATTTCAAATTAGCTCAGATAACGTTCCATAAATCCAATATGTAATAGACAAGACCTACTCCGTGCTCAGTGAACTGGACTCAACACCCCCTATTCACCGCTCAAAAACATATATGACTAGTAAGAATCGTAAAACCTGTGTATTGATATCTCTCTGGAAGTGAGTCAAGTGGGCGTAAAGCGGCATAAACACAGCCGTGAAAAGCAGCTAAACCCCATTATAAAAATAAATTACTTTTAAAAACCCGTGAAACAAAGACAGTGAAAGAGAGAAATTATTACAAAATTCGTTCAGGGGCTGTGATGCCACCTGGATTGACCATATCTAGACCCACAGCTGGATGAGACATAAGGGTGGACACTCTCGGGGCTGAGAGGCTTGGTGAGGTTGGGGGAGCAAACGCAGAGCCTTTAAAGTAATACTGCCTGTTACCCATCCCATGGGTTCCAAATCTCCAGGTTCAAGGGCATCTTCCTACATCGAAAACATGCATGAGAAACCCAGAAGGTGGTACACTGTGTGATCGGGAAAGGTTTCTAAAACGCACCTCATTTCTCCTCTCCTTGTGCTCGGGTTCGCCATTCCAGCTGCTTTAGTAGCAATCGCCCTCCATGGAGAATCAGCACCTTTAACCTCCTGTTCCATACAGCTTGCAATTTGTCCTGAGGATGAACGGAAAGACGGGGAGCCAATGAGAGATTAGCTCTTGGTGTTGGGACAGGCACAGGTCACTCTATTTTCCCATCAGGAAGAAGAATTAACCACAGGCTCAGCCTGCCCCCCGGAACCAGAACAGGGCCTGAAGCCATCCTGCACTTTTGCGGCCAGCTCCCAAAAAAGCGAGTTGTAAAATGGAGGTTCAGGGCACTGCAATTCACAAACCTGCAGAGTTATAAATGATAACTCTCGTCCACAAATATATTGAGGGAAGGCAAAGAAGAGGATTTTAAATCAAGGCAGAATTGCAGGAAACAGATTTCAGGAGGTAGATTCGAATCGCCTTTAAAGCACATGAAAAGCGGCAAAATGTTGACAATGATGCCCTTGGCCAAAAAGGGCGTATGCGTTTTTTCCTGAATATATTCAGGAAAAAACGCATACGCCCTTTTTGGCCAACCAAGCAACCTGGAAAGTCAAATCAGCGCTACAAAGAAGTCTCACTTCCCATCGGTCAAAAGGGTCATGCTGAAAAATGTGTCAAAACCAGAAATGCAGGACAGGCCATGGAGAAATGAGAGCCTTGCTACACTGATGGGCGGGATGTAAATTGCCAACAGCCACTCTGGAGAAGTGTACGGTGTGTCCTGAAACATCTGAAAAACACAGCTTAGAGAGCATAGGGCACTTCCACTCATGGGGGTATAAATTGGGAAAATTAAAAATCAGCAAGACACAAGCACCCCAAAGTTGAGGGCTGCTCTGTTGACAAGGACCTCCACTTCATTCCACCTTAAATATCCCAGGAAAGAGAAAAATGGATAAAGAAGTTGTGGTCCTTATGTACAATGGAATATCACTCAGCCATGAAATCAATGTCATAAGGTTAGTAGCAGCATGATGAGTGGATATAGGTACGACGATTCTAAGTGAAATAAGTCACACAGAAAAGGACACTTCTCATAAGGTATCACTGATAGAGGGAATGTAAAAACCGTTACACTTGAACTGAATTACAAAACAGAACAGAGTCACACATGCAGAAAACACACTATGGCTGCTTAACGGGAAAGGTGAGGTGGGGTGATACATAAAACAAGGGTATCAAATTAGCTCAGATACCGTTCCATAAACCCAATATGTAGTAGACAAGACCTACTCCTTGCTCAGAGAACTGGACTCAACACGCCCTATTCACCGCACAAGAATATATCTGACTAGTAATAATCTTAAAACCTATGTATTGATATCTCTCTGTTAGTGTGTCAAGTGGGTGTAAAGCGGCATAAACACAGCCGTGAAAAGCAGCTAAACCCCATTATGAAAATAAATTACTTAAAAAAACCCATGAAACAACGACAGTGAAAGAGATAGAAATTCTTACACAATGAGTTCAGGGGCTGTGATGCAACCTGGATTGACCATATCTAGACCCACAGCTGGATGAGACATAAGGGTGGACACTCTTGCGGGTGAGAGGTTTGGTGAGGTTGGGTGAGCAAACGCAGACCCTTTAAAGTAATACTGCGTGGTACCCATCGCATGGGTCCCAAATCTCCAGGTTCAAGGGCATCTTCCTACATCGAAAACATGCATGAGAAACCCAGAAGATGGTACACCGTGTGATGGGGAAAGGTTTCTAAAACGCACCTCATTTCTCATCTCCTTGTGCCCGGGTTCGCCATTCCAGCCGCTTTACTAGCAATCTCCCTACTTGGAGCATCAGCACCTTTAACCTCCTGTTCCATACAGGTTGCAATTTGTCCTGAGGATGAACGGGAAGACGGGGAACCAACGAGAGACTAGCTCTTGGTGTCGGGACAGGCACAGGTCACTCTATTTTCCCATCAGGAAGAAGAATTAACCACATGCTCAGCCTGCCCCCCGGAACAAGAACAGGGCCTGAAGCCATCCTGCACTTTTGCGGCCAGCTCCCAAAAAAGCGAGTTGTAAAATGGAGGTTCAGGGCACTGCAATTCACAAACCTGCAGAGTTATAAATGATAACTCTCGTCCACAAATATATTGAGGGAAGGCAAAGAAGAGGATTTTAAATCAAGGCAGAATTGCAGGAAACAGATTTCAGGAGGTAGATTCGAATCGCCTTTAAAGCACATGAAAAGCGGCAAAATGTTGACAATGATGCCCTTGGACAAAAAGGGCGTATGCGTTTTTTCCTGAATATATTCAGGAAAAAACGCATACGCCCTTTTTGGCCAACCAAGCAACCTGGAAAGGCAAATCAGCGCTACAAAGAAGTCTCACTTCCCATCGGTCAAAAGGGCCATGCTGAAAAATGTGTCAAAACCAGAAATGCAGGACAGGCCATGGAGAAATGAGAGCCTTGCTACAATGATGGGCGGGATGTAAATTGCCAACAGCCACTCTGGAGAAGTGTACGGTGTGTCCTGAAACATCTGAAAAACACAGCTTAGAGAGCATAGGGCACTTCCACTCATGGGGGTATAAATTGGGAAAATTAAAAATCAGCAAGACACAAGCACCCCAAAGTTTAGGGCTGCTCTGTTGACAAGGACCTCCACTTCATTCCACCTTAAATATCCAAGGAAAGAGAAAAATGGATAAAGAAGTTGTGGTCCTTATGTACAATGGAATATCACTCAGCCATGAAATCAATGTCATAAGGTTAGTAGCAGCATGATGAGTGGATTTAGGTACGACGATTCTAAGTGAAATAAGTCACACAGAAAAGGACACTTCTCATAAGGTATCACTTTTAGAGGGAGTGTAAAAACCGTTACACTTGAACTGAATTACAAAACAGAACAGAGTCACACCTGCAGAAAACAGACAATGGCTGCTTAACGGGAAAGGTGAGGTGGGGTGATACATAAACCAAGGGTATCAAATTAGCTCAGATACCGTTCCATAAACCCAATATGTAGTAGACAAGACCTACTCCTTGCTCAGAGAACTGGACTCAAGACGCCCTATTCACCGCACAAGAATATATCTGACTAGTAATAATCTTAAAACCTATGTATTGATATCTCTCTGTTAGTGTGTCAAGTGGGTGTAAAGCGGCATAAACACAGCCGTGAAAAGCAGCTAAACCCCATTATGAAAATAAATTACTTTGAAAAACCCATGAAACAACGACAGTGAAAGAGATGGAAATTCTTACACAATGAGTTCAGGGGCTGTGATGCAACCTGGATTGACCATATCTAGACCCACAGCTGGATGAGACATAAGGGTGGACACTCTTGGGGCTGAGAGGTTTGGTGAGGTTGGGTGAGTAAACGCAGACCCTTTAAAGGAATACTGCGTGGTACCCATCGCATGGGTCCCAAATCTCCAGGTTTAAGGGCATCTTCCTACATCGAAAACATGCATGAGAAACCCAGAAGATGGTACACCGTGTGATGGGGAAAGGTTTCTAAAATGCACCTCATTTCTCTTCTCCTTGTGCCCGGGTTCGCCATTCCAGCCGCTTTACTAGCAATCTCCCTACTTGGAGCATCAGCACCTTTAACCTCCTGTTCCGTACAGGTTGCAATTTGTCCTGAGGATGAACGGGAAGACGGGGAACCAACGAGAGACAAGCTCTTGGTGTCGGGACAGGCACAGGTCACTCTATTTTCCCGTCAGGAAGAAGAATTAACCACATGCTCAGCCTGCCCCCCGGAACCAGAACAGGGCCTGAAGCCATCCTGCGCTTTTGCGGCCAGCTCCCAAAAAAGCGAGTTGTAAAATGGAGGTTCAGGGCACTGCAATTCACAAACCTGCAGAGTTATAAATGATAACTCTCGTCCACCAATATATTGAGGGAAGGCAAAGCAGAGGATTTGAAATCAAGGCAGAATTGCACGAAACAGATTTCAGGAGGTAGATACGAATCGCCTTTAAAGCACATGAAAAGCGGCAAAACGTTGACAATGATGCCCTTGGCCAAAAAGGGCGTATGCGTTTTTTCCTGAATATATTCAGGAAAAAACGCATACGCCCTTTTTGGCCAACCAAGCAACCTGGAAAGGGAAATCAGCGCTACAGAGAAGTCTCGCTTCCCATCGGTCAAAAGGGCCATGCTGAAAAAAGTGTCAAAACCAGAAATGCAGGACAGGCCATGGAGAAATGGGAGCCTTGCTACACTGATGGGCGGGATGTAAATTGCCAACAGCCACTCTGGAGAAGTGTACGGTGTGTCCTGAAACATCTGAAAAACACAGCTTAGAGAGCATAGGGCACTTCCACTCATGGGGGTATAAATTGGGAAAATTAAAAATCAGCAAGACACAAGCACCCCAAAGTTTAGGGCTGCTCTGTTGACCAGGATCTCCACTTCATTCCACCTTAAATATCCCAGGAAAGAGAAAACTGGATAAAGAAGTTGTGGTCCTTATGTACATTGGAATATCACTCAGCCAGGAAATCAATGTCGTAAGGTTAGTAGCAGCATGATGAGTGGATTTAGGTACGACGATTCTAAGTGAAATAAGTCACACAGAAAAGGACACTTCTCATAAGGTATCACTGATAGAGGGAATGTAAAAACCGTTACACTTGAACTGAATTACAAAACAGAACAGAGTCACACATGCAGAAAACACACTATGGCTGCTTAACGGGAAAGGTGAGGTGGGGTGATACATAAAACAAGGGTATCAAATTAGCTCAGATACCGTTCCATAAACCCAATATGTAGTAGACAAGACCTACTCCTTGCTCAGAGAACTGGACTCAACACGCCCTATTCACCGCACAAGAATATATCTGACTAGTAATAATCTTAAAACCTATGTATTGATATCTCTCTGTTAGTGTGTCAAGTGGGTGTAAAGCGGCATAAACACAGCCGTGAAAAGCAGCTAAACCCCATTATGAAAATAAATTACTTTGAAAAACCCATGAAACAACGACAGTGAAAGAGATAGAAATTCTTACACAATGAGTTCAGGGGCTGTGATGCAACCTGGATTGACCATATCTAGACCCACAGCTGGATGAGACATAAGGGTGGACACTCTTGGGGCTGAGAGGTTTGGTGAGGTTGGGTGAGCAAACGCAGACCCTTTAAAGTAATACTGCGTGGTACCCATCGCATGGGTCCCAAATCTCCAGGTTCAAGGGCATCTTCCTACTTCGAAAACATGCATGAGAAATCCAGAAGATGGTACACCGTCTGATGGGGAAAGGTTTCTAAAACGCACCTCATTTCTCATCTCCTTGTGCCCGGGTTCGCCATTCCAGCCGCTTTACTAGCAATCTCCCTACTTGGAGCATCAGCATCTTTAACCTCCTGTTCCGTACAGGTTGCAATTTGTCCTGAGGATGAACGGGAAGACGGGGAACCAACGAGAGACTAGCTCTTGGTGTCGGGACAGGCACAGGTCACTCTATTTTCCCATCAGGAAGAAGAATTAACCACATGCTCAGCCTGCCCCCCGGAACCAGAACAGGGCCTGAAGCCATCCTGCACTTTTGCGGCCAGCTCCCAAAAAAGCGAGTTGTAAAATGGAGGTTCAGGGCACTGCAATTCACAAACCTGCAGAGTTATAAATGATAACTCTCGTCCACAAATATATTGAGGGAAGGCAAAGAAGAGGATTTTAAATCAAGGCAGAATTGCAGGAAACAGATTTCAGGAGGTAGATTCGAATCGCCTTTAAAGCACATGAAAAGCGGCAAAATGTTGACAATGATGCCCTTGGCCAAAAAGGGCGTATGCGTTTTTTCCTGAATATATTCAGGAAAAAACGCATACGCCCTTTTTGGCCAACCAAGCAACCTGGAAAGGCAAATCAGCGCTACAAAGAAGTCTCACTTCCCATCGGTCAAAAGGGCCATGCTGAAAAATGTGTCAAAACCAGAAATGCAGGACAGGCCATGGAGAACTGAGAGCCTTGCTACACTGATGGGCGGGATGTAAATTGCCAACAGCCACTCTGGAGAAGTGTACGGTGTGTCCTGAAACATCTGAAAAACACAGCTTAGAGAGCATAGGGCACTTCCACTCATGGGGGTATAAATTGGGAAAATGAAAAATCAGCAAGACACAAGCACCCCAAAGTTGAGGGCTGCTCTGTTGACAAGGACCTCCACTTCATTCCACCTTAAATATCCCAGGAAAGAGAAAAATGGATAAAGAAGTTGTGGTCCTTATGTACAATGGAATATCACTCAGCCATGAAATCAATGTCATAAGGTTAGTAGCAGCATGATGAGTGGATATAGGTACGACGATTCTAAGTGAAATAAGTCACACAGAAAAGGACACTTCTCATAAGGTATCACTGATAGAGGGAATGTAAAAACCGTTACACTTGAACTGAATTACAAAACAGAACAGAGTCACACATGCAGAAAACACACTATGGCTGCTTAACGGGAAAGGTGAGGTGGGGTGATACATAAAACAAGGGTATCAAATTAGCTCAGATACCGTTCCATAAACCCAATATGTAGTAGACAAGACCTACTCCTTGCTCAGAGAACTGGACTCAACACGCCCTATTCACCGCACAAGAATATATCTGACTAGTAATAATCTTAAAACCTATGTATTGATATCTCTCTGTTAGTGTGTCAAGTGGGTGTAAAGCGGCATAAACACAGCCGTGAAAAGCAGCTAAACCCCATTATGAAAATAAATTACTTTGAAAAACCCATGAAACAACGACAGTGAAAGAGATAGAAATTCTTACACAATGAGTTCAGGGGCTGTGATGCAACCTGGATTGACCATATCTAGACCCACAGCTGGATGAGACATAAGGGTGGACACTCTTGGGGCTGAGAGGTTTGGTGAGGTTGGGTGAGCAAACGCAGACCCTTTAAAGTAATACTGCGTGGTACCCATCGCATGGGTCCCAAATCTCCAGGTTCAAGGGCATCTTCCTACATCGAAAACATGCATGAGAAACCCAGAAGATGGTACACCGTGTGATGGGGAAAGGTTTCTAAAACGCACCTCATTTCTCATCTCCTTGTGCCCGGGTTCGCCATTCCAGCCGCTTTACTAGCAATCTCCCTACTTGGAGCATCAGCACCTTTAACCTCCTGTTCCGTACAGGTTGCAATTTGTCCTGAGGATGAACGGGAAGACGGGGAACCAACGAGAGACTAGCTCTTGGTGTCGGGACAGGCACAGGTCACTCTATTTTCCCATCAGGAAGAAGAATTAACCACAGGCTCAGCCTGCCCCCCGGAACCAGAACAGGGCCTGAAGCCATCTTGCGCTTTTGCGGCCAGCTCCCAAAAAAGCGAGTTGTAAAATGGAGGTTCAGGGCACTGCAATTCACAAACCTGCAGATTTATAAATGATAACTCTCGTCCACAAATATATTGAGGGAAGGCAAAGAAGAGGATTTGAAATCAAGGCAGAATTGCACGAAACAGATTTCAGGAGGTAGATACGAATCGCCTTTAAAGCACATGAAAAGTGGCAAAACGTTGACAATGATGCCCTTGGCCAAAAAGGGCGTATGCGTTTTTTCCTGAATATATTCAGGAAAAAACGCATACGCCCTTTTTGGCCAACCAAGCAACCTGGAAAGGCAAATCAGTGCTACAGAGAAGTCTCGCTTCCCATCGGTCAAAAGGGCCATGCTGAAAAAAGTGTCAAAACCAGAAATGCAGGACAGGCCATGGAGAAATGGGAGCCTTGCTACACTGATGGGCGGGATGTAAATTGCCAACAGCCACTCTGGAGAAGTGTACGGTGTGTCCTGAAACATCTGAAAAACACAGCTTAGAGAGCATAGGGCACTTCCACTCATGGGGGTATAAATTGGGAAAATTAAAAATCAGCAAGACACAAGCACCCCAAAGTTGAGGGCTGCTCTGTTGACAAGGACCTCCACTTCATCCCACCTTCAATATCCCAGGAAAGAGAAAAATGGATAAAGAAGTTGTGGTCCTTATGTACAATGGAATATCACTCAGCCATGAAATCAATGTCATAAGGTGAGTAGCAGCATGATGAGTGGATTTAGGTACGACGATTCTAAGTGAAATAAGTCACACAGAAAAGGACACTTCTCATGAGGTATCACTGATAGAGGGAATGTAAAAACCGTTACACTTGAACTGAATTACAAAACAGAACAGAGTCACACATGCAGAAAACACACTATGGCTGCTTAACGGGAAAGGTGAGGTGGGGTGATACATAAAACAAGGGTATCAAATTAGCTCAGATACCGTTCCATAAACCCAATATGTAGTAGACAAGACCTACTCCTTGCTCAGAGAACTGGACTCAACACGCCCTATTCACCGCACAAGAATATATCTGACTAGTAATAATCTTAAAACCTATGTATTGATATCTCTCTGTTAGTGTGTCAAGTGGGTGTAAAGCGGCATAAACACAGCCGTGGAAAGCAGCTAAACCCCATTATGAAAATAAATTTCTTTGAAAAACCCATGAAACAACGACAGTGAAAGAGAGAGAAATTCTTACACAATGAGTTCAGGGGCTGTGATGCAACCTGGATTGACCATATCTAGACCCACAGCTGGATGAGACATAAGGGTGGACACTCTTGGGGCTGAGAGGTTTGGTGAGGTTGGGTGAGCAAACGCAGACCCTTTAAAGTAATACTGCGTGGTACCCATCGCATGGGTCCCAAATCTCCAGGTTCAAGGGCATCTTCCTACATCGAAAACATGCATGAGAAACCCAGAAGATGGTACACCGTGTGATGGGGAAAGGTTTCTAAAACGCACCTCATTTCTCATCTCCTTGTGCCCGGGTTCGCCTTTCCGGCCGCTTTACTAGCAATCTCCCTACTTGGAGCATCAGCACCTTTAACCTCCTGTTCCGTACAGGTTGCAATTTGTCCTGAGGATGAACGGGAAGATGGGGAACCAACGAGAGACTAGCTCTTGGTGTCGGGACAGGCACAGGTCACTCTATTTTCCCATCAGGAAGAAGAATTAACCACAGGCTCAGCCTGCCCCCCGGAACCAGAACAGGGCCTGAAGCCATCCTGCGCTTTTGCGGCCAGCTCCCAAAAAAGCGAGTTGTAAAATGGAGGTTCAGGGCACTGCAATTCACAAACCTGCAGAGTTATAAATGATAACTCTCGTCCACAAATATATTGAGGGAAGGCAAAGAAGAGGATTTGAATTCAAGGCAGAATTGCACGAAACAGATTTCAGGAGGTAGATACGAATCGCCTTTAAAGCACATGAAAAGCGGCAAAACGTTGACAATGATGCCCTTGGCCAAAAAGGGCGTATGCGTTTTTTCCTGAATATATTCAGGAAAAAACGCATACGCCCTTTTTGGCCAACCAAGCAACCTGGAAAAGCAAGTAAGCGCTACAGAGAAGTCTCGCTTCCCATCGGTCAAAAGGGCCATGCTGAAAAAAGTGTCAAAACCAGAAATGCAGGACAGGCCATGGAGAAATGGGAGCCTTGCTACACTGATGGGCGGGATGTAAATTGCCAACAGCCACTCTAGAGAAGTGTACGGTGTGTCCTGAACTATCTGAAAAACACAGCTTAGAGAGCATAGGGCACTTCCACTCATGGGGGTATAAATTGGGAAAATTAAAAATCAGCAAGACACAAGCACCCCAAAGTTGAGGGCTGCTCTGTTGACAAGGACCTCCACTTCATTCCACCTTCAATATCCCAGGAAAGAGATAAATGGATAAAGAAGTTGTGGTCCTTATGTACAATGGAATATCACTCAGCCATGAAATCAATGTCATAAGGTTAGTAGCAGCATGATGAGTGGATTTAGGTACGACGATTCTAAGTGAAATAAGTCACACAGAAAAGGACACTTCTCATAAGGTATCACTGATAGAGGGAATGTAAAAACCGTTACACTTGAACTGAATTACAAAACAGAACAGAGTCACACATGCAGAAAACAGACTATGGCTGCTTAACGGGAAAGGTGAGGTGGGGTGATGCATAAAACAAGGGTATCAAATTAGCTCAGATACCGTTCCATAAACCCAATATGTAATAGACAAGACCTACTCCTTGCTCAGAGAACTGGACTCAACACGCCCTATTCACCGCACAAGAATATATCTAACTAGTAATAATCTTAAAACCTATGTATTGATATCTCTCTGTTAGTGTGTCAAGTGGGTGTAAAGCGGCATAAACACAGCAGTGAAAAGCAGCTAAACCCCATTATGAAAATAAATTACTTTGAAAAACCCATGAAACAACGACAGTGAAAGAGAGAGAAATTCTTACACAATGCGTTCAGGGGCTGTGATGCAACCTGGATTGACCATATCTAGACCCACAGCTGGATGAGACATAAGGGTGGACACTCTTGGGGCTGAGAGGTTTGGTGAGGTTGGGTGAGCAAACGCAGACCCTTTAAAGTAATACTGCGTGGTACCCGTCGCATGGGTCCCAAATCTCCAGCTTCAAGGGCATCTTCCTACATCGAAAACATGCATGAGAAACCCAGAAGATGGTACACCGTGTGATGGGGAAAGGTTTCTAAAAAGCACCTCATTTCTCATCTCCTTGTGCCCGGGTTCGCCTTTCCAGCCGCTTTACTAGCAATCTCCCTACTTGGAGCATCAGCACCTTTTACCTCCTGTTCCGTACAGGTTGCAATTTGTCCTGAGGATGAACGGGAAGACGGGGAACCAACGAGAGACTAGCTCTTGGTGTCGGGACAGGCACAGGTCACTCTATTTTCCCATCAGGAAGAAGAATTAACCACAGGCTCAGCCTGCCCCCCGGAACCAGAACAGGGCCTGAAGCCATCTGGCGTTTTGCGGCCAGCTCCCAAAAAAGCGAGTTGTAAAATGGAGGTTCAGGGCACTGCAATTCACAAACCTGCAGAGTTATAAATGATAACTCTCGTCCACAAATATATTGAGGGAAGGCAAAGAAGAGGATTTGAATTCAAGGCAGAATTGCACGAAACAGATTTCAGGAGGTAGATACGAATCGCCTTTAAAGCACATGAAAAGCGGCAAAACGTTGACAATGATGCCCTTGGCCAAAAAGGGCGTATGCGTTTTTTCCTGAATATATTCAGGAAAAAACGCATACGCCCTTTTTGGCCAACCAAGCAACCTGGAAAGGCAAGTCAGCGCTACAGAGAAGTCTCGCTTCCCATCGGTCAAAAGGGCCATGCTGAAAAATGTGTCAAAACCAGAAATGCAGGACAGGCCATGGAGAAATGGGAGCCTTGCTACACTGATGGGCGGGATGTAAATTGCCAACAGCCACTCTAGAGAAGTGTACGGTGTGTCCTGAAATATCTGAAAAACACAGCTTAGAGAGCATAGGGCACTTCCACTCATGGGGGTATAAATTGGGAAAATTAAAAATCAGCAAGACACAAGCACCCCAAAGTTGAGGGCTGCTCTGTTGACAAGGACCTCCACTTCATTCCACCTTCAATATCCCAGGAAAGAGAAAAATGGATAAAGAAGTTGTGGTCCTTATGTACAATGGAATATCACTCAGCCATGAAATCAATGTCATAAGGTTAGTAGCAGCATGATGAGTGGATTTAGGTACGACGATTCTAAGTGAAATAAGTCACACAGAAAAGGACACTTCTCATAAGGTATCACTGATAGAGGGAATGCAAAAACCGTTACACTTGAACTGAATTACAAAACAGAACAGAGTCACACATGCAGAAAACAGACTATGGCTGCTTAACGGGAAAGGTGAGGTGGGGTGATGCATAAAACAAGGGTATCAAATTAGCTCAGATACCGTTCCATAAACCCAATATGTAATAGACAAGACATACTCCTTGCTCAGAGAACTGGACTCAACACGCCCTATTCACCGCACAAGAATATATCTGACTAGTAATAATCTTAAAACCTATGTATTGATATCTCTTTGTTAGTGTGTCAAGTGGGTGTAAAGCGGCATAAACACAGCAGTGAAAAGCAGCTAAACCCCATTATGAAAATAAATTACTTTGAAAAACCCATGAAACAACGACAGTGAAAGAGAGAGAAATTCTTACACAATGCGTTCAGGGGCTGTGATGCAACCTGGATTGACCATATCTAGACCCACAGCTGGATGAGACATAAGGGTGGACACTCTTGGGGCTGAGAGGTTTGGTGAGGTTGGGTGAGCAAACGCAGACCCTTTAAAGTAATACTTCGTGGTACCCGTCGCATGGGTCCCAAATCTCCAGCTTCAAGGGCATCTTCCTACATCGAAAACATGCATGAGAAACCCAGAAGATGGTACACCGTGTGATGGGGAAAGGTTTCTAAAACGCACCTCATTTCTCATCTCCTTGTGCCCGGGTTCGCCTTTCCAGCCGCTTTACTAGCAATCTCCCTACTTGGAGCATCAGCACCTTTAACCTCCTGTTCCGTACAGGTTGCAATTTGTCCTGAGGATGAACGGGAAGACGGGGAACCAACGAGAGACTAGCTCTTGGTGTCGGGACAGGCACAGGTCACTCTATTTTCCCATCAGGAAGAAGAATTAACCACAGGCTCAACCTGCCCCCCGGAACCAGAACAGGGCCTGAAGCCATCTGGCGTTTTGCGGCCAGCTCCCAAAAAAGCGAGTTGTAAAATGGAGGTTCAGGGCACTGCAATTCACAAACCTGCAGAGTTATAAATGATAACTCTCGTCCACAAATATATTGAGGGAAGGCAAAGAAGAGGATTTGAATTCAAGGCAGAATTGCACGAAACAGATTTCAGGAGGTAGATACGAATCGCCTTTAAAGCACATGAAAAGCGGCAAAACGTTGACAATGATGCCCTTGGCCAAAAAGGGCGTATGCGTTTTTTCCTGAATATATTCAGGAAAAAACGCATACGCCCTTTTTGGCCAACCAAGCAACCTGGAAAAGCAAGTCAGCGCTACAGAGAAGTCTCGCTTCCCATCGGTCAAAAGGGCCATGCTGAAAAATGTGTCAAAACCAGAAATGCAGGACAGGCCATGGAGAAATGGGAGCCTTGCTACACTGATGGGCGGGATGTAAATTGCCAACAGCCACTCTAGAGAAGTGTACGGTGTGTCCTGAAATATCTGAAAAACACAGCTTAGAGAGCATAGGGCACTTCCACTCATGGGGGTATAAATTGGGAAAATTAAAAATCAGCAAGACACAAGCACCCCAAAGTTGAGGGCTGCTCTGTTGACAAGGACCTCCACTTCATTCCACCTTAAATATCCCAGGAAAGAGAAAAATGGATAAAGAAGTTGTGGTCCTTATGTACAATGGAATATCACTCAGCCATGAAATCAATGTCATAAGGTTAGTAGCAGCATGATGAGTGGATTTAGGTACGACGATTCTAAGTGAAATAAGTCACACAGAAAAGGACACTTCTCATAAGGTATCACTGATAGAGGGAATGCAAAAACCGTTACACTTGAACTGAATTACAAAACAGAACAGAGTCACACATGCAGAAAACAGACTATGGCTGCTTAACGGGAAAGGTGAGGTGGGGTGATGCATAAAACAAGGGTATCAAATTAGCTCAGATACCGTTCCATAAACCCAATATGTAATAGACAAGACATACTCCTTGCTCAGAGAACTGGACTCAACACGCCCTATTCACCGCACAAGAATATATCTGACTAGTAATAATCTTAAAACCTATGTATTGATATCTCTCTGTTAGTGTGTCAAGTGGATGTAAAGCGGCATAAACACAGCAGTGAAAAGCAGCTAAACCCCATTATGAAAATAAATTACTTTGAAAAACCCATGAAACAACGACAGTGAAAGAGAGAGAAATTCTTACACAATGCGTTCAGGGGCTGTGATGCAACCTGGATTGACCATATCTAGACCCACAGCTGGATGAGACATAAGGGTGGACACTCTTGGGGCTGAGAGGTTTGGTGAGGTTGGGTGAGCAAACGCAGACCCTTTAAAGTAATACTTCGTGGTACCCGTCGCATGGGTCCCAAATCTCCAGCTTCAAGGGCATCTTCCTACATCGAAAACATGCATGAGAAACCCAGAAGATGGTACACCGTGTGATGGGGAAAGGTTTCTAAAACGCACCTCATTTCTCATCTCCTTGTGCCCGGGTTCGCCTTTCCAGCCGCTTTACTAGCAATCTCCCTACTTGGAGCATCAGCACCTTTAACCTCCTGTTCCGTACAGGTTGCAATTTGTCCTGAGGATGAACGGGAAGACGGGGAACCAACGAGAGACTAGCTCTTGGTGTCGGGACAGGCACAGGTCACTCTATTTTCCCATCAGGAAGAAGAATTAACCACAGGCTCAGCCTGCCCCCCGGAACCAGAACAGGGCCTGAAGCCATCCTGCGCTTTTGCGGCCAGCTCCCAAAAAAGCGAGTTGTAAAATGGAGGTTCAGGGCACTGCAATTCACAAACCTGCAGAGTTATAAATGATAACTCTCGTCCACAAATATATTGAGGAAAGGCAAAGAAGAGGATTTGAAATCAAGGCAGAATTGCACGAAACAGATTTCAGGAGGTAGATACGAATCGCCTTTAAAGCACATGAAAAGCGGCAAAACGTTGACAATGATGCCCTTGGCCAAAAAGGGCGTATGCGTTTTTTCCTGAATATATTCAGGAAAAAACGCATACGCCCTTTTTGGCCAACCAAGCAACCTGGAAAGGCAAATCAGCGCTACAGAGAAGTCTCGCTTCCCATCGGTCAAAAGGGCCATGCTGAAAAAAGTGTCAAAACCAGAAATGCAGGACAGGCCATGGAGAAATGGGAGCCTTGCTACACTGATGGGCGGGATGTAAATTGCCAACAGCCACTCTGGAGAAGTGTACGGTGTGTCCTGAAACATCTGAAAAACACAGCTTAGAGAGCATAGGGCACTTCCACTCATGGGGGTATAAATTGGGAAAATTAAAAATCAGCAAGACACAAGCACCCCAAAGTTGAGGGCTGCTCTGTTGACAAGGACCTCCACTTCATTCCACCTTCAATATCCCAGGAAAGAGATAAATGGATAAAGAAGTTGTGGTCCTTATGTACAATGGAATATCACTCAGCCATGAAATCAATGTCATAAGGTTAGTAGCAGCATGATGAGTGGATTTAGGTACGACGATTCTAAGTGAAATAAGTCACACAGAAAAGGACACTTCTCATAAGGTATCACTGATAGAGGGAATGTAAAAACCGTTACACTTGAACTGAATTACAAAACAGAACAGAGTCACACATGCAGAAAACACACTATGGCTGCTTAACGGGAAAGGTGAGGTGGGGTGATACATAAAACAAGGGTATCAAATTAGCTCAGATACCGTTCCATAAACCCAATATGTAGTAGACAAGACCTACTCCTTGCTCAGAGAACTGGACTCAACACGCCCTATTCACCGCACAAGAATATATCTGACTAGTAATAATCTTAAAACCTATGTATTGATATCTCTCTGTTAGTGTGTCAAGTGGGTGTAAAGCGGCATAAACACAGCAGTGAAAAGCAGCTAAACCCCATTATGAAAATAAATTACTTTGAAAAACCCATGAAACAACGACAGTGAAAGAGAGAGAAATTCTTACACAATGAGTTCAGGGGCTGTGATGCAACCTGGATTGACCATATCTAGACCCACAGCTGGATGAGACATAAGGGTGGACACTCTTGGGGCTGAGAGGTTTGGTGAGGTTGGGTGAGCAAACGCAGACCCTTTAAAGTAATACTGCGTGGTACCCATCGCATGGGTCCCAAATCTCCAGGTTCAAGGGCATCTTCCTACATCGAAAACATGCATGAGAAACCCAGAAGATGGTACACCGTGTGATGGGGAAAGGTTTCTAAAACGCACCTCATTTCTCATCTCCTTGTGCCCGGGTTCGCCTTTCCGGCCGCTTTACTAGCAATCTCCCTACTTGGAGCATCAGCACCTTTAACCTCCTGTTCCGTACAGGTTGCAATTTGTCCTGAGGATGAACGGGAAGACGGGGAACCAACGAGAGACTAGCTCTTGGTGTCGGGACAGGCACAGGTCACTCTATTTTCCCATCAGGAAGAAGAATTAACCACAGGCTCAGCCTGCCCCCCGGAACCAGAACAGGGCCTGAAGCCATCCTGCGCTTTTGCGGCCAGCTCCCAAAAAAGCGAGTTGTAAAATGGAGGTTCAGGGCACTGCAATTCACAAACCTGCAGAGTTATAAATGATAACTCTCGTCCACAAATATATTGAGGGAAGGCAAAGAAGAGGATTTGAATTCAAGGCAGAATTGCACGAAACAGATTTCAGGAGGTAGATACGAATCGCCTTTAAAGCACATGAAAAGCGGCAAAACGTTGACAATGATGCCCTTGGCCAAAAAGGGCGTATGCGTTTTTTCCTGAATATATTCAGGAAAAAACGCATACGCCCTTTTTGGCCAACCAAGCAACCTGGAAAAGCAAGTCAGCGCTACAGAGAAGTCTCGCTTCCCATCGGTCAAAAGGGCCATGCTGAAAAAAGTGTCAAAACCAGAAATGCAGGACAGGCCATGGAGAAATGGGAGCCTTGCTACACTGATGGGCGGGATGTAAATTGCCAACAGCCACTCTAGAGAAGTGTACGGTGTGTCCTGAACTATCTGAAAAACACAGCTTAGAGAGCATAGGGCACTTCCACTCATGGGGGTATAAATTGGGAAAATTAAAAATCAGCAAGACACAAGCACCCCAAAGTTGAGGGCTGCTCTGTTGACAAGGACCTCCACTTCATTCCACCTTCAATATCCCAGGAAAGAGATAAATGGATAAAGAAGTTGTGGTCCTTATGTACAATGGAATATCACTCAGCCATGAAATCAATGTCATAAGGTTAGTAGCAGCATGATGAGTGGATTTAGGTACGACGATTCTAAGTGAAATAAGTCACACAGAAAAGGACACTTCTCATAAGGTATCACTGATAGAGGGAATGTAAAAACCGTTACACTTGAACTGAATTACAAAACAGAACAGAGTCACACATGCAGAAAACAGACTATGGCTGCTTAACGGGAAAGGTGAGGTGGGGTGATGCATAAAACAAGGGTATCAAATTAGCTCAGATACCGTTCCATAAACCCAATATGTAATAGACAAGACCTACTCCTTGCTCAGAGAACTGGACTCAACACGCCCTATTCACCGCACAAGAATATATCTGACTAGTAATAATCTTAAAACCTATGTATTGATATCTCTCTGTTAGTGTGTCAAGTGGGTGTAAAGCGGCATAAACACAGCAGTGAAAAGCAGCTAAACCCCATTATGAAAATAAATTACTTTGAAAAACCCATGAAACAACGACAGTGAAAGAGAGAGAAATTCTTACACAATGCGTTCAGGGGCTGTGATGCAACCTGGATTGACCATATCTAGACCCACAGCTGGATGAGACATAAGGGTGGACACTCTTGGGGCTGAGAGGTTTGGTGAGGTTGGGTGAGCAAACGCAGACCCTTTAAAGTAATACTGCGTGGTACCCGTCGCATGGGTCCCAAATCTCCAGCTTCAAGGGCATCTTCCTACATCGAAAACATGCATGAGAAACCCAGAAGATGGTACACCGTGTGATGGGGAAAGGTTTCTAAAAAGCACCTCATTTCTCATCTCCTTGTGCCCGGGTTCGCCTTTCCAGCCGCTTTACTAGCAATCTCCCTACTTGGAGCATCAGCACCTTTTACCTCCTATTCCGTACAGGTTGCAATTTGTCCTGAGGATGAACGGGAAGACGGGGAACCAACGAGAGACTAGCTCTTGGTGTCGGGACAGGCACAGGTCACTCTATTTTCCCATCAGGAAGAAGAATTAACCACAGGCTCAGCCTGCCCCCCGGAACCAGAACAGGGCCTGAAGCCATCTGGCGTTTTGCGGCCAGCTCCCAAAAAAGCGAGTTGTAAAATGGAGGTTCAGGGCACTGCAATTCACAAACCTGCAGAGTTATAAATGATAACTCTCGTCCACAAATATATTGAGGGAAGGCAAAGAAGAGGATTTGAATTCAAGGCAGAATTGCACGAAACAGATTTCAGGAGGTAGATACGAATCGCCTTTAAAGCACATGAAAAGCGGCAAAACGTTGACAATGATGCCCTTGGCCAAAAAGGGCGTATGCGTTTTTTCCTGAATATATTCAGGAAAAAACGCATACGCCCTTTTTGGCCAACCAAGCAACCTGGAAAGGCAAGTCAGCGCTACAGAGAAGTCTCGCTTCCCATCGGTCAAAAGGGCCATGCTGAAAAATGTGTCAAAACCAGAAATGCAGGACAGGCCATGGAGAAATGGGAGCCTTGCTACACTGATGGGCGGGATGTAAATTGCCAACAGCCACTCTAGAGAAGTGTACGGTGTGTCCTGAAATATCTGAAAAACACAGCTTAGAGAGCATAGGGCACTTCCACTCATGGGGGTATAAATTGGGAAAATTAAAAATCAGCAAGACACAAGCACCCCAAAGTTGAGGGCTGCTCTGTTGACAAGGACCTCCACTTCATTCCACCTTCAATATCCCAGGAAAGAGAAAAATGGATAAAGAAGTTGTGGTCCTTATGTACAATGGAATATCACTCAGCCATGAAATCAATGTCATAAGGTTAGTAGCAGCATGATGAGTGGATTTAGGTACGACGATTCTAAGTGAAATAAGTCACACAGAAAAGGACACTTCTCATAAGGTATCACTGATAGAGGGAATGCAAAAACCGTTACACTTGAACTGAATTACAAAACAGAACAGAGTCACACATGCAGAAAACAGACTATGGCTGCTTAACGGGAAAGGTGAGGTGGGGTGATGCATAAAACAAGGGTATCAAATTAGCTCAGATACCGTTCCATAAACCCAATATGTAATAGACAAGACATACTCCTTGCTCAGAGAACTGGACTCAACACGCCCTATTCACCGCACAAGAATATATCTGACTAGTAATAATCTTAAAACCTATGTATTGATATCTCTTTGTTAGTGTGTCAAGTGGGTGTAAAGCGGCATAAACACAGCAGTGAAAAGCAGCTAAACCCCATTATGAAAATAAATTACTTTGAAAAACCCATGAAACAACGACAGTGAAAGAGAGAGAAATTCTTACACAATGCGTTCAGGGGCTGTGATGCAACCTGGATTGACCATATCTAGACCCACAGCTGGATGAGACATAACGGTGGACACTCTTGGGGCTGAGAGGTTTGGTGAGGTTGGGTGAGCAAACGTAGACCCTTTAAAGTAATACTTCGTGGTACCCGTCGCATGGGTCCCAAATCTCCAGCTTCAAGGGCATCTTCCTACATCGAAAACATGCATGAGAAACCCAGAAGATGGTACACCGTGTGATGGGGAAAGGTTTCTAAAACGCACCTCATTTCTCATCTCCTTGTGCCCGGGTTCGCCTTTCCAGCCGCTTTACTAGCAATCTCCCTACTTGGAGCATCAGCACCTTTAACCTCCTGTTCCGTACAGGTTGCAATTTGTCCTGAGGATGAACGGGAAGACGGGGAACCAACGAGAGACTAGCTCTTGGTGTCGGGACAGGCACAGGTCACTCTATTTTCCCATCAGGAAGAAGAATTAACCACAGGCTCAGCTGCCCCCCGGAACCAGAACAGGGCCTGAAGCCATCTGGCGTTTTGCGGCCAGCTCCCAAAAAAGCGAGTTGTAAAATGGAGGTTCAGGGCACTGCAATTCACAAACCTGCAGAGTTATAAATGATAACTCTCGTCCACAAATATATTGAGGGAAGGCAAAGAAGAGGATTTGAATTCAAGGCAGAATTGCACGAAACAGATTTCAGGAGGTAGATACGAATCGCCTTTAAAGCACATGAAAAGCGGCAAAACGTTGACAATGATGCCCTTGGCCAAAAAGGGCGTATGCGTTTTTTCCTGAATATATTCAGGAAAAAACGCATACGCCCTTTTTGGCCAACCAAGCAACCTGGAAAAGCAAGTCAGCGCTACAGAGAAGTCTCGCTTCCCATCGGTCAAAAGGGCCATGCTGAAAAATGTGTCAAAACCAGAAATGCAGGACAGGCCATGGAGAAATGGGAGCCTTGCTACACTGATGGGCGGGATGTAAATTGCCAACAGCCACTCTAGAGAAGTGTACGGTGTGTCCTGAAATATCTGAAAAACACAGCTTAGAGAGCATAGGGCACTTCCACTCATGGGGGTATAAATTGGGAAAATTAAAAATCAGCAAGACACAAGCACCCCAAAGTTGAGGGCTGCTCTGTTGACAAGGACCTCCACTTCATTCCACCTTAAATATCCCAGGAAAGAGAAAAATGGATAAAGAAGTTGTGGTCCTTATGTACAATGGAATATCACTCAGCCATGAAATCAATGTCATAAGGTTAGTAGCAGCATGATGAGTGGATTTAGGTACGACGATTCTAAGTGAAATAAGTCACACAGAAAAGGACACTTCTCATAAGGTATCACTGATAGAGGGAATGCAAAAACCGTTACACTTGAACTGAATTACAAAACAGAACAGAGTCACACATGCAGAAAACAGACTATGGCTGCTTAACGGGAAAGGTGAGGTGGGGTGATGCATAAAACAAGGGTATCAAATTAGCTCAGATACCGTTCCATAAACCCAATATGTAATAGACAAGACATACTCCTTGCTCAGAGAACTGGACTCAACACGCCCTATTCACCGCACAAGAATATATCTGACTAGTAATAATCTTAAAACCTATGTATTGATATCTCTCTGTTAGTGTGTCAAGTGGGTGTAAAGCGGCATAAACACAGCAGTGAAAAGCAGCTAAACCCCATTATGAAAATAAATTACTTTGAAAAACCCATGAAACAACGACAGTGAAAGAGAGAGAAATTCTTACACAATGCGTTCAGGGGCTGTGATGCAACCTGGATTGACCATATCTAGACCCACAGCTGGATGAGACATAAGGGTGGACACTCTTGGGGCTGAGAGGTTTGGTGAGGTTGGGTGAGCAAACGCAGACCCTTTAAAGTAATACTTCGTGGTACCCGTCGCATGGGTCCCAAATCTCCAGCTTCAAGGGCATCTTCCTACATCGAAAACATGCATGAGAAACCCAGAAGATGGTACACCGTGTGATGGGGAAAGGTTTCTAAAACGCACCTCATTTCTCATCTCCTTGTGCCCGGGTTCGCCTTTCCAGCCGCTTTACTAGCAATCTCCCTACTTGGAGCATCAGCACCTTTAACCTCCTGTTCCGTACAGGTTGCAATTTGTCCTGAGGATGAACGGGAAGACGGGGAACCAACGAGAGACTAGCTCTTGGTGTCGGGACAGGCACAGGTCACTCTATTTTCCCATCAGGAAGAAGAATTAACCACAGGCTCAGCCTGCCCCCCGGAACCAGAACAGGGCCTGAAGCCATCCTGCGCTTTTGCGGCCAGCTCCCAAAAAAGCGAGTTGTAAAATGGAGGTTCAGGGCACTGCAATTCACAAACCTGCAGAGTTATAAATGATAACTCTCGTCCACAAATATATTGAGGAAAGGCAAAGAAGAGGATTTGAAATCAAGGCAGAATTGCACGAAACAGATTTCAGGAGGTAGATACGAATCGCCTTTAAAGCACATGAAAAGCGGCAAAACGTTGACAATGATGCCCTTGGCCAAAAAGGGCGTATGCGTTTTTTCCTGAATATATTCAGGAAAAAACGCATACGCCCTTTTTGGCCAACCAAGCAACCTGGAAAGGCAAATCAGCGCTACAGAGAAGTCTCGCTTCCCATCGGTCAAAAGGGCCATGCTGAAAAAAGTGTCAAAACCAGAAATGCAGGACAGGCCATGGAGAAATGGGAGCCTTGCTACACTGATGGGCGGGATGTAAATTGCCAACAGCCACTCTGGAGAAGTGTACGGTGTGTCCTGAAACATCTGAAAAACACAGCTTAGAGAGCATAGGGCACTTCCACTCATGGGGGTATAAATTGGGAAAATTAAAAATCAGCAAGACAAAAGCACCCCAAAGTTGAGGGCTGCTCTGTTGACAAGGACCTCCACTTCATTCCACCTTCAATATCCCAGGAAAGAGAAAAATGGATAAAGAAGTTGTGGTCCTTATGTACAATGGAATATCACTCAGCCATGAAATCAATGTCATAAGGTTAGTAGCAGCATGATGAGTGGATTTAGGTACGACGATTCTAAGTGAAATAAGTCACACAGAAAAGGACACTTCTCATAAGGTATCACTGATAGAGGGAATGTAAAAACCGTTACACTTGAACTGAATTACAAAACAGAACAGAGTCACACATGCAGAAAACAGACTATGGCTGCTTAACGGGAAAGGTGAGGTGGGGTGATGCATAAAACAAGGGTATCAAATTAGCTCAGATACCGTTCCATAAACCCAATATGTAATAGACAAGACCTACTCCTTGCTCAGAGTACTGGACTCAACACGCCCTATTCACCGCACAAGAATATATCTGACTAGTAATAATCTTAAAACCTATGTATTGATATCTCTCTGTTAGTGTGTCAAGTGGGTGTAAAGCGGCATAAACACAGCAGTGAAAAGCAGCTAAACCCCATTATGAAAATAAATTACTTTGAAAAACCCATGAAACAACGACAGTGAAAGAGAGAGAAATTCTTACACAATGCGTTCAGGGGCTGTGATGCAACCTGGATTGACCATATCTAGACCCACAGCTGGATGAGACATAAGGGTGGACACTCTTGGGGCTGAGAGGTTTGGTGAGGTTGGGTGAGCAAACGCAGACCCTTTAAAGTAATACTTCGTGGTACCCGTCGCATGGGTCCCAAATCTCCAGCTTCAAGGGCATCTTCCTACATCGAAAACATGCATGAGAAACCCAGAAGATGGTACACCGTGTGATGGGGAAAGGTTTCTAAAACGCACCTCATTTCTCATCTCCTTGTGCCCGGGTTCGCCTTTCCAGCCGCTTTACTAGCAATCTCCCTACTTGGAGCATCAGCACCTTTTACCTCCTGTTCCGTACAGGTTGCAATTTGTCCTGAGGATGAACGGGAAGACGGGGAACCAACGAGAGAGTAGCTCTTGGTGTCGGGACAGGCACAGGTCACTCTATTTTCCCATCAGGAAGAAGAATTAACCACAGGCTCAGCCTGCCCCCCGGAACCAGAACAGGGCCTGAAGCCATCTGGCGCTTTTGCGGCCAGCTCCCAAAAAAGCGAGTTGTAAAATGGAGGTTCAGGGCACTGCAATTCACAAACCTGCAGAGTTATAAATGATAACTCTCGTCCACAAATATATTGAGGGAAGGCAAAGAAGAGGATTTGAAATCAAGGCAGAATTGCACGAAACAGATTTCAGGAGGTAGATACGAATCGCCTTTAAAGCACATGAAAAGCGGCAAAACGTTGACAATGATGCCCTTGGCCAAAAAGGGCGTATGCGTTTTTTCCTGAATATATTCAGGAAAAAACGCATACGCCCTTTTTGGCCAACCAAGCAACCTGGAAAAGCAAGTCAGCGCTACAGAGAAGTCTCGCTTCCCATCGGTCAAAAGGGCCATGCTGAAAAATGTGTCAAAACCAGAAATGCAGGACAGGCCATGGAGAAATGGGAGCCTTGCTACACTGATGGGCGGGATGTAAATTGCCAACAGCCACTCTAGAGAAGTGTACGGTGTGTCCTGAAATATCTGAAAAACACAGCTTAGAGAGCATAGGGCACTTCCACTCATGGGGGTATAAATTGGGAAAATTAAAAATCAGCAAGACACAAGCACCCCAAAGTTGAGGGCTGCTCTGTTGACAAGGACCTCCACTTCATTCCACCTTAAATATCCCAGGAAAGAGAAAAATGGATAAAGAAGTTGTGGTCCTTATGTACAATGGAATATCACTCAGCCATGAAATCAATGTCATAAGGTTAGTAGCAGCATGATGAGTGGATTTAGGTACGACGATTCTAAGTGAAATAAGTCACACAGAAAAGGACACTTCTCATAAGGTATCACTGATAGAGGGAATGCAAAAACCGTTACACTTGAACTGAATTACAAAACAGAACAGAGTCACACATGCAGAAAACAGACTATGGCTGCTTAACGGGAAAGGTGAGGTGGGGTGATGCATAAAACAAGGGTATCAAATTAGCTCAGATACCGTTCCATAAACCCAATATGTAATAGACAAGACATACTCCTTGCTCAGAGAACTGGACTCAACACGCCCTATTCACCGCACAAGAATATATCTGACTAGTAATAATCTTAAAACCTATGTATTGATATCTCTCTGTTAGTGTGTCAAGTGGGTGTAAAGCGGCATAAACACAGCAGTGAAAAGCAGCTAAACCCCATTATGAAAATAAATTACTTTGAAAAACCCATGAAACAACGACAGTGAAAGAGAGAGAAATTCTTACACAATGCGTTCAGGGGCTGTGATGCAACCTGGATTGACCATATCTAGACCCACAGCTGGATGAGACATAAGGGTGGACACTCTTGGGGCTGAGAGGTTTGGTGAGGTTGGGTGAGCAAACGCAGACCCTTTAAAGTAATACTTCGTGGTACCCGTCGCATGGGTCCCAAATCTCCAGCTTCAAGGGCATCTTCCTACATCGAAAACATGCATGAGAAACCCAGAAGATGGTACACCGTGTGATGGGGAAAGGTTTCTAAAACGCACCTCATTTCTCATCTCCTTGTGCCCGGGTTCGCCTTTCCAGCCGCTTTACTAGCAATCTCCCTACTTGGAGCATCAGCACCTTTAACCTCCTGTTCCGTACAGGTTGCAATTTGTCCTGAGGATGAACGGGAAGACGGGGAACCAACGAGAGACTAGCTCTTGGTGTCGGGACAGGCACAGGTCACTCTATTTTCCCATCAGGAAGAAGAATTAACCACAGGCTCAGCCTGCCCCCCGGAACCAGAACAGGGCCTGAAGCCATCCTGCGATTTTGCGGCCAGCTCCCAAAAAAGCGAGTTGTAAAATGGAGGTTCAGGGCACTGCAATTCACAAACCTGCAGAGTTATAAATGATAACTCTCGTCCACAAATATATTGAGGAAAGGCAAAGAAGAGGATTTGAAATCAAGGCAGAATTGCACGAAACAGATTTCAGGAGGTAGATACGAATCGCCTTTAAAGCACATGAAAAGCGGCAAAACGTTGACAATGATGCCCTTGGCCAAAAAGGGCGTATGCGTTTTTTCCTGAATATATTCAGGAAAAAACGCATACGCCCTTTTTGGCCAACCAAGCAACCTGGAAAGGCAAATCAGCGCTACAGAGAAGTCTCGCTTCCCATCGGTCAAAAGGGCCATGCTGAAAAAAGTGTCAAAACCAGAAATGCAGGACAGGCCATGGAGAAATGGGAGCCTTGCTACACTGATGGGCGGGATGTAAATTGCCAACAGCCACTCTGGAGAAGTGTACGGTGTGTCCTGAAACATCTGAAAAACACAGCTTAGAGAGCATAGGGCACTTCCACTCATGGGGGTATAAATTGGGAAAATTAAAAATCAGCAAGACAAAAGCACCCCAAAGTTGAGGGCTGCTCTGTTGACAAGGACCTCCACTTCATTCCACCTTCAATATCCCAGGAAAGAGAAAAATGGATAAAGAAGTTGTGGTCCTTATGTACAATGGAATATCACTCAGCCATGAAATCAATGTCATAAGGTTAGTAGCAGCATGATGAGTGGATTTAGGTACGACGATTCTAAGTGAAATAAGTCACACAGAAAAGGACACTTCTCATAAGGTATCACTGATAGAGGGAATGTAAAAACCGTTACACTTGAACTGAATTACAAAACAGAACAGAGTCACACATGCAGAAAACAGACTATGGCTGCTTAACGGGAAAGGTGAGGTGGGGTGATGCATAAAACAAGGGTATCAAATTAGCTCAGATACCGTTCCATAAACCCAATATGTAATAGACAAGACCTACTCCTTGCTCAGAGTACTGGACTCAACACGCCCTATTCACCGCACAAGAATATATCTGACTAGTAATAATCTTAAAACCTATGTATTGATATCTCTCTGTTAGTGTGTCAAGTGGGTGTAAAGCGGCATAAACACAGCAGTGAAAAGCAGCTAAACCCCATTATGAAAATAAATTACTTTGAAAAACCCATGAAACAACGACAGTGAAAGAGAGAGAAATTCTTACACAATGCGTTCAGGGGCTGTGATGCAACCTGGATTGACCATATCTAGACCCACAGCTGGATGAGACATAAGGGTGGACACTCTTGGGGCTGAGAGGTTTGGTGAGGTTGGGTGAGCAAACGCAGACCCTTTAAAGTAATACTTCGTGGTACCCGTCGCATGGGTCCCAAATCTCCAGCTTCAAGGGCATCTTCCTACATCGAAAACATGCATGAGAAACCCAGAAGATGGTACACCGTGTGATGGGGAAAGGTTTCTAAAACGCACCTCATTTCTCATCTCCTTGTGCCCGGGTTCGCCTTTCCAGCCGCTTTACTAGCAATCTCCCTACTTGGAGCATCAGCACCTTTTACCTCCTGTTCCGTACAGGTTGCAATTTGTCCTGAGGATGAACGGGAAGACGGGGAACCAACGAGAGAGTAGCTCTTGGTGTCGGGACAGGCACAGGTCACTCTATTTTCCCATCAGGAAGAAGAATTAACCACAGGCTCAGCCTGCCCCCCGGAACCAGAACAGGGCCTGAAGCCATCTGGCGCTTTTGCGGCCAGCTCCCAAAAAAGCGAGTTGTAAAATGGAGGTTCAGGGCACTGCAATTCACAAACCTGCAGAGTTATAAATGATAACTCTCGTCCACAAATATATTGAGGGAAGGCAAAGAAGAGGATTTGAAATCAAGGCAGAATTGCACGAAACAGATTTCAGGAGGTAGATACGAATCGCCTTTAAAGCACATGAAAAGCGGCAAAACGTTGACAATGATGCCCTTGGCCAAAAAGGGCGTATGCGTTTTTTCCTGAATATATTCAGGAAAAAACGCATACGCCCTTTTTGGCCAACCAAGCAACCTGGAAAAGCAAGTCAGCGCTACAGAGAAGTCTCGCTTCCCATCGGTCAAAAGGGCCATGCTGAAAAATGTGTCAAAACCAGAAATGCAGGACAGGCCATGGAGAAATGGGAGCCTTGCTACACTGATGGGCGGGATGTAAATTGCCAACAGCCACTCTAGAGAAGTGTACGGTGTGTCCTGAAATATCTGAAAAACACAGCTTAGAGAGCATAGGGCACTTCCACTCATGGGGGTATAAATTGGGAAAATTAAAAATCAGCAAGACACAAGCACCCCAAAGTTGAGGGCTGCTCTGTTGACAAGGACCTCCACTTCATTCCACCTTAAATATCCCAGGAAAGAGAAAAATGGATAAAGAAGTTGTGGTCCTTATGTACAATGGAATATCACTCAGCCATGAAATCAATGTCATAAGGTTAGTAGCAGCATGATGAGTGGATTTAGGTACGACGATTCTAAGTGAAATAAGTCACACAGAAAAGGACACTTCTCATAAGGTATCACTGATAGAGGGAATGCAAAAACCGTTACACTTGAACTGAATTACAAAACAGAACAGAGTCACACATGCAGAAAACAGACTATGGCTGCTTAACGGGAAAGGTGAGGTGGGGTGATGCATAAAACAAGGGTATCAAATTAGCTCAGATACCGTTCCATAAACCCAATATGTAATAGACAAGACCTACTCCTTGCTCAGAGAACTGGACTCAACACGCCCTATTCACCGCACAAGAATATATCTGACTAGTAATAATCTTAAAACCTATGTATTGATATCTCTCTGTTAGTGTGTCAAGTGGGTGTAAAGCGGCATAAACACAGCAGTGAAAAGCAGCTAAACCCCATTATGAAAATAAATTACTTTGAAAAACCCATGAAACAACGACAGTGAAAGAGAGAGAAATTCTTACACAATGCGTTCAGGGGTTGTGATGCAACCTGGATTGACCATATCTAGACCCACAGCTGGATGAGACATAAGGGTGGACACTCTTGGGGCTGAGAGGTTTGGTGAGGTTGGGTGAGCAAACGCAGACCCTTTAAAGTAATACTTCGTGGTACCCGTCGCATGGGTCCCAAATCTCCAGCTTCAAGGGCATCTTCCTACATCGAAAACATGCATGAGAAACCCAGAAGATGGTACACCGTGTGATGGGGAAAGGTTTCTAAAACGCACCTCATTTCTCATCTCCTTGTGCCCGGGTTCACCTTTCCAGCCGCTTTACTAGCAATCTCCCTACTTGGAGCATCAGCACCTTTAACCTCCTGTTCCGTACAGGTTGCAATTTGTCCTGAGGATGAACGGGAAGACGGGGAACCAACGAGAGACTAGCTCTTGGTGTCGGGACAGGCACAGGTCACTCTATTTTCCCATCAGGAAGAAGAATTAACCACAGGCTCAGCCTGCCCCCCGGAACCAGAACAGGGCCTGAAGCCATCCTGCGCTTTTGCGGCCAGCTCCCAAAAAAGCGAGTTGTAAAATGGAGGTTCAGGGCACTGCAATTCACAAACCTGCAGAGTTATAAATGATAACTCTCGTCCACAAATATATTGAGGGAAGGCAAAGAAGAGGATTTGAATTCAAGGCAGAATTGCACGAAACAGATTTCAGGAGGTAGATACGAATCGCCTTTAAAGCACATGAAAAGCGGCAAAACGTTGACAATGATGCCCTTGGCCAAAAAGGGCGTATGCGTTTTTTCCTGAATATATTCAGGAAAAAACGCATACGCCCTTTTTGGCCAACCAAGCAACCTGGAAAAGCAAGTCAGCGCTACAGAGAAGTCTCGCTTCCCATCGGTCAAAAGGGCCATGCTGAAAAATGTGTCAAAACCAGAAATGCAGGACAGGCCATGGAGAAATGGGAGCCTTGCTACACTGATGGGCGGGATGTAAATTGCCAACAGCCACTCTAGAGAAGTGTACGGTGTGTCCTGAAATATCTGAAAAACACAGCTTAGAGAGCATAGGGCACTTCCACTCATGGGGGTATAAATTGGGAAAATTAAAAATCAGCAAGACACAAGCACCCCAAAGTTGAGGGCTGCTCTGTTGACAAGGACCTCCACTTCATTCCACCTTAAATATCCCAGGAAAGAGAAAAATGGATAAAGAAGTTGTGGTCCTTATGTACAATGGAATATCACTCAGCCATGAAATCAATGTCATAAGGTTAGTAGCAGCATGATGAGTGGATTTAGGTACGACGATTCTAAGTGAAATAAGTCACACAGAAAAGGACACTTCTCATAAGGTATCACTGATAGAGGGAATGCAAAAACCGTTACACTTGAACTGAATTACAAAACAGAACAGAGTCACACATGCAGAAAACAGACTATGGCTGCTTAACGGGAAAGGTGAGGTGGGGTGATGCATAAAACAAGGGTATCAAATTAGCTCAGATACCGTTCCATAAACCCAATATGTAATAGACAAGACATACTCCTTGCTCAGAGAACTGGACTCAACACGCCCTATTCACCGCACAAGAATATATCTGACTAGTAATAATCTTAAAACCTATGTATTGATATCTCTCTGTTAGTGTGTCAAGTGGATGTAAAGCGGCATAAACACAGCAGTGAAAAGCAGCTAAACCCCATTATGAAAATAAATTACTTTGAAAAACCCATGAAACAACGACAGTGAAAGAGAGAGAAATTCTTACACAATGCGTTCAGGGGCTGTGATGCAACCTGGATTGACCATATCTAGACCCACAGCTGGATGAGACATAAGGGTGGACACTCTTGGGGCTGAGAGGTTTGGTGAGGTTGGGTGAGCAAACGCAGACCCTTTAAAGTAATACTTCGTGGTACCCGTCGCATGGGTCCCAAATCTCCAGCTTCAAGGGCATCTTCCTACATCGAAAACATGCATGAGAAACCCAGAAGATGGTACACCGTGTGATGGGGAAAGGTTTCTAAAACGCACCTCATTTCTCATCTCCTTGTGCCCGGGTTCGCCTTTCCAGCCGCTTTACTAGCAATCTCCCTACTTGGAGCATCAGCACCTTTAACCTCCTGTTCCGTACAGGTTGCAATTTGTCCTGAGGATGAACGGGAAGACGGGGAACCAACGAGAGACTAGCTCTTGGTGTCGGGACAGGCACAGGTCACTCTATTTTCCCATCAGGAAGAAGAATTAACCACAGGCTCAGCCTGCCCCCCGGAACCAGAACAGGGCCTGAAGCCATCCTGCGCTTTTGCGGCCAGCTCCCAAAAAAGCGAGTTGTAAAATGGAGGTTCAGGGCACTGCAATTCACAAACCTGCAGAGTTATAAATGATAACTCTCGTCCACAAATATATTGAGGAAAGGCAAAGAAGAGGATTTGAAATCAAGGCAGAATTGCACGAAACAGATTTCAGGAGGTAGATACGAATCGCCTTTAAAGCACATGAAAAGCGGCAAAACGTTGACAATGATGCCCTTGGCCAAAAAGGGCGTATGCGTTTTTTCCTGAATATATTCAGGAAAAAACGCATACGCCCTTTTTGGCCAACCAAGCAACCTGGAAAGGCAAATCAGCGCTACAGAGAAGTCTCGCTTCCCATCGGTCAAAAGGGCCATGCTGAAAAAAGTGTCAAAACCAGAAATGCAGGACAGGCCATGGAGAAATGGGAGCCTTGCTACACTGATGGGCGGGATGTAAATTGCCAACAGCCACTCTGGAGAAGTGTACGGTGTGTCCTGAAACATCTGAAAAACACAGCTTAGAGAGCATAGGGCACTTCCACTCATGGGGGTATAAATTGGGAAAATTAAAAATCAGCAAGACACAAGCACCCCAAAGTTGAGGGCTGCTCTGTTGACAAGGACCTCCACTTCATTCCACCTTCAATATCCCAGGAAAGAGATAAATGGATAAAGAAGTTGTGGTCCTTATGTACAATGGAATATCACTCAGCCATGAAATCAATGTCATAAGGTTAGTAGCAGCATGATGAGTGGATTTAGGTACGACGATTCTAAGTGAAATAAGTCACACAGAAAAGGACACTTCTCATAAGGTATCACTGATAGAGGGAATGTAAAAACCGTTACACTTGAACTGAATTACAAAACAGAACAGAGTCACACATGCAGAAAACACACTATGGCTGCTTAACGGGAAAGGTGAGGTGGGGTGATACATAAAACAAGGGTATCAAATTAGCTCAGATACCGTTCCATAAACCCAATATGTAGTAGACAAGACCTACTCCTTGCTCAGAGAACTGGACTCAACACGCCCTATTCACCGCACAAGAATATATCTGACTAGTAATAATCTTAAAACCTATGTATTGATATCTCTCTGTTAGTGTGTCAAGTGGGTGTAAAGCGGCATAAACACAGCAGTGAAAAGCAGCTAAACCCCATTATGAAAATAAATTACTTTGAAAAACCCATGAAACAACGACAGTGAAAGAGAGAGAAATTCTTACACAATGAGTTCAGGGGCTGTGATGCAACCTGGATTGACCATATCTAGACCCACAGCTGGATGAGACATAAGGGTGGACACTCTTGGGGCTGAGAGGTTTGGTGAGGTTGGGTGAGCAAACGCAGACCCTTTAAAGTAATACTGCGTGGTACCCATCGCATGGGTCCCAAATCTCCAGGTTCAAGGGCATCTTCCTACATCGAAAACATGCATGAGAAACCCAGAAGATGGTACACCGTGTGATGGGGAAAGGTTTCTAAAACGCACCTCATTTCTCATCTCCTTGTGCCCGGGTTCGCCTTTCCGGCCGCTTTACTAGCAATCTCCCTACTTGGAGCATCAGCACCTTTAACCTCCTGTTCCGTACAGGTTGCAATTTGTCCTGAGGATGAACGGGAAGACGGGGAACCAACGAGAGACTAGCTCTTGGTGTCGGGACAGGCACAGGTCACTCTATTTTCCCATCAGGAAGAAGAATTAACCACAGGCTCAGCCTGCCCCCCGGAACCAGAACAGGGCCTGAAGCCATCCTGCGCTTTTGCGGCCAGCTCCCAAAAAAGCGAGTTGTAAAATGGAGGTTCAGGGCACTGCAATTCACAAACCTGCAGAGTTATAAATGATAACTCTCGTCCACAAATATATTGAGGGAAGGCAAAGAAGAGGATTTGAATTCAAGGCAGAATTGCACGAAACAGATTTCAGGAGGTAGATACGAATCGCCTTTAAAGCACATGAAAAGCGGCAAAACGTTGACAATGATGCCCTTGGCCAAAAAGGGCGTATGCGTTTTTTCCTGAATATATTCAGGAAAAAACGCATACGCCCTTTTTGGCCAACCAAGCAACCTGGAAAAGCAAGTCAGCGCTACAGAGAAGTCTCGCTTCCCATCGGTCAAAAGGGCCATGCTGAAAAAAGTGTCAAAACCAGAAATGCAGGACAGGCCATGGAGAAATGGGAGCCTTGCTACACTGATGGGCGGGATGTAAATTGCCAACAGCCACTCTAGAGAAGTGTACGGTGTGTCCTGAACTATCTGAAAAACACAGCTTAGAGAGCATAGGGCACTTCCACTCATGGGGGTATAAATTGGGAAAATTAAAAATCAGCAAGACACAAGCACCCCAAAGTTGAGGGCTGCTCTGTTGACAAGGACCTCCACTTCATTCCACCTTCAATATCCCAGGAAAGAGATAAATGGATAAAGAAGTTGTGGTCCTTATGTACAATGGAATATCACTCAGCCATGAAATCAATGTCATAAGGTTAGTAGCAGCATGATGAGTGGATTTAGGTACGACGATTCTAAGTGAAATAAGTCACACAGAAAAGGACACTTCTCATAAGGTATCACTGATAGAGGGAATGTAAAAACCGTTACACTTGAACTGAATTACAAAACAGAACAGAGTCACACATGCAGAAAACAGACTATGGCTGCTTAACGGGAAAGGTGAGGTGGGGTGATGCATAAAACAAGGGTATCAAATTAGCTCAGATACCGTTCCATAAACCCAATATGTAATAGACAAGACCTACTCCTTGCTCAGAGAACTGGACTCAACACGCCCTATTCACCGCACAAGAATATATCTGACTAGTAATAATCTTAAAACCTATGTATTGATATCTCTCTGTTAGTGTGTCAAGTGGGTGTAAAGCGGCATAAACACAGCAGTGAAAAGCAGCTAAACCCCATTATGAAAATAAATTACTTTGAAAAACCCATGAAACAACGACAGTGAAAGAGAGAGAAATTCTTACACAATGCGTTCAGGGGCTGTGATGCAACCTGGATTGACCATATCTAGACCCACAGCTGGATGAGACATAAGGGTGGACACTCTTGGGGCTGAGAGGTTTGGTGAGGTTGGGTGAGCAAACGCAGACCCTTTAAAGTAATACTGCGTGGTACCCGTCGCATGGGTCCCAAATCTCCAGCTTCAAGGGCATCTTCCTACATCGAAAACATGCATGAGAAACCCAGAAGATGGTACACCGTGTGATGGGGAAAGGTTTCTAAAAAGCACCTCATTTCTCATCTCCTTGTGCCCGGGTTCGCCTTTCCAGCCGCTTTACTAGCAATCTCCCTACTTGGAGCATCAGCACCTTTTACCTCCTATTCCGTACAGGTTGCAATTTGTCCTGAGGATGAACGGGAAGACGGGGAACCAACGAGAGACTAGCTCTTGGTGTCGGGACAGGCACAGGTCACTCTATTTTCCCATCAGGAAGAAGAATTAACCACAGGCTCAGCCTGCCCCCCGGAACCAGAACAGGGCCTGAAGCCATCTGGCGTTTTGCGGCCAGCTCCCAAAAAAGCGAGTTGTAAAATGGAGGTTCAGGGCACTGCAATTCACAAACCTGCAGAGTTATAAATGATAACTCTCGTCCACAAATATATTGAGGGAAGGCAAAGAAGAGGATTTGAATTCAAGGCAGAATTGCACGAAACAGATTTCAGGAGGTAGATACGAATCGCCTTTAAAGCACATGAAAAGCGGCAAAACGTTGACAATGATGCCCTTGGCCAAAAAGGGCGTATGCGTTTTTTCCTGAATATATTCAGGAAAAAACGCATACGCCCTTTTTGGCCAACCAAGCAACCTGGAAAGGCAAGTCAGCGCTACAGAGAAGTCTCGCTTCCCATCGGTCAAAAGGGCCATGCTGAAAAATGTGTCAAAACCAGAAATGCAGGACAGGCCATGGAGAAATGGGAGCCTTGCTACACTGATGGGCGGGATGTAAATTGCCAACAGCCACTCTAGAGAAGTGTACGGTGTGTCCTGAAATATCTGAAAAACACAGCTTAGAGAGCATAGGGCACTTCCACTCATGGGGGTATAAATTGGGAAAATTAAAAATCAGCAAGACACAAGCACCCCAAAGTTGAGGGCTGCTCTGTTGACAAGGACCTCCACTTCATTCCACCTTCAATATCCCAGGAAAGAGAAAAATGGATAAAGAAGTTGTGGTCCTTATGTACAATGGAATATCACTCAGCCATGAAATCAATGTCATAAGGTTAGTAGCAGCATGATGAGTGGATTTAGGTACGACGATTCTAAGTGAAATAAGTCACACAGAAAAGGACACTTCTCATAAGGTATCACTGATAGAGGGAATGCAAAAACCGTTACACTTGAACTGAATTACAAAACAGAACAGAGTCACACATGCAGAAAACAGACTATGGCTGCTTAACGGGAAAGGTGAGGTGGGGTGATGCATAAAACAAGGGTATCAAATTAGCTCAGATACCGTTCCATAAACCCAATATGTAATAGACAAGACATACTCCTTGCTCAGAGAACTGGACTCAACACGCCCTATTCACCGCACAAGAATATATCTGACTAGTAATAATCTTAAAACCTATGTATTGATATCTCTTTGTTAGTGTGTCAAGTGGGTGTAAAGCGGCATAAACACAGCAGTGAAAAGCAGCTAAACCCCATTATGAAAATAAATTACTTTGAAAAACCCATGAAACAACGACAGTGAAAGAGAGAGAAATTCTTACACAATGCGTTCAGGGGCTGTGATGCAACCTGGATTGACCATATCTAGACCCACAGCTGGATGAGACATAACGGTGGACACTCTTGGGGCTGAGAGGTTTGGTGAGGTTGGGTGAGCAAACGTAGACCCTTTAAAGTAATACTTCGTGGTACCCGTCGCATGGGTCCCAAATCTCCAGCTTCAAGGGCATCTTCCTACATCGAAAACATGCATGAGAAACCCAGAAGATGGTACACCGTGTGATGGGGAAAGGTTTCTAAAACGCACCTCATTTCTCATCTCCTTGTGCCCGGGTTCGCCTTTCCAGCCGCTTTACTAGCAATCTCCCTACTTGGAGCATCAGCACCTTTAACCTCCTGTTCCGTACAGGTTGCAATTTGTCCTGAGGATGAACGGGAAGACGGGGAACCAACGAGAGACTAGCTCTTGGTGTCGGGACAGGCACAGGTCACTCTATTTTCCCATCAGGAAGAAGAATTAACCACAGGCTCAGCCTGCCCCCCGGAACCAGAACAGGGCCTGAAGCCATCTGGCGTTTTGCGGCCAGCTCCCAAAAAAGCGAGTTGTAAAATGGAGGTTCAGGGCACTGCAATTCACAAACCTGCAGAGTTATAAATGATAACTCTCGTCCACAAATATATTGAGGGAAGGCAAAGAAGAGGATTTGAATTCAAGGCAGAATTGCACGAAACAGATTTCAGGAGGTAGATACGAATCGCCTTTAAAGCACATGAAAAGCGGCAAAACGTTGACAATGATGCCCTTGGCCAAAAAGGGCGTATGCGTTTTTTCCTGAATATATTCAGGAAAAAACGCATACGCCCTTTTTGGCCAACCAAGCAACCTGGAAAAGCAAGTCAGCGCTACAGAGAAGTCTCGCTTCCCATCGGTCAAAAGGGCCATGCTGAAAAATGTGTCAAAACCAGAAATGCAGGACAGGCCATGGAGAAATGGGAGCCTTGCTACACTGATGGGCGGGATGTAAATTGCCAACAGCCACTCTAGAGAAGTGTACGGTGTGTCCTGAAATATCTGAAAAACACAGCTTAGAGAGCATAGGGCACTTCCACTCATGGGGGTATAAATTGGGAAAATTAAAAATCAGCAAGACACAAGCACCCCAAAGTTGAGGGCTGCTCTGTTGACAAGGACCTCCACTTCATTCCACCTTAAATATCCCAGGAAAGAGAAAAATGGATAAAGAAGTTGTGGTCCTTATGTACAATGGAATATCACTCAGCCATGAAATCAATGTCATAAGGTTAGTAGCAGCATGATGAGTGGATTTAGGTACGACGATTCTAAGTGAAATAAGTCACACAGAAAAGGACACTTCTCATAAGGTATCACTGATAGAGGGAATGCAAAAACCGTTACACTTGAACTGAATTACAAAACAGAACAGAGTCACACATGCAGAAAACAGACTATGGCTGCTTAACGGGAAAGGTGAGGTGGGGTGATGCATAAAACAAGGGTATCAAATTAGCTCAGATACCGTTCCATAAACCCAATATGTAATAGACAAGACATACTCCTTGCTCAGAGAACTGGACTCAACACGCCCTATTCACCGCACAAGAATATATCTGACTAGTAATAATCTTAAAACCTATGTATTGATATCTCTCTGTTAGTGTGTCAAGTGGGTGTAAAGCGGCATAAACACAGCAGTGAAAAGCAGCTAAACCCCATTATGAAAATAAATTACTTTGAAAAACCCATGAAACAACGACAGTGAAAGAGAGAGAAATTCTTACACAATGCGTTCAGGGGCTGTGATGCAACCTGGATTGACCATATCTAGACCCACAGCTGGATGAGACATAAGGGTGGACACTCTTGGGGCTGAGAGGTTTGGTGAGGTTGGGTGAGCAAACGCAGACCCTTTAAAGTAATACTTCGTGGTACCCGTCGCATGGGTCCCAAATCTCCAGCTTCAAGGGCATCTTCCTACATCGAAAACATGCATGAGAAACCCAGAAGATGGTACACCGTGTGATGGGGAAAGGTTTCTAAAACGCACCTCATTTCTCATCTCCTTGTGCCCGGGTTCGCCTTTCCAGCCGCTTTACTAGCAATCTCCCTACTTGGAGCATCAGCACCTTTAACCTCCTGTTCCGTACAGGTTGCAATTTGTCCTGAGGATGAACGGGAAGACGGGGAACCAACGAGAGACTAGCTCTTGGTGTCGGGACAGGCACAGGTCACTCTATTTTCCCATCAGGAAGAAGAATTAACCACAGGCTCAGCCTGCCCCCCGGAACCAGAACAGGGCCTGAAGCCATCCTGCGCTTTTGCGGCCAGCTCCCAAAAAAGCGAGTTGTAAAATGGAGGTTCAGGGCACTGCAATTCACAAACCTGCAGAGTTATAAATGATAACTCTCGTCCACAAATATATTGAGGAAAGGCAAAGAAGAGGATTTGAAATCAAGGCAGAATTGCACGAAACAGATTTCAGGAGGTAGATACGAATCGCCTTTAAAGCACATGAAAAGCGGCAAAACGTTGACAATGATGCCCTTGGCCAAAAAGGGCGTATGCGTTTTTTCCTGAATATATTCAGGAAAAAACGCATACGCCCTTTTTGGCCAACCAAGCAACCTGGAAAGGCAAATCAGCGCTACAGAGAAGTCTCGCTTCCCATCGGTCAAAAGGGCCATGCTGAAAAAAGTGTCAAAACCAGAAATGCAGGACAGGCCATGGAGAAATGGGAGCCTTGCTACACTGATGGGCGGGATGTAAATTGCCAACAGCCACTCTGGAGAAGTGTACGGTGTGTCCTGAAACATCTGAAAAACACAGCTTAGAGAGCATAGGGCACTTCCACTCATGGGGGTATAAATTGGGAAAATTAAAAATCAGCAAGACAAAAGCACCCCAAAGTTGAGGGCTGCTCTGTTGACAAGGACCTCCACTTCATTCCACCTTCAATATCCCAGGAAAGAGAAAAATGGATAAAGAAGTTGTGGTCCTTATGTACAATGGAATATCACTCAGCCATGAAATCAATGTCATAAGGTTAGTAGCAGCATGATGAGTGGATTTAGGTACGACGATTCTAAGTGAAATAAGTCACACAGAAAAGGACACTTCTCATAAGGTATCACTGATAGAGGGAATGTAAAAACCGTTACACTTGAACTGAATTACAAAACAGAACAGAGTCACACATGCAGAAAACAGACTATGGCTGCTTAACGGGAAAGGTGAGGTGGGGTGATGCATAAAACAAGGGTATCAAATTAGCTCAGATACCGTTCCATAAACCCAATATGTAATAGACAAGACCTACTCCTTGCTCAGAGTACTGGACTCAACACGCCCTATTCACCGCACAAGAATATATCTGACTAGTAATAATCTTAAAACCTATGTATTGATATCTCTCTGTTAGTGTGTCAAGTGGGTGTAAAGCGGCATAAACACAGCAGTGAAAAGCAGCTAAACCCCATTATGAAAATAAATTACTTTGAAAAACCCATGAAACAACGACAGTGAAAGAGAGAGAAATTCTTACACAATGCGTTCAGGGGCTGTGATGCAACCTGGATTGACCATATCTAGACCCACAGCTGGATGAGACATAAGGGTGGACACTCTTGGGGCTGAGAGGTTTGGTGAGGTTGGGTGAGCAAACGCAGACCCTTTAAAGTAATACTTCGTGGTACCCGTCGCATGGGTCCCAAATCTCCAGCTTCAAGGGCATCTTCCTACATCGAAAACATGCATGAGAAACCCAGAAGATGGTACACCGTGTGATGGGGAAAGGTTTCTAAAACGCACCTCATTTCTCATCTCCTTGTGCCCGGGTTCGCCTTTCCAGCCGCTTTACTAGCAATCTCCCTACTTGGAGCATCAGCACCTTTTACCTCCTGTTCCGTACAGGTTGCAATTTGTCCTGAGGATGAACGGGAAGACGGGGAACCAACGAGAGAGTAGCTCTTGGTGTCGGGACAGGCACAGGTCACTCTATTTTCCCATCAGGAAGAAGAATTAACCACAGGCTCAGCCTGCCCCCCGGAACCAGAACAGGGCCTGAAGCCATCTGGCGCTTTTGCGGCCAGCTCCCAAAAAAGCGAGTTGTAAAATGGAGGTTCAGGGCACTGCAATTCACAAACCTGCAGAGTTATAAATGATAACTCTCGTCCACAAATATATTGAGGGAAGGCAAAGAAGAGGATTTGAAATCAAGGCAGAATTGCACGAAACAGATTTCAGGAGGTAGATACGAATCGCCTTTAAAGCACATGAAAAGCGGCAAAACGTTGACAATGATGCCCTTGGCCAAAAAGGGCGTATGCGTTTTTTCCTGAATATATTCAGGAAAAAACGCATACGCCCTTTTTGGCCAACCAAGCAACCTGGAAAAGCAAGTCAGCGCTACAGAGAAGTCTCGCTTCCCATCGGTCAAAAGGGCCATGCTGAAAAATGTGTCAAAACCAGAAATGCAGGACAGGCCATGGAGAAATGGGAGCCTTGCTACACTGATGGGCGGGATGTAAATTGCCAACAGCCACTCTAGAGAAGTGTACGGTGTGTCCTGAAATATCTGAAAAACACAGCTTAGAGAGCATAGGGCACTTCCACTCATGGGGGTATAAATTGGGAAAATTAAAAATCAGCAAGACACAAGCACCCCAAAGTTGAGGGCTGCTCTGTTGACAAGGACCTCCACTTCATTCCACCTTAAATATCCCAGGAAAGAGAAAAATGGATAAAGAAGTTGTGGTCCTTATGTACAATGGAATATCACTCAGCCATGAAATCAATGTCATAAGGTTAGTAGCAGCATGATGAGTGGATTTAGGTACGACGATTCTAAGTGAAATAAGTCACACAGAAAAGGACACTTCTCATAAGGTATCACTGATAGAGGGAATGCAAAAACCGTTACACTTGAACTGAATTACAAAACAGAACAGAGTCACACATGCAGAAAACAGACTATGGCTGCTTAACGGGAAAGGTGAGGTGGGGTGATGCATAAAACAAGGGTATCAAATTAGCTCAGATACCGTTCCATAAACCCAATATGTAATAGACAAGACCTACTCCTTGCTCAGAGAACTGGACTCAACACGCCCTATTCACCGCACAAGAATATATCTGACTAGTAATAATCTTAAAACCTATGTATTGATATCTCTCTGTTAGTGTGTCAAGTGGGTGTAAAGCGGCATAAACACAGCAGTGAAAAGCAGCTAAACCCCATTATGAAAATAAATTACTTTGAAAAACCCATGAAACAACGAGAGTGAAAGAGAGAGAAATTCTTACACAATGCGTTCAGGGGTTGTGATGCAACCTGGATTGACCATATCTAGACCCACAGCTGGATGAGACATAAGGGTGGACACTCTTGGGGCTGAGAGGTTTGGTGAGGTTGGGTGAGCAAACGCAGACCCTTTAAAGTAATACTTCGTGGTACCCGTCGCATGGGTCCCAAATCTCCAGCTTCAAGGGCATCTTCCTACATCGAAAACATGCATGAGAAACCCAGAAGATGGTACACCGTGTGATGGGGAAAGGTTTCTAAAACGCACCTCATTTCTCATCTCCTTGTGCCCGGGTTCACCTTTCCAGCCGCTTTACTAGCAATCTCCCTACTTGGAGCATCAGCACCTTTAACCTCCTGTTCCGTACAGGTTGCAATTTGTCCTGAGGATGAACGGGAAGACGGGGAACCAACGAGAGACTAGCTCTTGGTGTCGGGACAGGCACAGGTCACTCTATTTTCCCATCAGGAAGAAGAATTAACCACAGGCTCAGCCTGCCCCCCGGAACCAGAACAGGGCCTGAAGCCATCCTGCGCTTTTGCGGCCAGCTCCCAAAAAAGCGAGTTGTAAAATGGAGGTTCAGGGCACTGCAATTCACAAACCTGCAGAGTTATAAATGATAACTCTCGTCCACAAATATATTGAGGAAAGGCAAAGAAGAGGATTTGAAATCAAGGCAGAATTGCACGAAACAGATTTCAGGAGGTAGATACGAATCGCCTTTAAAGCACATGAAAAGCGGCAAAACGTTGACAATGATGCCCTTGGCCAAAAAGGGCGTATGCGTTTTTTCCTGAATATATTCAGGAAAAAACGCATACGCCCTTTTTGGCCAACCAAGCAACCTGGAAAAGCAAGTCAGCGCTACAGAGAAGTCTCGCTTCCCATCGGTCAAAAGGGCCATGCTGAAAAATGTGTCAAAACCAGAAATGCAGGACAGGCCATGGAGAAATGGGAGCCTTGCTACACTGATGGGCGGGATGTAAATTGCCAACAGCCACTCTAGAGAAGTGTACGGTGTGTCCTGAAATATCTGAAAAACACAGCTTAGAGAGCATAGGGCACTTCCACTCATGGGGGTATAAATTGGGAAAATTAAAAATCAGCAAGACACAAGCACCCCAAAGTTGAGGGCTGCTCTGTTGACAAGGACCTCCACTTCATTCCACCTTAAATATCCCAGGAAAGAGAAAAATGGATAAAGAAGTTGTGGTCCTTATGTACAATGGAATATCACTCAGCCATGAAATCAATGTCATAAGGTTAGTAGCAGCATGATGAGTGGATTTAGGTACGACGATTCTAAGTGAAATAAGTCACACAGAAAAGGACACTTCTCATAAGGTATCACTGATAGAGGGAATGCAAAAACCGTTACACTTGAACTGAATTACAAAACAGAACAGAGTCACACATGCAGAAAACAGACTATGGCTGCTTAACGGGAAAGGTGAGGTGGGGTGATGCATAAAACAAGGGTATCAAATTAGCTCAGATACCGTTCCATAAACCCAATATGTAATAGACAAGACCTACTCCTTGCTCAGAGAACTGGACTCAACACGCCCTATTCACCGCACAAGAATATATCTGATTAGTAATAATCTTAAAACCTATGTATTGATATCTCTCTGTTAGTGTGTCAAGTGGGTGTAAAGCGGCATAAACACAGCAGTGAAAAGCAGCTAAACCCCATTATGAAAATAAATTACTTTGAAAAACCCATGAAACAACGACAGTGAAAGAGAGAGAAATTCTTACACAATGCGTTCAGGGGTTGTGATGCAACCTGGATTGACCATATCTAGACCCACAGCTGGATGAGACATAAGGGTGGACACTCTTGGGGCTGAGAGGTTTGGTGAGGTTGGGTGAGCAAACGCAGACCCTTTAAAGTAATACTTCGTGGTACCCGTCGCATGGGTCCCAAATCTCCAGCTTCAAGGGCATCTTCCTACATCGAAAACATGCATGAGAAACCCAGAAGATGGTACACCGTGTGATGGGGAAAGGTTTCTAAAACGCACCTCATTTCTCATCTCCTTGTGCCCGGGTTCACCTTTCCAGCCGCTTTACTAGCAATCTCCCTACTTGGAGCATCAGCACCTTTAACCTCCTGTTCCGTACAGGTTGCAATTTGTCCTGAGGATGAACGGGAAGACGGGGAACCAACGAGAGACTAGCTCTTGGTGTCGGGACAGGCACAGGTCACTCTATTTTCCCATCAGGAAGAAGAATTAACCACAGGCTCAGCCTGCCCCCCGGAACCAGAACAGGGCCTGAAGCCATCCTGCGCTTTTGCGGCCAGCTCCCAAAAAAGCGAGTTGTAAAATGGAGGTTCAGGGCACTGCAATTCACAAACCTGCAGAGTTATAAATGATAACTCTCGTCCACAAATATATTGAGGAAAGGCAAAGAAGAGGATTTGAAATCAAGGCAGAATTGCACGAAACAGATTTCAGGAGGTAGATACGAATCGCCTTTAAAGCACATGAAAAGCGGCAAAACGTTGACAATGATGCCCTTGGCCAAAAAGGCCGTATGCGTTTTTTCCTGAATATATTCAGGAAAAAACGCATACGCCCTTTTTGGCCAACCAAGCAACCTGGAAAGGCAAATCAGCGCTACAGAGAAGTCTCGCTTCCCATCGGTCAAAAGGGCCATGCTGAAAAAAGTGTCAAAACCAGAAATGCAGGACAGGCCATGGAGAAATGGGAGCCTTGCTACACTGATGGGCGGGATGTAAATTGCCAACAGCCACTCTGGAGAAGTGTACGGTGTGTCCTGAAACATCTGAAAAACACAGCTTAGAGAGCATAGGGCACTTCCACTCATGGGGGTATAAATTGGGAAAATTAAAAATCAGCAAGACACAAGCACCCCAAAGTTGAGGGCTGCTCTGTTGACAAGGACCTCCACTTCATTCCACCTTCAATATCCCAGGAAAGAGAAAAATGGATAAAGAAGTTGTGGTCCTTATGTACAATGGAATATCACTCAGCCATGAAATCAATGTCATAAGGTTAGGAGCAGCATGATGAGTGGATTTAGGTACGACGATTCTAAGTGAAATAAGTCACACAGAAAAGGACACTTCTCATAAGGTATCACTGATAGAGGGAATGTAAAAACCGTTACACTTGAACTGAATTACAAAACAGAACAGAGTCACACATGCAGAAAACAGACTATGGCTGCTTAACGGGAAAGGTGAGGTGGGGTGATGCATAAAACAAGGGTATCAAATTAGCTCAGATACCGTTCCATAAACCCAATATGTAATAGACAAGACCTACTCCTTGCTCAGAGTACTGGACTCAACACGCCCTATTCACCGCACAAGATTATATCTGACTAGTAATAATCTTAAAACCTATGTATTGATATCTCTCTGTTAGTGTGTCAAGTGGGTGTAAGCGGCATAAACACAGCAGTGAAAAGCAGCTAAACCCCATTATGAAAATAAATTACTTTGAAAAACCCATGAAACAACGACAGTGAAAGAGAGAGAAATTCTTACACAATGCGTTCAGGGGCTGTGATGCAACCTGGATTGACCATATCTAGACCCACAGCTGGATGAGACATAAGGGTGGACACTCTTGGGGCTGAGAGGTTTGGTGAGGTTGGGTGAGCAAACGCAGACCCTTTAAAGTAATACTTCGTGGTACCCGTCGCATGGGTCCCAAATCTCCAGCTTCAAGGGCATCTTCCTACATCGAAAACATGCATGAGAAACCCAGAAGATGGTACACCGTGTGATGGGGAAAGGTTTCTAAAACGCACCTCATTTCTCATCTCCTTGTGCCCGGGTTCGCCTTTCCAGCCGCTTTACTAGCAATCTCCCTACTTGGAGCATCAGCACCTTTTACCTCCTGTTCCGTACAGGTTGCAATTTGTCCTGAGGATGAACGGGAAGACGGGGAACCAACGAGAGAGTAGCTCTTGGTGTCGGGACAGGCACAGGTCACTCTATTTTCCCATCAGGAAGAAGAATTAACCACAGGCTCAGCCTGCCCCCCGGAACCAGAACAGGGCCTGAAGCCATCTGGCGCTTTTGCGGCCAGCTCCCAAAAAAGCGAGTTGTAAAATGGAGGTTCAGGGCACTGCAATTCACAAACCTGCAGAGTTATAAATGATAACTCTCGTCCACAAATATATTGAGGGAAGGCAAAGAAGAGGATTTGAAATCAAGGCAGAATTGCAGGAAACAGATTTCAGGAGGTAGATACGAATCGCCTTTAAAGCACATGAAAAGCGGCAAAACGTTGACAATGATGCCCTTGGCCAAAAAGGGCGTATGCGTTTTTTCCTGAATATATTCAGGAAAAAACGCATACGCCCTTTTTGGCCAACCAAGCAACCTGGAAAGGCAAATCAGCGCTACAGAGAAGTCTCGCTTCCCATCGGTCAAAAGGGCCATGCTGAAAAAAGTGTCAAAACCAGAAATGCAGGACAGGCCATGGAGAAATGGGAGCCTTGCTACACTGATGGGCGGGATGTAAATTGCCAACAGCCACTCTGGAGAAGTGTACGGTGTGTCCTGAAACATCTGAAAAACACAGCTTAGAGAGCATAGGGCACTTCCACTCATGGGGGTATAAATTGGGAAAATTAAAAATCAGCAAGACACAAGCACCCCAAAGTTGAGGGCTGCTCTGTTGACAAGGACCTCCACTTCATTCCACCTTAAATATCCCAGGAAAGAGAAAAATGGATAAAGAAGTTGTGGTCCTTATGTACAATGGAATATCACTCAGCCATGAAATCAATGTCATAAGGTTAGTAGCAGCATGATGAGTGGATTTAGGTACGACGATTCTAAGTGAAATAAGTCACACAGAAAAGGACACTTCTCATAAGGTATCACTGATAGAGGGAATGTAAAAACCGTTACACTTGAACTGAATTACAAAACAGAACAGAGTCACACATGCAGAAAACAGACTATGGCTGCTTAACGGGAAAGGTGAGGTGGGGTGATGCATAAAACAAGGGTATCAAATTAGCTCAGATACCGTTCCATAAACCCAATATGTAATAGACAAGACCTACTCCTTGCTCAGAGTACTGGACTCAACACGCCCTATTCACCGCACAAGATTATATCTGACTAGTAATAATCTTAAAACCTATGTATTGATATCTCTCTGTTAGTGTGTCAAGTGGGTGTAAAGCGGCATAAACACAGCAGTGAAAAGCAGCTAAACCCCATTATGAAAATAAATTACTTTGAAAAACCCATGAAACAACGACAGTGAAAGAGAGAGAAATTCTTACACAATGCGTTCAGGGGCTGTGATGCAACCTGGATTGACCATATCTAGACCCACAGCTGGATGAGATATAAGGGTGGACACTCTTGGGGCTGAGAGGTTTGGTGAGGTTGGGTGAGCAAACGCAGACCCTTTAAAGTAATACTTCGTGGTACCCGTCGCATGGGTCCCAAATCTCCAGCTTCAAGGGCATCTTCCTACATCGAAAACATGCATGAGAAACCCAGAAGATGGTACACCGTGTGATGGGGAAAGGTTTCTAAAACGCACCTCATTTCTCATCTCCTTGTGCCCGGGTTCGCCTTTCCAGCCGCTTTACTAGCAATCTCCCTACTTGGAGCATCAGCACCTTTTACCTCCTGTTCCGTACAGGTTGCAATTTGTCCTGAGGATGAACGGGAAGACGGGGAACCAACGAGAGAGTAGCTCTTGGTGTCGGGACAGGCACAGGTCACTCTATTTTCCCATCAGGAAGAAGAATTAACCACAGGCTCAGCCTGCCCCCCGGAACCAGAACAGGGCCTGAAGCCATCTGGCGCTTTTGCGGCCAGCTCCCAAAAAAGCGAGTTGTAAAATGGAGGTTCAGGGCACTGCAATTCACAAACCTGCAGAGTTATAAATGATAACTCTCGTCCACAAATATATTGAGGGAAGGCAAAGAAGAGGATTTGAAATCAAGGCAGAATTGCACGAAACAGATTTCAGGAGGTAGATACGAATCGCCTTTAAAGCACATGAAAAGCGGCAAAACGTTGACAATGATGCCCTTGGCCAAAAAGGGCGTATGCGTTTTTTCCTGAATATATTCAGGAAAAAACGCATACGCCCTTTTTGGCCAACCAAGCAACCTGGAAAGGCAAATCAGCGCTACAGAGAAGTCTCGCTTCCCATCGGTCAAAAGGGCCATGCTGAAAAAAGTGTCAAAACCAGAAATGCAGGACAGGCCATGGAGAAATGGGAGCCTTGCTACACTGATGGGCGGGATGTAAATTGCCAACAGCCACTCTGGAGAAGTGTACGGTGTGTCCTGAAACATCTGAAAAACACAGCTTAGAGAGCATAGGGCACTTCCACTCATGGGGGTATAAATTGGGAAAATTAAAAATCAGCAAGACACAAGCACCCCAAAGTTGAGGGCTGCTCTGTTGACAAGGACCTCCACTTCATTCCACCTTCAATATCCCAGGAAAGAGAAAAATGGATAAAGAAGTTGTGGTCCTTATGTACAATGGAATATCACTCAGCCATGAAATCAATGTCATAAGGTTAGTAGCAGCATGATGAGTGGATTTAGGTACGACGATTCTAAGTGAAATAAGTCACACAGAAAAGGACACTTCTCATAAGGTATCACTTTTAGAGGGAATGTAAAAACCGTTACACTTGAACTGAATTACAAAACAGAACAGAGTCACACATGCAGAAAACACACTATGGCTGCTTAACGGGAAAGGTGAGGTGGGGTGATACATAAAACAAGGGTATCAAATTAGCTCAGATACCGTTCCATAAACCCAATATGTAGTAGACAAGACCTACTCCTTGCTCAGAGAACTGGACTCAACACGCCCTATTCACCGCACAAGAATATATCTGACTAGTAATAATCTTAAAACCTATGTATTGATATCTCTCTGTTAGTGTGTCAAGTGGGTGTAAAGCGGCATAAACACAGCCGTGAAAAGCAGCTAAACCCCATTATGAAAATAAATTACTTTGAAAAACCCATGAAACAACGACAGTGAAAGAGATAGAAATTCTTACACAATGAGTTCAGGGGCTGTGATGCAACCTGGATTGACCATATCTAGACCCACAGCTGGATGAGACATAAGGGTGGACACTCTTGGGGCTGAGAGGTTTGGTGAGATTGGGTGAGCAAACGCAGACCCTTTAAAGTAATACTGCGTGGTACCCATCGCATGGGTCCCAAATCTCCAGGTTCAAGGGCATCTTCCTACATCGAAAACATGCATGAGAAACCCAGAAGATGGTACACCGTGTGATGGGGAAAGGTTTCTAAAACGCACCTCATTTCTCATCTCCTTGTGCCCGGGTTCGCCATTCCAGCCGCTTTACTAGCAAGCTCCATACTTGGAGCATCAGCACCTTTAACCTCCTGTTCCGTACAGGTTGCAATTTGTCCTGAGGATGAACGGGAAGATGGGGAACCAACGAGAGACTAGCTCTTGGTGTCGGGACAGGCACAGGTCACTCTATTTTCCCATCAGGAAGAAGAATTAACCACAGGCTCAGCCTGCCCCCCGGAACCAGAACAGGGCCTGAAGCCATCCTGCGCTTTTGCGGCCAGCTCCCAAAAAAGCGAGTTGTAAAATGGAGGTTCAGGGCACTGCAATTCACAAACCTGCAGAGTTATAAATGATAACTCTCGTCCACAAATATATTGAGGGAAGGCAAAGAAGAGGATTTGAAATCAAGGCAGAATTGCACGAAACAGATTTCAGGAGGTAGATACGAATCGCCTTTAAAGCACATGAAAAGCGGCAAAACGTTGACAATGATGCCCTTGGCCAAAAAGGGCGTATGCGTTTTTTCCTGAATATATTCAGGAAAAAACGCATACGCCCTTTTTGGCCAACCAAGCAACCTGGAAAGGGAAATCAGCGCTACAGAGAAGTCTCGCTTCCCATCGGTCAAAAGGGCCATGCTGAAAAAAGTGTCAAAACCAGAAATGCAGGACAGGCCATGGAGAAATGGGAGCCTTGCTACACTGATGGGCGGGATGTAAATTGCCAACAGCCACTCTGGAGAAGTGTACGGTGTGTCCTGAAACATCTGAAAAACACAGCTTAGAGAGCATAGGGCACTTCCACTCATGGGGGTATAAATTGGGAAAATTAAAAATCAGCAAGACACAAGCACGCCAAAGTTGAGGGCTGCTCTGTTGACAAGGACCTCCACTTCATTCCACCTTCAATATCCCAGGAAAGAGAAAAATGGATAAAGAAGTTGTGGTCCTTATGTACAATGGAATATCACTCAGCCATGAAATCAATGTCATAAGGTTAGTAGCAGCATGATGAGTGGATTTAGGTACGACGATTCTAAGTGAAATAAGTCACACAGAAAAGGACACTTCTCATAAGGTATCACTTATAGAGGGAATGTAAAAACCGTTACACTTGAACTGAATTACAAAACAGAACAGAGTCACACATGCAGAAAACACACTATGGCTGCTTAACGGGAAAGGTGAGGTGGGGTGATACATGAAACAAGGGTATCAAATTAGCTCAGATACCGTTCCATAAACCCAATATGTAATAGACAAGACCTACTCCTTGCTCAGAGAACTGGACTCAACACGCCCTATTCACCGCACAAGAATATATCTGACTAGTAATAATCTTAAAACCTATGTATTGATATCTCTCTGTTAGTGTGTCAAGTGGGTGTAAAGCGACATAAACACAGCAGTGAAAAGCAGCTAAACCCCATTATGAAAATAAATTACTTTGAAAAACCCATGAAACAACGACAGTGAAAGAGAGAGAAATTCTTACACAATGCGTTCAGGGGCTGTGACGCAACCTGGATTGACCATATCTAGACCCACAGCTGGATGAGACATAAGGGTGGACACTCTTGGGGCTGAGAGGTTTGGTGAGGTTGGGTGAGCAAACGCAGACCCTTTAAAGTAATACTGCGTGGTACCCATCGCATGGGTCCCAAATCTCCAGGTTCAAGGGCATCTTCCTACATCGAAAACATGCATGAGAAACCCAGAAGATGGTACACCGTGTGATGGGGAAAGGTTTCTAAAACGCACCTAATTTCTCATCTCCTTGTTCCCGGGTTCGCCTTTCCAGCCGCTTTACTAGCAATCTCCCTACTTGGAGCATCAGCACCTTTAACCTCCTGTTCCGTACAGGTTGCAATTTGTCCTGAGGATGAACGGGAAGACGGGAACCAAAGAGAGACTAGCTCTTGGTGTCGGGACAGGCACAGGTCACTCTATTTTCCCATCAGGAAGAAGAATTAACCACAGGCTCAGCCTGCCCCCCGGAACCAGAACAGGGCCTGAAGCCATCCTGCGCTTTTGCGGCCAGCTCCCAAAAAAGCGAGTTGTAAAATGGAGGTTCAGGGCACTGCAATTCACAAACCTGCAGAGTTATAAATGATAACTCTCGTCCACAAATATATTGAGGGAAGGCAAAGAAGAGGATTTGAAATCAAGGCAGAATTGCACGAAACAGATTTCAGGAGGTAGATACGAATCGCCTTTAAAGCACATGAAAAGCGGCAAAACGTTGACAATGATGCCCTTGGCCAAAAAGGGCGTATGCGTTTTTTCCTGAATATATTCAGGAAAAAACGCATACGCCCTTTTTGGCCAACCAAGCAACCTGGAAAGGCAAATCAGCGCTACAGAGAAGTCTCGCTTCCCATCGGTCAAAAGGGCCATGCTGAAAAAAGTGTCAAAACCAGAAATGCAGGACAGTCCATGGAGAAATGGGAGCCTTGCTACACTGATGGGCGGGATGTAAATTGCCAACAGCCACTCTGGAGAAGTGTACGGTGAGTCCTGAAACATCTGAAAAACACAGCTTAGAGAGCATAGGGCACTTCCACTCATGGGGGTATAAATTGGGAAAATTAAAAATCAGCAAGACACAAGCACCCCAAAGTTTAGGGCTGCTCTGTTGACAAGGACCTCCACTTCATTCCACCTTAAATATCCCAGGAAAGAGAAAAATGGATAAAGAAGTTGTGGTCCTTATGTACAATGGAATATCACTCAGCCATGAAATCAATGTCATAAGGTTAGTAGCAGCATGATGAGTGGATTTAGGTACGACGATTCTAAGTGAAATAAGTCACACAGAAAAGGACACTTCTCATAAGGTATCACTGATAGATGGAATGTAAAAAGCGTTACACTTGAACTGAATTACAAAACAGAACAGAGTCACACATGCAGAAAACACACTATGGCTGCTTAACGGGAAAGGTGAGGTGGGGTGATACATGAAACAAGGGTATCAAATTAGCTCAGATACCGTTCCATAAACCCAATATGTAGTAGACAAGACCTATTCCTTGCTCAGAGAACTGGACTCAACACGCCCTATTCACCGCACAAGAATATATCTGACTAGTAATAATCTTAAAACCTATGTATTGATATCTCTCTGTTAGTGTGTCAAGTGGGTGTAAAGCGACATAAACACAGCAGTGAAAAGCAGCTAAACCCCATTATGAAAATAAATTACTTTGAAAAACCCATGAAACAACGACAGTGAAAGAGATAGAAATTCTTACACAATGCTTTCAGGGGCTGTGATGCAACCTGGATTGACCATATCTAGACCCACAGCTGGATGAGACATAAGGGTGGACACTCTTGGGGCTGAGAGGTTTGGTGAGATTGGGTGAGCAAACGCAGACCCTTTAAAGTAATACTGCGTGGTACCCATTGCATGGGTCCCAAATCTCCAGGTTCAAGGGCATCTTCCTACATCGAAAACATGCATGAGAAACCCAGAAGATGGTACACCGTGTGATGGGGAAAGGTTTCTAAAACGCACCTCATTTCTCATCTCCTTGTGCCCGAGTTCGCCATTCCAGCCGCTTTACTAGCAATCTCCCTACTTGGAGCATCAGCACCTTTAACCTCCTGTTCCGTACAGGTTGCAATTTGTCCTGAGGATGAACGGGAAGACGGGGAACCAACGAGAGACTAGCTCTTGGTGTCGGGACAGGCACAGGTCACTCTATTTTCCCATCAGGAAGAAGAATTAACCACAGGCTCAGCCTGCCCCCCGGAACCAGAACAGGGCCTGAAGCCATCCTGCGCTTTTGCGGCCAGCTCCCAAAAAAGCGAGTTGTAAAATGGAGGTTCAGGGCACTGTAATTCACAAACCAGCAGAGTTATAAATGATAACTCTCGTCCACAAATATATTGAGGGAAGGCAAAGAAGAGGATTTGAAATCAAGGCAGAATTGCATGAAACAGATTTCAGGAGGTAGATACGAATCGCCTTTAAAGCACATGAAAAGCGGCAAAACGTTGACAATGATGCCCTTGGCCAAAAAGGGCGTATGCACTTTTTCCTGAATATATTCAGGAAAAAACGCATACGCCCTTTTTGGCCAACCAAGCAACCTGGAAAGGCAAATCAGCGCTACAGAGAAGTCTCGCTTCCCATCGGTCAAAAGGGCCATGCTGAAAAAAGTGTCAAAACCAGAAATGCAGGACAGGCCATGGAGAAATGGGAGCCTTGCTACACTGATGGGCGGGATGTAAATTGCCAACAGCCACTCTGGAGAAGTGTACGGTGTGTCCTGAAACATCTGAAAAACACAGCTTAGAGAGCATAGGGCACTTCCACTCATGGGGGTATAAATTGGGAAAATTAAAAATCAGCAAGACACAAGCACCCCAAAGTTGAGGGCTGCTCTGTTGACAAGGACCTCCACTTCATTCCACCTTAAATATCCCAGGAAAGAGAAAAATGGATAAAGAAGTTGTGGTCCTTATGTACAATGGAATATCACTCAGCCATGAAATCAATGTCATAAGGTTAGTAGCAGCATGATGAGTGGATTTAGGTACGACGATTCTAAGTGAAATAAGTCACACAGAAAAGGACACTTCTCATAAGGTATCACTTTTAGAGGGAATGTAAAAACCGTTACACTTGAACTGAATTACAAAACAGAACAGAGTCACACATGCAGAAAACAGACTATGGCTGCTTAACGGAAAAGGTGAGATGGGGTGATACATAAAACAAGGGTATCAAATTAGCTCAGACACCGTTCCATAAACCCAATATGTAGTAGACAAGACCTACTCCTTGCTCAGAGAACTGGACTCAACACGCCCTATTCACCGCACAAGAATATATCTGACTAGTAATAATCTTAAAACCTATGTATTGATATCTCTCTGTTAGTGTGTCAAGTGGGTGTAAAGCGGCATAAACACAGCCGTGAAAAGCAGCTAAACCCCATTATGAAAATAAATTACTTTGAAAAACCCATGAAACAACGACAGTGAAAGAGATAGAAATTCTTACACAATGAGTTCAGGGGCTGTGATGCAACCTGGATTGACCATATCTAGACCCACAGCTGGATGAGACATAAGGGTGGACACTCTTGGGGCTGAGAGGTTTGGTAAGGTTGGGTGAGCAAACGCAGACCCTTTAAAGTAATACTGCGTGGTACCCATCGCATGGGTCCCAAATCTCCAGGTTCAAGGGCATCTTCCTACATCGAAAACATGCATGAGAAACCCAGAAGATGGTACACCGTGTGATGGGGAAAGGTTTCTAAAACGCACCTCATTTCTCATCTCCTTGTGCCCGTGTTCGCCATTCCAGCCGCTTTACTAGCAAGCTCCCTACTTGGAGCATCAGCACCTTTAATCTCCTGTTCCGTACAGGTTGCAATTTGTCCTGAGGATGAACGGGAAGACGGGGAACCAACGAGAGACTAGCTCTTGGTGTCGGGACAGGCACAGGTCACTGTATTTTCCCATCAGGAAGAAGAATTAACCACAGGCTCAGCCTGCCCCCCGGAACCAGAACAGGGCCTGAAGCCATCCTGCGCTTTTGCGGCCAGCTCCCAAAAAAGCGAGTTGTAAAATGGAGGTTCAGGGCACTGCAATTCACAAACCTGCAGAGTTATAAATGATAACTCTCGTCCACAAATATATTGAGGGAAGGCAAAGAAGAGGATTTGAAATCAAGGCAGAATTGCACGAAACAGATTTCAGAAGGTAGATACGAATCGCCTTTAAAGCACATGAAAAGCGGCAAAACGTTGACAATGATGCCCTTGGCCAAAAAGGGCGTATGCGTTTTTTCCTGAATATATTCAGGAAAAAACGCATACGCCCTTTTTGGCCAACCAAGCCACCTGGAAAGGCAAATCAGCGCTACAAAGAAGTCTCGCTTCCCATCGGTCAAAAGGGCCATGCTGAAAAAAGTGTCAAAACCAGAAATGCAGGACAGGCCATGGAGAAATGGGAGCCTTGCTACACTGATGGGCGGGATGTAAATTGCCAAGAGCCACTCCGGAGAAGTGTCCGGTGAGTCCTGAAACATCTGAAAAACACAGCTTAGAGAGCATAGGGCACTTCCACTCATGGGGGTATAAATTGGGAAAATTAAAAATCAGCAAGACACAAGCACCCCAAAGTTTAGGGCTGCTCTGTTGACCAGGACCTCCACTTCATTCCACCTTAAATATCCCAGGAAAGAGAAAAATGGATAAAGAAGTTGTGGTCCTTATGTACAATGGAATATCACTCAGCCAGGAAATCAATGTCGTAAGGTTAGTAGCAGCATGATGAGTCGATTTAGGTACGACGATTCTAAGTGAAATAAGTCACACAGAAAAGGACACTTCTCATAAGGTATCACTGATAGAGGGAATGTAAAAACCGTTACACTTGAACTGAATTACAAAACAGAACAGAGTCACACATGCAGAAAACACACTATGGCTGCTTAACGGGAAAGGTGAGGTGGGGTGATACATAAAACAAGGGTATCAAATTAGCTCAGATACCGTTCCATAAACCCAATATGTAATAGACAAGACCTACTCCTTGCTCAGAGAACTGGACTCAGCATGCCCTATTCACCGCACAAGAATATATCTGACTAATAATAATCGTAAAACCTATGTATTGATATCTCTCTGTTAGTGTGTCAAGTGGGTGTAAAGCGGCATAAACACAGCAGTGAAAAGCAGCTAAACCCCATTATAAAAATAAATTACTTTGAAACACCCATGAAACAAAGACAGTGAAAGAGAGAGAAATTCTTACACAATGCGTTCAGGGGCTGTGATGCAACCTGGATTGACCATATCTAGACGCACAGCTGGATGAGACATAAGGGTGGACACTCTTGGGGCTGAGAGGTTTGGTGAGGTTGGGTGAGCAAACGCAGACCCTTTAAAGGAATACTGCGTGGTACCCATCGCATGGGTCCCAAATCTCCAGGTTCAAGGGCATCTTCCTACATCAAAAACATGCATGAGAAACCCAGAAGATGGTACACCGTGTGATGGGGAAAGGTTTCTAAAACGCACCTCATTTCTCAACTCCTTGTGCCCGGGTTCGCCATTCCAGCCGCTTTACTAGCAAGCTCCCTACTTGGAGCATCAGCACCTTTAACCTCCTGTTCCATGCAGGTTGCAATTTGTCCTGAGGATAAACGGGAAGACGTGGAACCAACGAGAGACTAGCTCTTGGTGTTGGGACAGGCACAGGTCACTCTATTTTCCCATCAGAAAGAAGAATTAACCACAGGCTCAGCCTGCCCCCCGGAATCAGAACAGGGCCTGAAGCCATTCTGCGATTTTGCGGCCAGCTCCCATAAAAACGAGTTGTAAAATGGAGGTTCAGGGCACTGCAATTCACAAACCTGCAGAGTTATAAATGATAACTCCCGTCCACAAATATATTGAGGGAAGGCAAAGAAGAGGATTTGAAATCAAGGCAGAATTGCAGGAAACAGATTTCAGGAGGTAGATACGAATCGCCTTTAAAGCACATGAAAAGCGGCAAAACGTTGACAATGATGCCCTTGGCCAAAAAGGGCGTATGCGTTTTTTCCTGAATATATTCAGGAAAAAACGCATACGCCCTTTTTGGCCAACCAAGCCACCTGGAAAGGCAAATCAGCGCTACAAAGAAGTCTCGCTTCCCATCGGTCAAAAGGGCCATGCTGAAAAAAGTGTCAAAACCAGAAATGCAGGACAGGCCATGGAGAAATGGGAGCCTTGCTACACTGATGGGCGGGATGTAAATTGCCAAGAGCCACTCTGGAGAAGTGTCCGGTGAGTCCTGAAACATCTGAAAAACACAGCTTAGAGAGCATAGGGCACTTCCACTCATGGGGGTATAAATTGGGAAAATTAAAAATCAGCAAGACACAAGCACCCCAAAGTTTAGGGCTGCTCTGTTGACCAGGACCTCCACTTCATTCCACCTTAAATATCCCAGGAAAGAGAAAAATGGATAAAGAAGTTGTGGTCCTTATGTACAATGGAATATCACTCAGCCAGGAAATCAATGTCGTAAGGTTAGTAGCAGCATGATGAGTGGATTTAGGTACGACGATTCTAAGTGAAATAAGTCACACAGAAAAGGACACTTCTCATAAGGTATCACTGATAGAGGGAATGTAAAAACCGTTACACTTGAACTGAATTACAAAACAGAACAGAGTCACACATGCAGAAAACACACTATGGCTGCTTAACGGGAAAGGTGAGGTGGGGTGATACATAAAACAAGGGTATCAAATTAGCTCAGATACCGTTCCATAAACCCAATATGTAATAGACAAGACCTACTCCTTGCTCAGAGAACTGGACTCAGCACGCCCTATTCACCGCACAAGAATATATCTGACTAATAATAATCGTAAAACCTATGTATTGATATCTCTCTGTTAGTGTGTCAAGTGGGTGTAAAGCGGCATAAACACAGCAGTGAAAAGCAGCTAAACCCCATTATAAAAATAAATTACTTTGAAACACCCATGAAACAAAGACAGTGAAAGAGAGAGAAATTCTTACACAATGCGTTCAGGGGCTGTGATGCAACCTGGATTGACCATATCTAGACGCACAGCTGGATGAGACATAAGGGTGGACACTCTTGGGGCTGAGAGGTTTGGTGAGGTTGGGTGAGCAAACGCAGACCCTTTAAAGGAATACTGCGTGGTACCCATCGCATGGGTCCCAAATCTCCAGGTTCAAGGGCATCTTCCTACATCAAAAACATGCATGAGAAACCCAGAAGATGGTACACCGTGTGATGGGGAAAGGTTTCTAAAACGCACCTCATTTCTCAACTCCTTGTGCCCGGGTTCGCCATTCCAGCCGCTTTACTAGCAAGCTCCCTACTTGGAGCATCAGCACCTTTAACCTCCTGTTCCATGCAGGTTGCAATTTGTCCTGAGGATAAACGGGAAGACGTGGAACCAACGAGAGACTAGCTCTTGGTGTTGGGACAGGCACAGGTCACTCTATTTTCCCATCAGAAAGAAGAATTAACCACAGGCTCAGCCTGCCCCCCGGAACCAGAACAGGGCCTGAAGCCATTCTGCGATTTTGCGGCCAGCTCCCATAAAAACGAGTTGTAAAATGGAGGTTCAGGGCACTGCAATTCACAAACCTGCAGAGTTATAAATGATAACTCCCGTCCACAAATATATTGAGGGAAGGCAAAGAAGAGGATTTGAAATCAAGGCAGAATTGCAGGAAACAGATTTCAGGAGGTAGATACGAATCGCCTTTAAAGCACATGAAAAGCGGCAAAACGTTGACAATGATGCCCTTGGCCAAAAAGGGCGTATGCGTTTTTTCCTGAATATATTCAGGAAAAAACGCATACGCCCTTTTTGGCCAACCAAGCCACCTGGAAAGGCAAATCAGCGCTACAAAGAAGTCTCGCTTCCCATCGGTCAAAAGGGCCATGCTGAAAAAAGTGTCAAAACCAGAAATGCAGGACCGGCCATGGAGAAATGGGAGCCTTGCTACACTGATGGGCGGGATGTAAATTGCCAAGAGCCACTCTGGAGAAGTGTCCGGTGAGTCCTGAAACATCTGAAAAACACAGCTTAGAGAGCATAGGGCACTTCCACTCATGGGGGTATAAATTGGGAAAATTAAAAATCAGCAAGACACAAGCACCCCAAAGTTTAGGGCTGCTCTGTTGACCAGGACCTCCACTTCATTCCACCTTAAATATCCCAGGAAAGAGAAAAATGGATAAAGAAGTTGTGGTCCTTATGTACAATGGAATATCACTCAGCCAGGAAATCAATGTCGTAAGGTTAGTAGCAGCATGATGAGTGGATTTAGGTACGACGATTCTAAGTGAAATAAGTCACACAGAAAAGGACACTTCTCATAAGGTATCACTGATAGAGGGAATGTAAAAACCGTTACACTTGAACTGAATTACAAAACAGAACAGAGTCACACATGCAGAAAACACACTATGGCTGCTTAACGGGAAAGGTGAGGTGGGGTGATACATAAAACAAGGGTATCAAATTAGCTCAGATACCGTTCCATAAACCCAATATGTAATAGACAAGACCTACTCCTTGCTCAGAGAACTGGACTCAGCACGCCCTATTCACCGCACAAGAATATATCTGACTAATAATAATCGTAAAACCTATGTATTGATATCTCTCTGTTAGTGTGTCAAGTGGGTGTAAAGCGGCATAAACACAGCAGTGAAAAGCAGCTAAACCCCATTATAAAAATAAATTACTTTGAAACACCCATGAAACAAAGACAGTGAAAGAGAGAGAAATTCTTACACAATGCGTTCAGGGGCTGTGATGCAACCTGGATTGACCATATCTAGACGCACAGCTGGATGAGACATAAGGGTGGACACTCTTGGGGCTGAGAGGTTTGGTGAGGTTGGGTGAGCAAACGCAGACCCTTTAAAGGAATACTGCGTGGTACCCATCGCATGGGTCCCAAATCTCCAGGTTCAAGGGCATCTTCCTACATCAAAAACATGCATGAGAAACCCAGAAGATGGTACACCGTGTGATGGGGAAAGGTTTCTAAAACGCACCTCATTTCTCAACTCCTTGTGCCCGGGTTCGCCATTTCACCTGCTTTACTAGCAAGCTCCCTACTTGGAGCATCAGCACCTTTAACCTCCTGTTCCATGCAGGTTGCAATTTGTCCTGAGGATAAACGGGAAGACGTGGAACCAACGAGAGACTAGCTCTTGGTGTTGGGACAGGCACAGGTCACTCTATTTTCCCATCAGAAAGAAGAATTAACCACAGGCTCAGCCTGCCCCCCGGAACCAGAACAGGGCCTGAAGCCATTCTGCGATTTTGCGGCCAGCTCCCATAAAAACGAGTTGTAAAATGGAGGTTCAGGGCACTGCAATTCACAAACCTGCAGAGTTATAAATGATAACTGTCGTCCACAAATATATTGAGGGAAGGCAAAGAAGAGGATTTGAAATCAAGGCAGAATTGCAGGAAACAGATTTCAGGAGGTAGATACGAATCGCCTTTAAAGCACATGAAAAGCGGCAAAACGTTGACAATGATGCCCTTGGCCAAAAAGGGCGTATGGTTTTTTCCTGAATATATTCAGGAAAAAACCCATACGCCCTTTTTGGCCAACCAAGCAACCTGGAAAGGCAAATCAGCGCTACAAAGAAGTCTCGCTTCCCATCGGTCAAAAGGGCCATGCTGAAAAAAGTGTCAAAACCAGAAATGCAGGACAGGCCATGGAGAAATGGGAGCCTTGCTACACTGATGGGCGGGATGTAAATTGCCAAGAGCCACTCCGGAGAAGTGTCCGGTGAGTCCTGAAACATCTGAAAAACACAGCTTAGAGAGCATAGGGCACTTCCACTCATGGGGGTATAAATTGGGAAAATTAAAAATCAGCAAGACACAAGCACCCCAAAGTTTAGGGCTGCTCTGTTGACCAGGACCTCCACTTCATTCCACCTTAAATATCCCAGGAAAGAGAAAAATGGATAAAGAAGTTGTGGTCCTTATGTACAATGGAATATCACTCAGCCATGAAATCAATGTCGTAAGGTTAGTAGCAGCATGATGAGTGGATTTAGGTACGACGATTCTAAGTGAAATAAGTCACACAGAAAAGGACACTTCTCATATGGTATCACTGATAGAGGGAATGTAAAAACCGTTACACTTGAACTGAATTACAAAACAGAACAGAGTCACACATGCAGAAAACACACTATGGCTGCTTAACGGGAAAGGTGAGGTGGGGTGATACATAAAACAAGGGTATCAAATTAGCTCAGATACCGTTCCATAAACCCAATATGTAATAGACAAGACCTACTCCTTGCTCAGAGAACTGGACTCAGCACGCCCTATTCACCGCACAAGAATATATCTGACTAATAATAATCGTAAAACCTATGTATTGATATCTCTCTGTTACTGTGTCAAGTGGGTGTAAAGCGGCATAAACACAGCAGTGAAAAGCAGCTAAACCCCATTATAAAAATAAATTACTTTGAAACACCCATGAAACAAAGACAGTGAAAGAGAGAGAAATTCTTACACAATGCGTTCAGGGGCTGTGATGCAACCTGGATTGACCATATCTAGACGCACAGCTGGATGAGACATAAGGGTGGACACTCTTGGGGCTGAGAGGTTTGGTGAGGTTGGGTGAGCAAACGCAGACCCTTTAAAGGAATACTGCGTGGTACCCATCGCATGGGTCCCAAATCTCCAGGTTCAAGGGCATCTTCCTACATCAAAAACATGCATGAGAAACCCAGAAGATGGTACACCGTGTGATGGGGAAAGGTTTCTAAAACGCACCTCATTTCTCATCTCCTTGTGCCCGGGTTTGCCATTCCAGCCGCTTTACTAGCAAGCTCCCTACTTGGAGCATCAGCACCTTTAACCTCCTGTTCCATAGAGGTTGCAATTTGTCCTGAGGATAAACGGGAAGACGTGGAACCAACGAGAGACTAGCTCTTGGTGTTGGGACAGGCACAGGTCACTCTATTTTCCCATCAGAAAGAAGAATTAACCACAGGCTCAGCCTGCCCCCCGGAACCAGAACAGGGCCTGAAGCCATTCTGCGATTTTGCGGCCAGCTCCCATAAAAACGAGTTGTAAAATGGAGGTTCAGGGCACTGCAATTCACAAACCTGCAGAGTTATAAATGATAACTCTCGTCCACAAATATATTGAGGGAAGGCAAAGAAGAGGATTTGAAATCAAGGCAGAATTGCAGGAAACAGATTTCAGGAGGTAGATTCGAATCGCCTTTAAAGCACATGAAAAGCGGCAAAACGTTGACAATGATGCCCTTGGCCAAAAAGGGCGTATGCGTTTTTTCCTGAATATATTCAGGAAAAAACGCTTACGCCCTTTTTGGCCAACCAAGCCACCTGGAAAGGCAAATCAGCGCTACAAAGAAGTCTCGCTTCCCATCGGTCAAAAGGGCCATGCTGAAAAAAGTGTCAAAACCAAAAATGCAGGACAGGCCATGGAGAAATGGGAGCCTTGCTACACTGATGGGCGGGATGTAAATTGCCAAGAGCCACTCCGGAGAAGTGTCCGGTGAGTCCTGAAACATCTGAAAAACACAGCTTAGAGAGCATAGGGCACTTCCACTCATGGGGGTATAAATTGGGAAAATTAAAAATCAGCAAGACACAAGCACCCCAAAGTTTAGGGCTGCTCTGTTGACCAGGACCTCCACTTCATTCCACCTTAAATATCCCAGGAAAGAGAAAAATGGATAAAGAAGTTGTGGTCCTTATGTACAATGGAATATCACTCAGCCAGGAAATCAATGTCGTAAGGTTAGTAGCAGCATGATGAGTGGATTTAGGTACGACGATACTAAGTGAAATAAGTCACACAGAAAAGGACACTTCTCATAAGGTATCACTGATAGAGGGAATGTAAAAACCGTTACACTTGAACTGAATTACAAAACAGAACAGAATCACACATGCAGAAAACACACTATGGCTGCTTAACGGGAAAGGTGAGGTGGGGTGATACATAAAACAAGGGTATCAAATTAGCTCAGATACCGTTCCATAAACCCAATATGTAATAGACAAGACCTACTCCTTGCTCAGAGAACTGGACTCAGCACGCCCTATTCACCGCACAAGAATATATCTGACTAATAATAATCGTAAAACCTATGTATTGATATCTCTCTGTTAGTGTGTCAAGTGGGTGTAAAGCGGCATAAACACAGCAGTGAAAAGCAGCTAAACCCCATTATAAAAATAAATTACTTTGAAACACCCATGAAACAAAGACAGTGAAAGAGAGAGAAATTCTTACACAATGCGTTCAGGGGCTGTGATGCAACCTGGATTGACCATATCTAGACGCACAGCTGGATGAGACATAAGGGTGGACACTCTTGGGGCTGAGAGGTTTGGTGAGGTTGGGTGAGCAAACGCAGACCCTTTAAAGGAATACTGCGTGGTACCCATCGCATGGGTCCCAAATCTCCAGGTTCAAGGGCATCTTCCTACATCAAAAACATGCATGAGAAACCCAGAAGATGGTACACCGTGTGATGGGGAAAGGTTTCTAAAACGCACCTCATTTCTCATCTCCTTGTGCCCGGGTTCGCCATTCCAGCCGCTTTACTAGCAAGCTCCCTACTTGGAGCATCAGCACCTTTAACCTCCTGTTCCATACAGGTTGCAATTTGTCCTGAGGATAAACGGGAAGACGTGGAACCAACGAGAGACTAGCTCTTGGTGTTGGGACAGGCACAGGTCACTCTATTTTCCCATCAGAAAGAAGAATTAACCACAGGCTCAGCCTGCCCCCCGGAACCAGAACAGGGCCTGAAGCCATTCTGCGATTTTGCGGCCAGCTCCCATAAAAACGAGTTGTAAAATGGAGGTTCAGGGCACTGCAATTCACAAACCTGCAGAGTTATAAATGATAACTGTCGTCCACAAATATATTGAGGGAAGGCAAAGAAGAGGATTTGAAATCAAGGCAGAATTGCAGGAAACAGATTTCAGGAGGTAGATACGAATCGCCTTTAAAGCACATGAAAAGCGGCAAAACGTTGACAATGATGCCCTTGGCCAAAAAGGGCGTATGCGTTTTTTCCTGAATATATTCAGGAAAAAACGCATACGCCCTTTTTGGCCAACCAAGCAACCTGGAAAGGCAAATCAGCGCTACAAAGAAGTCTCGCTTCCCATCGGTCAAAAGGGCCATGCTGAAAAAAGTGTCAAAACCAGAAATGCAGGACCGGCCATGGAGAAATGGGAGCCTTGCTACACTGATGGGCGGGATGTAAATTGCCAAGAGCCACTCCGGAGAAGTGTCCGGTGAGTCCTGAAACATCTGAAAAACACAGCTTAGAGAGCATAGGGCACTTCCACTCATGGGGGTATAAATTGGGAAAATTAAAAATCAGCAAGACACAAGCACCCCAAAGTTTAGGGCTGCTCTGTTGACCAGGACCTCCACTTCATTCCACCTTAAATATCCCAGGAAAGAGAAAAATGGATAAAGAAGTTGTGGTCCTTATGTACAATGGAATATCACTCAGCCAGGAAATCAATGTCGTAAGGTTAGTAGCAGCATGATGAGTGGATTTAGGTACGACGATTCTAAGTGAAATAAGTCACACAGAAAAGGACACTTCTCATAAGGTATCACTGATAGAGGGAATGTAAAAACCGTTACACTTGAACTGAATTACAAAACAGAACAGAGTCACACATGCAGAAAACACACTATGGCTGCTTAACGGGAAAGGTGAGGTGGGGTGATACATAAAACAAGGGTATCAAATTAGCTCAGATACCGTTCCATAAACCCAATATGTAATAGACAAGACCTACTCCTTGCTCAGAGAACTGGACTCAGCACGCCCTATTCACCGCACAAGAATATATCTGACTAATAATAATCGTAAAACCTATGTATTGATATCTCTCTGTTAGTGTGTCAAGTGGGTGTAAAGCGGCATAAACACAGCAGTGAAAAGCAGCTAAACCCCATTATAAAAATAAATTACTTTGAAACACCCATGAAACAAAGACAGTGAAAGAGAGAGAAATTCTTACACAATGCGTTCAGGGGCTGTGATGCAACCTGGATTGACCATATCTAGACGCACAGCTGGATGAGACATAAGGGTGGACACTCTTGGGGCTGAGAGGTTTGGTGAGGTTGGGTGAGCAAACGCAGACCCTTTAAAGGAATACTGCGTGGTACCCATCGCATGGGTCCCAAATCTCCAGGTTCAAGGGCATCTTCCTACATCAAAAACATGCATGAGAAACCCAGAAGATGGTACACCGTGTGATGGGGAAAGGTTTCTAAAACGCACCTCATTTCTCATCTCCTTGTGCCCGGGTTCGCCATTCCAGCCGCTTTACTAGCAAGCTCCCTACTTGGAGCATCAGCACCTTTAACCTCCTGTTCCATACAGGTTGCAATTTGTCCTGAGGATAAACGGGAAGACGTGGAACCAACGAGAGACTAGCTCTTGGTGTTGGGACAGGCACAGGTCACTCTATTTTCCCATCAGAAAGAAGAATTAACCACAGGCTCAGCCTGCCCCCCGGAACCAGAACAGGGCCTGAAGCCATTCTGCGATTTTGCGGCCAGCTCCCATAAAAACGAGTTGTAAAATGGAGGTTCAGGGCACTGCAATTCACAAACCTGCAGAGTTATAAATGATAACTCTCGTCCACAAATATATTGAGGGAAGGCAAAGAAGAGGATTTGAAATCAAGGCAGAATTGCAGGAAACAGATTTCAGGAGGTAGATTCGAATCGCCTTTAAAGCACATGAAAAGCGGCAAAACGTTGACAATGATGCCCTTGGCCAAAAAGGGCGTATGCGTTTTTTCCTGAATATATTCAGGAAAAAACGCTTACGCCCTTTTTGGCCAACCAAGCCACCTGGAAAGGCAAATCAGCGCTACAAACAAGTCTCGCTTCCCGTCGGTCAAAAGGGCCATGCTGAAAAAAGTGTCAAAACCAGAAATGCAGGACAGGCCATGGAGAAATGGGAGCCTTGCTACACTGATGGGCGGGATGTAAATTGCCAAGAGCCACTCTGGAGAAGTGTCCGGTGAGTCCTGAAACATCTGAAAAACACAGCTTAGAGAGCATAGGGCACTTCCACTCATGGGGGTATAAATTGGGAAAATTAAAAATCAGCAAGACACAAGCACCCCAAAGTTTAGGGCTGCTCTGTTGACCAGGACCTCCACTTCATTCCACCTTAAATATCCCAGGAAAGAGAAAAATGGATAAAGAAGTTGTGGTCCTTATGTACATTGGAATATCACTCAGCCAGGAAATCAATGTCGTAAGGTTAGTAGCAGCATGATGAGTGGATTTAGGTACGACGATTCTAAGTGAAGTAAGTCACACAGAAAAGGACACTTCTCATAAGGTATCACTGATAGAGGGAATGTAAAAACCGTTACACTTGAACTGAATTACAAAACAGAACAGAGTCACACATGCAGAAAACACACTATGGCTGCTTAACGGGAAAGGTGAGGTGGGGTGATACATAAAACAAGGGTATCAAATTAGCTCAGATACCGTTCCATAAACCCAATATGTAATAGACAAGACCTACTCCTTGCTCAGAGAACTGGACTCAGCACGCCCTATTCACCGCACAAGAATATATCTGACTAATAATAATCGTAAAACCTATGTATTGATATCTCTCTGTTAGTGTGTCAAGTGGGTGTAAAGCGGCATAAACACAGCAGTGAAAAGCAGCTAAACCCCATTATAAAAATAAATTACTTTGAAACACCCATGAAACAAAGACAGTGAAAGAGAGAGAAATTCTTACACAATGCGTTCAGGGGCTGTGATGCAACCTGGATTGACCATATCTAGACGCACAGCTGGATGAGACATAAGGGTGGACACTCTTGGGGCTGAGAGGTTTGGTGAGGTTGGGTGAGCAAACGCAGACCCTTTAAAGGAATACTGCGTGGTACCCATCGCATGGGTCCCAAATCTCCAGGTTCAAGGGCATCTTCCTACATCAAAAACATGCATGAGAAACCCAGAAGATGGTACACCGTGTGATGGGGAAAGGTTTCTAAAACGCACCTCATTTCTCATCTCCTTGTGCCCGGGTTCGCCATTCCAGCCGCTTTACTAGCAAGCTCCCTACTTGGAGCATCAGCACCTTTAACCTCCTGTTCCATACAGGTTGCAATTTGTCCTGAGGATAAACGGGAAGACGTGGAACCAACGAGAGACTAGCTCTTGGTGTTGGGACAGGCACAGGTCACTCTATTTTCCCATCAGAAAGAAGAATTAACCACAGGCTCAGCCTGCCCCCCGGAACCAGAACAGGGCCTGAAGCCATTCTGCGATTTTGCGGCCAGCTCCCATAAAAACGAGTTGTAAAATGGAGGTTCAGGGCACTGCAATTCACAAACCTGCAGAGTTATAAATGATAACTCTCGTCCACAAATATATTGAGGGAAGGCAAAGAAGAGGATTTGAAATCAAGGCAGAATTGCAGGAAACAGATTTCAGGAGGTAGATACGAATCGCCTTTAAAGCACATGAAAAGCGGCAAAACGTTGACAATGATGCCCTTGGCCAAAAAGGGCGTATGCGTTTTTTCCTGAATATATTCAGGAAAAAACGCATACGCCCTTTTTGGCCAACCAAGCCACCTGGAAAGGCAAATCAGCGCTACAAACAAGTCTCGCTTCCCGTCGGTCAAAAGGGCCATGCTGAAAAAAGTGTCAAAACCAGAAATGCAGGACAGGCCATGGAGAAATGGGAGCCTTGCTACACTGATGGGCGGGATGTAAATTGCCAAGAGCCACTCCGGAGAAGTGTCCGGTGAGTCCTGAAACATCTGAAAAACACAGCTTAGAGAGCATAGGGCACTTCCACTCATGGGGGTATAAATTGGGAAAATTAAAAATCAGCAAGACACAAGCACCCCAAAGTTTAGGGCTGCTCTGTTGACCAGGACCTCCACTTCATTCCACCTTAAATATCCCAGGAAAGAGAAAAATGGATAAAGAAGTTGTGGTCCTTATGTACATTGGAATATCACTCAGCCAGGAAATCAATGTCGTAAGGTTAGTAGCAGCATGATGAGTGGATTTAGGTACGACGATTCTAAGTGAAATAAGTCACACAGAAAAGGACACTTCTCATAAGGTATCACTGATAGAGGGAATGTAAAAACCGTTACACTTGAACTGAATTACAAAACAGAACAGAGTCACACATGCAGAAAACACACTATGGCTGCTTAACGGGAAAGGTGAGGTGGGGTGATACATAAAACAAGGGTATCAAATTAGCTCAGATACCGTTCCATAAACCCAATATGTAATAGACAAGACCTACTCCTTGCTCAGAGAACTGGACTCAACACGCCCTATTCACCGCACAAGAATATATCTGACTAATAATAATCGTAAAACCTATGTATTGATATCTCTCTGTTAGTGTGTCAAGTGGGTGTAAAGCAGCATAAACACAGCAGTGAAAAGCAGCTAAACCCCATTATAAAAATAAATTACTTTGAAACACCCATGAAACAAAGACAGTGAAAGAGAGAGAAATTCTTACACAATGCGTTCAGGGGCTGTGATGCAACCTGGATTGACCATATCTAGACGCACAGCTGGATGAGACATAAGGGTGGACACTCTTGGGGCTGAGAGGTTTGGTGAGGTTGGGTGAGCAAACGCAGACCCTTTAAAGGAATACTGCGTGGTACCCATCGCATGGGTCCCAAATCTCCAGGTTCAAGGGCATCTTCCTACATCAAAAACATGCATGAGAAACCCAGAAGATGGTACACCGTGTGATGGGGAAAGGTTTCTAAAACACACCTCATTTCTCATCTCCTTGTGCCCGGGTTCGCCATTCCAGCCGCTTTACTAGCAAGCTCCCTACTTGGAGCATCAGCACCTTTAACCTCCTGTTCCATACAGGTTGCAATTTGTCCTGAGGATAAACGGGAAGACGTGGAACCAACGAGAGACTAGCTCTTGGTGTTGGGACAGGCACAGGTCACTCTATTTTCCCATCAGAAAGAAGAATTAACCACAGGCTCAGCCTGCCCCCGGAACCAGAACAGGGCCTGAAGCCATTCTGAGATTTTGCGGCCGGCTCCCATAAAAACGAGTTGTAAAATGGAGGTTCAGGGCACTGCAATTCACAAACCTGCAGAGTTATAAATGATAACTCTCGTCCACAAATATATTGAGGGAAGGCAAAGAAGAGGATTTGAAATCAAGGCAGAATTGCAGGAAACAGATTTCAGGAGGTAGATACGAATCGCCTTTAAAGCACATGAAAAGCGGCAAAACGTTGACAATGATGCCCTTGGCCAAAAAGGGCGTATGCGTTTTTTCCTGAATATACTCAGGAAAAAACGCATACGCCCTTTTTGGCCAACCAAGCAACCTGGAAAGGCAAATCAGCGTTACAAAGAAGTCTCGCTTCCCATCGGTCAAAAGGGCCATGCTGAAAAAAGTGTCAAAACCAGAAATGCAGGACAGGCCATGGAGAAATGGGAGCCTTGCTACACTGATGGGCGGGATGTAAATTGCCAAGAGCCACTCTGGAGAAGTGTCCGGTGAGTCCTGAAACATCTGAAAAACACAGCTTAGAGAGCATAGGGCACTTCCACTCATGGGGGTATAAATTGGGAAAATTAAAAATCAGCAAGACACAAGCACCCCAAAGTTTAGGGCTGCTCTGTTGACCAGGACCTCCACTTCATTCCACCTTAAATATCCCAGGAAAGAGAAAAATGGAGAAAGAAGTTGTGGTCCTTATGTACATTGGAATATCACTCAGCCAGGAAATCAATGTCGTAAGGTTAGTAGCAGCATGATGAGTGGATTTAGGTACGACGATTCTAAGTGAAATAAGTCACACAGAAAAGGACACTTCTCATAAGGTATCACTGATAGAGGGAATGTAAAAACCGTTACACTTGAACTGAATTACAAAACAGAACAGAGTCACACATGCAGAAAACACACTATGGCTGCTTAACGGGAAAGGTGAGGTGGGGTGATACATAAAACAAGGGTATCAAATTAGCTCAGATACCGTTCCATAAACCCAATATGTAATAGACAAGACCTACTCCTTGCTCAGAGAACTGGACTCAACACGCCCTATTCACCGCACAAGAATATATCTGACTAATAATAATCGTAAAACCTATGTATTGATATCTCTCTGTTAGTGTGTCAAGTGGGTGTAAAGCGGCATAAACACAGCAGTGAAAAGCAGCTAAACCCCATTATAAAAATAAATTACTTTGAAACACCCATGAAACAAAGACAGTGAAAGAGAGAGAAATTCTTACACAATGCGTTCAGGGGCTGTGATGCAACCTGGATTGACCATATCTAGACGCACAGCTGGATGAGACATAAGGGTGGACACTCTTGGGGCTGAGAGGTTTGGTGAGGTTGGGTGAGCAAACGCAGACCCTTTAAAGGAATACTGCGTGGTACCCATCGCATGGGTCCCAAATCTCCAGGTTCAAGGGCATCTTCCTACATCAAAAACATGCATGAGAAACCCAGAAGATGGTACACCGTGTGATGGGGAAAGGTTTCTAAAACGCACCTCATTTCTCATCTCCTTGTGCCCGGGTTCGCCATTCCAGCCGCTTTACTAGCAAGCTCCCTACTTGGAGCATCAGCACCTTTAACCTCCTGTTCCATACAGGTTGCAATTTGTCCTGAGGATAAACGGGAAGACGTGGAACCAACGAGAGACTAGCTCTTGGTGTTGGGACAGGCACAGGTCACTCTATTTTCCCATCAGAAAGAAGAATTAACCACAGGCTCAGCCTGCCCCCCGGAACCAGAACAGGGCCTGAAGCCATTCTGCGATTTTGCGGCCAGCTCCCATAAAAACGAGTTGTAAAATGGAGGTTCAGGGCACTGCAATTCACAAACCTGCAGAGTTATAAATGATAACTCTCGTCCACAAATATATTGAGGGAAGGCAAAGAAGAGGATTTGAAATCAAGGCAGAATTGCAGGAAACAGATTTCAGGAGGTAGATTCGAATCGCCTTTAAAGCACATGAAAAGCGGCAAAACGTTGACAATGATGCCCTTGGCCAAAAAGGGCGTATGCGTTTTTTCCTGAATATATTCAGGAAAAAACGCTTACGCCCTTTTTGGCCAACCAAGCCACCTGGAAAGGCAAATCAGCGCTACAAACAAGTCTCGCTTCCCGTCGGTCAAAAGGGCCATGCTGAAAAAAGTGTCAAAACCAGAAATGCAGGACCGGCCATGGAGAAATGGGAGCCTTGCTACACTGATGGGCGGGATGTAAATTGCCAAGAGCCACTCCGGAGAAGTGTCCGGTGAGTCCTGAAACATCTGAAAAACACAGCTTAGAGAGCATAGGGCACTTCCACTCATGGGGGTATAAATTGGGAAAATTAAAAATCAGCAAGACACAAGCACCCCAAAGTTTAGGGCTGCTCTGTTGACCAGGACCTCCACTTCATTCCACCTTAAATATCCCAGGAAAGAGAAAAATGGATAAAGAAGTTGTGGTCCTTATGTACAATGGAATATCACTCAGCCAGGAAATCAATGTCGTAAGGTTAGTAGCAGCATGATGAGTGGATTTAGGTACGACGATTCTAAGTGAAATAAGTCACACAGAAAAGGACACTTCTCATAAGGTATCACTGATAGAGGGAATGTAAAAACCGTTACACTTGAACTGAATTACAAAACAGAACAGAGTCACACATGCAGAAAACACACTATGGCTGCTTAACGGGAAAGGTGAGGTGGGGTGATACATAAAACAAGGGTATCAAATTAGCTCAGATACCGTTCCATAAACCCAATATGTAATAGACAAGACCTACTCCTTGCTCAGAGAACTGGACTCAGCACGCCCTATTCACCGCACAAGAATATATCTGACTAATAATAATCGTAAAACCTATGTATTGATATCTCTCTGTTAGTGTGTCAAGTGGGTGTAAAGCGGCATAAACACAGCAGTGAAAAGCAGCTAAACCCCATTATAAAAATAAATTACTTTGAAACACCCATGAAACAAAGACAGTGAAAGAGAGAGAAATTCTTACACAATGCGTTCAGGGGCTGTGATGCAACCTGGATTGACCATATCTAGACGCACAGCTGGATGAGACATAAGGGTGGACACTCTTGGGGCTGAGAGGTTTGGTGAGGTTGGGTGAGCAAACGCAGACCCTTTAAAGGAATACTGCGTGGTACCCATCGCATGGGTCCCAAATCTCCAGGTTCAAGGGCATCTTCCTACATCAAAAACATGCATGAGAAACCCAGAAGATGGTACACCGTGTGATGGGGAAAGGTTTCTAAAACGCACCTCATTTCTCATCTCCTTGTGCCCGGGTTCGCCATTCCAGCCGCTTTACTAGCAAGCTCCCTACTTGGAGCATCAGCACCTTTAACCTCCTGTTCCATACAGGTTGCAATTTGTCCTGAGGATAAACGGGAAGACGTGGAACCAACGAGAGACTAGCTCTTGGTGTTGGGACAGGCACAGGTCACTCTATTTTCCCATCAGAAAGAAGAATTAACCACAGGCTCAGCCTGCCCCCCGGAACCAGAACAGGGCCTGAAGCCATTCTGCGATTTTGCGGCCAGCTCCCATAAAAACGAGTTGTAAAATGGAGGTTCAGGGCACTGCAATTCACAAACCTGCAGAGTTATAAATGATAACTCTCGTCCACAAATATATTGAGGGAAGGCAAAGAAGAGGATTTGAAATCAAGGCAGAATTGCAGGAAACAGATTTCAGGAGGTAGATTCGAATCGCCTTTAAAGCACATGAAAAGCGGCAAAACGTTGACAATGATGCCCTTGGCCAAAAAGGGCGTATGCGTTTTTTCCTGAATATATTCAGGAAAAAACGCTTACGCCCTTTTTGGCCAACCAAGCCACCTGGAAAGGCAAATCAGCGCTACAAACAAGTCTCGCTTCCCGTCGGTCAAAAGGGCCATGCTGAAAAAAGTGTCAAAACCAGAAATGCAGGACAGGCCATGGAGAAATGGGAGCCTTGCTACACTGATGGGCGGGATGTAAATTGCCAAGAGCCACTCTGGAGAAGTGTCCGGTGAGTCCTGAAACATCTGAAAAACACAGCTTAGAGAGCATAGGGCACTTCCACTCATGGGGGTATAAATTGGGAAAATTAAAAATCAGCAAGACACAAGCACCCCAAAGTTTAGGGCTGCTCTGTTGACCAGGACCTCCACTTCATTCCACCTTAAATATCCCAGGAAAGAGAAAAATGGATAAAGAAGTTGTGGTCCTTATGTACATTGGAATATCACTCAGCCAGGAAATCAATGTCGTAAGGTTAGTAGCAGCATGATGAGTGGATTTAGGTACGACGATTCTAAGTGAAGTAAGTCACACAGAAAAGGACACTTCTCATAAGGTATCACTGATAGAGGGAATGTAAAAACCGTTACACTTGAACTGAATTACAAAACAGAACAGAGTCACACATGCAGAAAACACACTATGGCTGCTTAACGGGAAAGGTGAGGTGGGGTGATACATAAAACAAGGGTATCAAATTAGCTCAGATACCGTTCCATAAACCCAATATGTAATAGACAAGACCTACTCCTTGCTCAGAGAACTGGACTCAGCACGCCCTATTCACCGCACAAGAATATATCTGACTAATAATAATCGTAAAACCTATGTATTGATATCTCTCTGTTAGTGTGTCAAGTGGGTGTAAAGCGGCATAAACACAGCAGTGAAAAGCAGCTAAACCCCATTATAAAAATAAATTACTTTGAAACACCCATGAAACAAAGACAGTGAAAGAGAGAGAAATTCTTACACAATGCGTTCAGGGGCTGTGATGCAACCTGGATTGACCATATCTAGACGCACAGCTGGATGAGACATAAGGGTGGACACTCTTGGGGCTGAGAGGTTTGGTGAGGTTGGGTGAGCAAACGCAGACCCTTTAAAGGAATACTGCGTGGTACCCATCGCATGGGTCCCAAATCTCCAGGTTCAAGGGCATCTTCCTACATCAAAAACATGCATGAGAAACCCAGAAGATGGTACACCGTGTGATGGGGAAAGGTTTCTAAAACGCACCTCATTTCTCATCTCCTTGTGCCCGGGTTCGCCATTCCAGCCGCTTTACTAGCAAGCTCCCTACTTGGAGCATCAGCACCTTTAACCTCCTGTTCCATACAGGTTGCAATTTGTCCTGAGGATAAACGGGAAGACGTGGAACCAACGAGAGACTAGCTCTTGGTGTTGGGACAGGCACAGGTCACTCTATTTTCCCATCAGAAAGAAGAATTAACCACAGGCTCAGCCTGCCCCCCGGAACCAGAACAGGGCCTGAAGCCATTCTGCGATTTTGCGGCCAGCTCCCATAAAAACGAGTTGTAAAATGGAGGTTCAGGGCACTGCAATTCACAAACCTGCAGAGTTATAAATGATAACTCTCGTCCACAAATATATTGAGGGAAGGCAAAGAAGAGGATTTGAAATCAAGGCAGAATTGCAGGAAACAGATTTCAGGAGGTAGATACGAATCGCCTTTAAAGCACATGAAAAGCGGCAAAACGTTGACAATGATGCCCTTGGCCAAAAAGGGCGTATGCGTTTTTTCCTGAATATATTCAGGAAAAAACGCATACGCCCTTTTTGGCCAACCAAGCCACCTGGAAAGGCAAATCAGCGCTACAAACAAGTCTCGCTTCCCGTCGGTCAAAAGGGCCATGCTGAAAAAAGTGTCAAAACCAGAAATGCAGGACAGGCCATGGAGAAATGGGAGCCTTGCTACACTGATGGGCGGGATGTAAATTGCCAAGAGCCACTCCGGAGAAGTGTCCGGTGAGTCCTGAAACATCTGAAAAACACAGCTTAGAGAGCATAGGGCACTTCCACTCATGGGGGTATAAATTGGGAAAATTAAAAATCAGCAAGACACAAGCACCCCAAAGTTTAGGGCTGCTCTGTTGACCAGGACCTCCACTTCATTCCACCTTAAATATCCCAGGAAAGAGAAAAATGGATAAAGAAGTTGTGGTCCTTATGTACATTGGAATATCACTCAGCCAGGAAATCAATGTCGTAAGGTTAGTAGCAGCATGATGAGTGGATTTAGGTACGACGATTCTAAGTGAAATAAGTCACACAGAAAAGGACACTTCTCATAAGGTATCACTGATAGAGGGAATGTAAAAACCGTTACACTTGAACTGAATTACAAAACAGAACAGAGTCACACATGCAGAAAACACACTATGGCTGCTTAACGGGAAAGGTGAGGTGGGGTGATACATAAAACAAGGGTATCAAATTAGCTCAGATACCGTTCCATAAACCCAATATGTAATAGACAAGACCTACTCCTTGCTCAGAGAACTGGACTCAACACGCCCTATTCACCGCACAAGAATATATCTGACTAATAATAATCGTAAAACCTATGTATTGATATCTCTCTGTTAGTGTGTCAAGTGGGTGTAAAGCAGCATAAACACAGCAGTGAAAAGCAGCTAAACCCCATTATAAAAATAAATTACTTTGAAACACCCATGAAACAAAGACAGTGAAAGAGAGAGAAATTCTTACACAATGCGTTCAGGGGCTGTGATGCAACCTGGATTGACCATATCTAGACGCACAGCTGGATGAGACATAAGGGTGGACACTCTTGGGGCTGAGAGGTTTGGTGAGGTTGGGTGAGCAAACGCAGACCCTTTAAAGGAATACTGCGTGGTACCCATCGCATGGGTCCCAAATCTCCAGGTTCAAGGGCATCTTCCTACATCAAAAACATGCATGAGAAACCCAGAAGATGGTACACCGTGTGATGGGGAAAGGTTTCTAAAACACACCTCATTTCTCATCTCCTTGTGCCCGGGTTCGCCATTCCAGCCGCTTTACTAGCAAGCTCCCTACTTGGAGCATCAGCACCTTTAACCTCCTGTTCCATACAGGTTGCAATTTGTCCTGAGGATAAACGGGAAGACGTGGAACCAACGAGAGACTAGCTCTTGGTGTTGGGACAGGCACAGGTCACTCTATTTTCCCATCAGAAAGAAGAATTAACCACAGGCTCAGCCTGCCCCCGGAACCAGAACAGGGCCTGAAGCCATTCTGAGATTTTGCGGCCGGCTCCCATAAAAACGAGTTGTAAAATGGAGGTTCAGGGCACTGCAATTCACAAACCTGCAGAGTTATAAATGATAACTCTCGTCCACAAATATATTGAGGGAAGGCAAAGAAGAGGATTTGAAATCAAGGCAGAATTGCAGGAAACAGATTTCAGGAGGTAGATACGAATCGCCTTTAAAGCACATGAAAAGCGGCAAAACGTTGACAATGATGCCCTTGGCCAAAAAGGGCGTATGCGTTTTTTCCTGAATATACTCAGGAAAAAACGCATACGCCCTTTTTGGCCAACCAAGCAACCTGGAAAGGCAAATCAGCGTTACAAAGAAGTCTCGCTTCCCATCGGTCAAAAGGGCCATGCTGAAAAAAGTGTCAAAACCAGAAATGCAGGACAGGCCATGGAGAAATGGGAGCCTTGCTACACTGATGGGCGGGATGTAAATTGCCAAGAGCCACTCTGGAGAAGTGTCCGGTGAGTCCTGAAACATCTGAAAAACACAGCTTAGAGAGCATAGGGCACTTCCACTCATGGGGGTATAAATTGGGAAAATTAAAAATCAGCAAGACACAAGCACCCCAAAGTTTAGGGCTGCTCTGTTGACCAGGACCTCCACTTCATTCCACCTTAAATATCCCAGGAAAGAGAAAAATGGAGAAAGAAGTTGTGGTCCTTATGTACATTGGAATATCACTCAGCCAGGAAATCAATGTCGTAAGGTTAGTAGCAGCATGATGAGTGGATTTAGGTACGACGATTCTAAGTGAAATAAGTCACACAGAAAAGGACACTTCTCATAAGGTATCACTGATAGAGGGAATGTAAAAACCGTTACACTTGAACTGAATTACAAAACAGAACAGAGTCACACATGCAGAAAACACACTATGGCTGCTTAACGGGAAAGGTGAGGTGGGGTGATACATAAAACAAGGGTATCAAATTAGCTCAGATACCGTTCCATAAACCCAATATGTAATAGACAAGACCTACTCCTTGCTCAGAGAACTGGACTCAACACGCCCTATTCACCGCACAAGAATATATCTGACTAATAATAATCGTAAAACCTATGTATTGATATCTCTCTGTTAGTGTGTCAAGTGGGTGTAAAGCGGCATAAACACAGCAGTGAAAAGCAGCTAAACCCCATTATAAAAATAAATTACTTTGAAACACCCATGAAACAAAGACAGTGAAAGAGAGAGAAATTCTTACACAATGCGTTCAGGGGCTGTGATGCAACCTGGATTGACCATATCTAGACGCACAGCTGGATGAGACATAAGGGTGGACACTCTTGGGGCTGAGAGGTTTGGTGAGGTTGGGTGAGCAAACGCAGACCCTTTAAAGGAATACTGCGTGGTACCCATCGCATGGGTCCCAAATCTCCAGGTTCAAGGGCATCTTCCTACATCAAAAACATGCATGAGAAACCCAGAAGATGGTACACCGTGTGATGGGGAAAGGTTTCTAAAACGCACCTCATTTCTCATCTCCTTGTGCCCGGGTTCGCCATTCCAGCCGCTTTACTAGCAAGCTCCCTACTTGGAGCATCAGCACCTTTAACCTCCTGTTCCATACAGGTTGCAATTTGTCCTGAGGATAAACGGGAAGACGTGGAACCAACGAGAGACTAGCTCTTGGTGTTGGGACAGGCACAGGTCACTCTATTTTCCCATCAGAAAGAAGAATTAACCACAGGCTCAGCCTGCCCCCCGGAACCAGAACAGGGCCTGAAGCCATTCTGCGATTTTGCGGCCAGCTCCCATAAAAACGAGTTGTAAAATGGAGGTTCAGGGCACTGCAATTCACAAACCTGCAGAGTTATAAATGATAACTCTCGTCCACAAATATATTGAGGGAAGGCAAAGAAGAGGATTTGAAATCAAGGCAGAATTGCAGGAAACAGATTTCAGGAGGTAGATTCGAATCGCCTTTAAAGCACATGAAAAGCGGCAAAACGTTGACAATGATGCCCTTGGCCAAAAAGGGCGTATGCGTTTTTTCCTGAATATATTCAGGAAAAAACGCTTACGCCCTTTTTGGCCAACCAAGCCACCTGGAAAGGCAAATCAGCGCTACAAACAAGTCTCGCTTCCCGTCGGTCAAAAGGGCCATGCTGAAAAAAGTGTCAAAACCAGAAATGCAGGACAGGCCATGGAGAAATGGGAGCCTTGCTACACTGATGGGCGGGATGTAAATTGCCAAGAGCCACTCTGGAGAAGTGTCCGGTGAGTCCTGAAACATCTGAAAAACACAGCTTAGAGAGCATAGGGCACTTCCACTCATGGGGGTATAAATTGGAAAAATTAAAAATCAGCAAGACACAAGCACCCCAAAGTTTAGGGCTGCTCTGTTGACCAGGACCTCCACTTCATTCCACCTTAAATATCCCAGGAAAGAGAAAAATGGATAAAGAAGTTGTGGTCCTTATGTACATTGGAATATCACTCAGCCAGGAAATCAATGTCGTAAGGTTAGTAGCAGCATGATGAGTGGATTTAGGTACGACGATTCTAAGTGAAGTAAGTCACACAGAAAAGGACACTTCTCATAAGGTATCACTGATAGAGGGAATGTAAAAACCGTTACACTTGAACTGAATTACAAAACAGAACAGAGTCACACATGCAGAAAACACACTATGGCTGCTTAACGGGAAAGGTGAGGTGGGGTGATACATAAAACAAGGGTATCAAATTAGCTCAGATACCGTTCCATAAACCCAATATGTAATAGACAAGACCTACTCCTTGCTCAGAGAACTGGACTCAACACGCCCTATTCACCGCACAAGAATATATCTGACTAATAATAATCGTAAAACCTATGTATTGATATCTCTCTGTTAGTGTGTCAAGTGGGTGTAAAGCGGCATAAACACAGCAGTGAAAAGCAGCTAAACCCCATTATAAAAATAAATTACTTTGAAACACCCATGAAACAAAGACAGTGAAAGAGAGAGAAATTCTTACACAATGCGTTCAGGGGCTGTGATGCAACCTGGATTGACCATATCTAGACGCACAGCTGGATGAGACATAAGGGTGGACACTCTTGGGGCTGAGAGGTTTGGTGAGGTTGGGTGAGCAAACGCAGACCCTTTAAAGGAATACTGCGTGGTACCCATCGCATGGGTCCCAAATCTCCAGGTTCAAGGGCATCTTCCTACATCAAAAACATGCATGAGAAACCCAGAAGATGGTACACCGTGTGATGGGGAAAGGTTTCTAAAACGCACCTCATTTCTCATCTCCTTGTGCCCGGGTTCGCCATTCCAGCCGCTTTACTAGCAAGCTCCCTACTTGGAGCATCAGCACCTTTAACCTCCTGTTCCATACAGGTTGCAATTTGTCCTGAGGATAAACGGGAAGACGTGGAACCAACGAGAGACTAGCTCTTGGTGTTGGGACAGGCACAGGTCACTCTATTTTCCCATCAGAAAGAAGAATTAACCACAGGCTCAGCCTGCCCCCCGGAACCAGAACAGGGCCTGAAGCCATTCTGCGATTTTGCGGCCAGCTCCCATAAAAACGAGTTGTAAAATGGAGGTTCAGGGCACTGCAATTCACAAACCTGCAGAGTTATAAATGATAACTCTCGTCCACAAATATATTGAGGGAAGGCAAAGAAGAGGATTTGAAATCAAGGCAGAATTGCAGGAAACAGATTTCAGGAGGTAGATACGAATCGCCTTTAAAGCACATGAAAAGCGGCAAAACGTTGACAATGATGCCCTTGGCCAAAAAGGGCGTATGCGTTTTTTCCTGAATATATTCAGGAAAAAACGCATACGCCCTTTTTGGCCAACCAAGCCACCTGGAAAGGCAAATCAGCGCTACAAAGAAGTCTCGCTTCCCGTCGGTCAAAAGGGCCATGCTGAAAAAAGTGTCAAAACCAGAAATGCAGGACAGGCCATGGAGAAATGGGAGCCTTGCTACACTGATGGGCGGGATGTAAATTGCCAAGAGCCACTCCGGAGAAGTGTCCGGTGAGTCCTGAAACATCTGAAAAACACAGCTTAGAGAGCATAGGGCACTTCCACTCATGGGGGTATAAATTGGGAAAATTAAAAATCAGCAAGACACAAGCACCCCAAAGTTTAGGGCTGCTCTGTTGACCAGGACCTCCACTTCATTCCACCTTAAATATCCCAGGAAAGAGAAAAATGGATAAAGAAGTTGTGGTCCTTATGTACATTGGAATATCACTCAGCCAGGAAATCAATGTCGTAAGGTTAGTAGCAGCATGATGAGTGGATTTAGGTACGACGATTCTAAGTGAAATAAGTCACAC